>NC_069659.1:265394271-265707305 GCF_027244095.1 Hemicordylus capensis | reverse complement strand
GACATTGCCACGGGAGCCTGTGTGAAGTAAATGGGCACAGTTTCATCCCTGTCAGTGCCTGGTTGATATAGTATTTAGGGGTATAGTGCAAATAGAGTTCTTTGAAGAGAAAAATTGTTTTGCCCTTTTCTCAGGTGCTGATCATATGATCAACTGTGCTTTGTGCTATTAATGAAGAGGTTAGCAACAAGCCTGCAGACAAAATTAATTAGACACCATTGGCTTCCTGGTTTTACAGACATTTTGAGGCCTCCTGAGCAAAAATAACACAGCAAAAGTAAACAACATATCATCTAAATTGGAGTTAGTATGCTGATAATACCCAGCTGTATTTACATTTAATTCAGGCGAGGTGCTGGAAGTGATAAATGAGTTCAGTCACTTGGATGAAGGTCAGTACTTTTTAAGCTTAATCCAGAAAAGATGGTGGTGCTGTTAGTGAGTTGACCATCTGTCCAGGGAGGTGGTGTGGAGTCTGTGCTCACTCTAAAGTATCCCCCTAAAGTTCCCTCTGATTCTATGGTTCTGTAACCCACCCACCCTCCCAAACGTCAGGTTCACAAGTCAGAGGGGACTTTCTTGGACATGTAGTCCAACCCACTGCTTGATGCAGGAGAATAGAAGCTAGAACATTCCCAGCAGATGCTGCCTGGCTTCCATGTAACTATTTCCATTGCTGAACTCTGGACAACCTGGAGTGGTCAGGTAGGTGGTGCTTGAGGACTTACATGGTTACAGCACACACACACACACACACACACACACACACACACACACACACACACACACACACTATGGAATGCTATTTCCAGGGCAGCTCATTTTGTGCCTATTCAGGTCTCCTTTTATTTGACCCAGTGTTTTGTGTGGACACTCTAATGCATACTTTGGGGCTCAAAAAGTCCCCCGATAGGCAGGTAGGTGGGAGAAATGAATAGTGGTGAGGCATGAGCTGAAACAGCCCCCAAACTAACAGTGGCACAGGAAGCCGCCAAATGAACAGTAGCTGCAGTAGAGTTTTCCTCCTGCCCACACCTGCCTGAAGGCATGCAGGAAATTCCTGAGTCTCTTATGTTGCCTGGTAGTGAAAGAGTGGGCAGGGACTCTGGAGATTCAGAGAGCAGCTGCTGAGTGGCATCAGATCTTTTGAAGAGGAGAGGGCAAGTAGGCATGTAATATGACTTATGCATAATACATTCTTATGCATATCATATGAGTATCGTCATAGTGATGTTAGTACTGTAGATGTGTTTTAATATGCTCCTGGTTGTTTGAGGCAGTGTGATCCCAGCCAGCCAGCAGTGCCACAGGTTCAGATGGAAAGAGCATGAAGATGTAGAGGTGGAATATGTGGCATTGAACAGTCTGCTGAACCTCACTCACCTGCTAGTGTAGATTCTGAGATAATGGGTTACATAAGAAGCAGAAATGGCAAAAGGTGGTCTGCAACCAGTCTGTCACTTGCCGACTGCACAGTGAGGTGGGTTTGGGGTCCTCTGGTGAGAGGCCAGACCAAGAGAAGTTTAGTCCAGCAGGAGGAGGCAGTGAGTGAAGCAACTCCCTCCCCTACAATCTGAGAGAGAGAAAACTATCATGAATCCTGAGGGAGAAATCCACATTCTACCTGAAGTCTTGGAAAGCTACTGCTGGTTAGAGTAGACAATGCTGCTCTAAATGGACCAATGGTCTGATTCAGTAGGCAGCCGTTTTCTGTGTTCTGATGGAAGCACCCTGACCTAACAGAACTGATAGCCTGCTAGTCCTGGCTGGTGTGTTTCATGCCAATCAGGAAGTGCTGCAGGGACTGTGGGCAGTACATTTGGGGAATGAAATAAGGAATCAACAACAGCTGAGATGGTGTAAAATTTTAATATGTCAGAATTCCCTTCTTCCCATTGGAAAAAGAGCATTCAGAGGGTCTAGATTTTTTTACTGAAATATTTGGCTGATTTCTGCCACTCTGGGATCCAAGAAGACACACAGACATGAAGTAAAGATCAAAAATATTTATTCTCACCCAATTTCTTGACACTCTCAGAAGTCAGCAACAAAATATAGTTCTTAGGATACAGGCTGCACACTCTAATCATAAATTCTAAATAGGGATCTGTCAACAAAACTAGCTGTTCTGAACCAGAAGTTTGCTTGCCTGTTTCTTCTGTCTTTCTCTCTCTCTTTTTTTAATGATCATCTGCTCCAGCTTTTTATCTTGTCTTGGCATCACCCCCTCAGATATTTTCCCTTGTTTGTTTTAACATTGATTGCCAAATTAATTCAGCATACTGTTTACCTATAAACCAATTGGTCAATTAGCCTCGGACTATGATTTACATAGGATTTGCACAATTTAATACAGGTAAATTCGCATCTTCCACATCAAGTACTTTTGTCAAAAATCTACTTCAAATGATCTACCACAAGAGAAACAGACAGGGACTTCTGTGGTCATGCCTCCATCCTGTCGCACACTATCATATCCTTTCTGCCCTTCAATTTTTATTTGATGTAGAACCTCGCCTATGTGCGATAGCCACTGAGGTGTATCTTCTGAAATGTGCATTTTCTGACAATTTGGAAACTCTTTGAAAAACAGCCTATGTCTAAAAACAGCCTGAAATGCACATTTCTGACTACGTAGGCCTGCAAGCCTGAATTTCCCTGAAACCTTGGTCAAGTAGTCTGGTCTATTTGGCCATAGAAAATACCATAGAAAATGCCCTTCCTAGGTTCTTATAAGACAGCTTAAGTGGCACAGTGGGGAAACGCTTGACTAACAAGCAGAAGGTTGCAGTTCAAATCCTCGCTGGTACTATATCAGGCAGCCGCAAAATAGGAAGATGCTGAAAGGCATAATCTCATACTGCTCAGGAGGAGGCAATGGTAAACCCCTACTGCATTCTACCAAAGAAAACCCCAGGGCTCTGTGGGAGCCAGGAGTTGACACCGACTCAACGGCACACTTTACCTAGCTTCTTACGATGATTCCACAAACACTGAAAAAGCAGCCGAAGAAAACATATATTTATTCCAACACATTTTGAAAAGAATCTTTCTCAAGGAATGTAAAAGATATATTAAATATAAAACCTCTGCATATGTATATGTAAAACTATAAAATTGTTAAAATATCAAAATATGAATAATATACGAAGGGACAATACCATTAGTCAATACCCCTTGACTAACACAAGTGGTAAATCCAAGTAGACAATACTCTCATTGATTACTAGAATCCCAAAAGGACATGCTTTTTTGTGTATTTACAATATACACAATGTCCACAAGGATGATGACCCACAAAGGTGTAACGATGGGGGGGGGCAGGGGGGGCATGTGCCCCCGGCGCCATCTTTGCTGGTCACGTGGGGGGCGCTGCCATGACCCCTGCCGATCCCAAATTATTATTTTTTTTAAAAAAAAATTAATTAAAAAAACGCGCCGCGGCGCCCAGGCAACTCTCACTTCCGGCTTCCATGCGACTTTCCCCCCTGCATACAGAGTGGCAGAATGCAGCCACTCTGTATGTGGGGGGGGGGAGTCGCATGGAAGCCGGAAGTGAGGGTTGCCTGGGCCCGTCGGAAGACCAGACAAGGCGCCAGGAACGCTGAGAGCCCTCCAGCTGTGGCGTTCCCCACCAGTCCCCCGTCCTCTCGCGGCGCGGGCCCCTCCTCAGCTGTGCTCTGCTCCTCGTTGGCTCTCTCCAAACTTTACTGGCTTGCATGTTCTGGAACTTAAATGCTTGGAAAGCATTTGAAAAATAACACTTGTCTTGCTTTCTGTGGGCAGAAGACAGAAGTTTATTCCACTGGCTTAGCTGAGTGTGGTAAGACTGTGAAGTAAGTGGGGGGAGCAATGTTTATGAGGGCTTCAGTTCATAGCCCACCATTAACTATAGTTAATAAGAGCTAAATATATCATTTTACTATAAGGCTTCATATTATTTTACTGTATCAGTGTCCTTGTCATTGATATATTCAAGCAACTACATATGGAAACAAAGTGGTATGTGACCTGTATTAACAAATGTCTCTTTGTGGTTTAGTTATTGTGGGGCTTTAAGATTGTTCTTTAGCCATAACTGGCACAAGTTAATGCACATACAAACCTGCAATCTATCCACTATAACCCAAAATGTGTCACTAAAAATTATGAAGGTGCTGCTCAGTATATCTTGGTTTTAATATGATGTGTACTGATTGCTGCTAGATGCATTTTAGTAACAGTGGCTTCTAATTGTTGCTCAAACAGATTAACAGATTAACAAGCATAACTTTCAGATAAATTAATATTTGAATTTATGGTGTACCTTCAAAATTGCATGGCCTCCTGAATACACAGATATTTTGTAATAGCCCTAATCACAGGGGTGTGGCTTGAGGCCAGATAGCTGAGATTGTGTTTATAGAGGATCACTTTCTGTACCAGGCAGAATGTGAGCATAGGCAGGCACTGGTGGAAGAGTAGATTACGTGTCAGTCAGATGTATGTTGGGGGGGGCGCGGCGGCGGGGGGGGGGCTCAATTTCAGTGCTTGCCCTGGGCGCCGCTTTCCCTAGTTACGCCTCTGATGACCCATAGGTTGTGTCATACCTGGTAATATATCTGATCTTACCACTCTTTTGTGCTTATGTCTCTTATCACTGTGCACTAATGTCTCCAATATTTTCAGTTCTTTTATAGGCAAAAACTGTTTTCTTGTGAAAAACAGGTATATCCTTCAAAATATACCAGTATTTCAGAATACTCTTTTTAAATATTCATTCTAGCCTTGTTATGGGACAAACTTGTCTACATTGATATATGGTACTATCTCTTTATATATTTTGCATGTTTTTATATTTTCACAATTTATATTGTTTTATATATCCATGTGCAGAAATTTTATCTTTTATATATCTTTTTTGTTCATAGATATTCCTTGAGAAAGTTTTTTTTAATGCATTGGAATAAATATATTTATTCTTCAGCTGTTTTTATACCGTTTGCAGTACATTTGGAGCCCTCCTATTTCTGTGCCATGATGCAGATGGGGTGATTTGAGGATATAAATAATTTAAGGTTCGATGACAAAGTAACATGACAGGAGAGAAAAATGACTGCCAGGCTGGCAACCATTAGAGGAATCTGGACGTTGTTTGTGCAGGAGCTGCAGCACAGCTACATTCCTGTGTCTGACCAGCAGTTGTTGAGCTCCTGTTAGGTTTCTAAGATGCAGTTCCTCCTGGCAACACATGCCAAGCAACCCAAAAAGTATGGTTTGAAAATTTGGTGGTGCTATGATGCAAAAACATCCTACCCACTGACAGGATGTTGTCCTTTGGAAGCAAGCTGGAGGACTGCACCAAAGACAAGTAGGTCTGCAGGTTGTGCAGTTTCTTGTGCAGTTTCTTGCACAACTCTTGGGGCTGCTTCGGGTGAATTGATCCTCTACATGCCCTCCAAAACCTAGTTTAAGCGTGTGTAGAGGGGCGAAGAATGGTCCAAGAGTGCATTGGGGTAACATCAGGGTAGATGTATTTTTGCCACAGACCTGATGTTCTTGTGTGTGCAGGACAATTATTGCCTGAACCTGCCTTCAGAGAATTGTGGTGAGGGATAATATTTTCCCAGTTTATAGTTGGAAGAGGCTCTCCTGAGCAAAGGGCTTGCCTGTCACTATGGCACTATGAGACTCAACAAGTTAGATGTACCCACAGAGATACAACCACATTCACAAAGGGAAGCACCATCATCTATGTTTGGCTTGCATGGACAGAAGGTATTGTGTGTACCCAGGAAGTCTGTGCCCAGGACAGCTTGCAAAAAACCAAGTGAATGTTTGTGGGTGACTGGCTTGTAGAATGCACTTGACCAGATCCCAGCTTGCCTTTAGGGTGTCCTTTCAGCTCAAATGCTGAGAACTGAGCTGTTGAAATATGATTCTCTTTAGTGTGAAGTTTGAAGTGTTCATTTTTATTTGCTAATGACTCACATTCTCAGTGAGTCCTGCATGGTCATCAGTCTCCGTGAGTCATCACCGCTGCATTCCCCTGGGGTGAAATGTTAAATTATTGTAGATTCTGTGTCCTGAAAAAGTTGGGGGGCATCCAGTGTAATCAAAGGGACTAGTAGGAAGTCCTACCTGTGTATAAAAAATAATGAATCCGGTTGAGGGTTAAATATAGCTAGACCTCTACTTCTTGCCCCCAGCTATAAGATCCCTCAGGCACCACCTTCAGGCAGATGGTGCCATCCCTGTACTGGGTATGCACGAAGGCTGTGGCTGGGCTGCTGCGTGCAGCAGCACCTGAACAAACATGTACTTCACTGCTGATCTGCGGACCAGCGGCAGAGGGCTATGCACTTCTTTTGTGTCGCTCATGGTGCACTGATTTTTAACCTTTCCCCTATGGGGGTAAGGATCCTATGGGGGCATTTGGGGAAAAGGTTAAAAATGTGTTAAAAGTCACCCACTTCCCATTTCTTTTGTGGGTTGGGTAGCACCCATCATGCCCTACCACACAACCTACTTTAGTGTCCCTAGGAGCTACCAGTGGGGAACAGTGGGGTGTTTTGAATTTTCCCAATGTTCCCTATGGCTGAAACACTCAAAGGTTTTCGAGTTTTGTTCCATCAAAACAACTGGTTCAACCTCTGTTTTGACAGAACATCTTGGCCATCTGCATTTTGTTGTGAGCTTGAAACAAAATGTCAAATCCATGTTGTGCACATCCCTAGTTTATTGCTTGTTTAAAGTGTTTCAATTAGCACTTAAATATGACATTGCACAACTTTGTGTGTTAACCTGCAAAAGTATATTAGCATTTTTGTGTGATTGGATAGAGGTGATGAGTTTATATTGTGCACGAGAAGAGTATCTACTCAAAATAACTACACTGGTTAATTGAATTCTTGAATGTGCTTTTTCCAGAACTCATCCACAAGCTATTTTCCATTATATTGTAACATTGTGGAAGGAAACTACTGATAAATCAGATGTTGTGACAGGAGTTGATCAGATACTACATGGCTCAGTTCAGTCTCATCAGATCCCACAACCTTGCTTTCCCCCTCAATACTGAGCTTATACATTTATATATATAATCTTCTTCTCAAAACTATCGGTGGCTTGGTTCATACATAAGAGGAAGCCATGATTTTCCCATTCATGCCTAAACCTTGGGCTCACACACTCTCTCCTCCCCTTGTATGCTCCAGTTTCCCTCTACTGCTTCCTTGTTTGTGGAAACCATAGTTTGCCATTATATCCAAACCATGCACACTATGGCACAGAATTGGAAGTCATGGAAACAAACTGGAGTAGAAACATGGTGAGGTCATTTTTAGGACCTTGCTGGGGAGGTTGGGTGGGGAGGCAGGCTCCTGTCTGTCTCCCCCCCCCCATTATTTCCCTGTCTACCTTTTATCTGCCACTCACCCAACACATGATCCGCACCACAGTGAGCGGCAGGGCACAATGCATCACGCCCGGAGCCCGAGCATGCACCCTGGAGCTTGAGCACTCATGTCCTCCTACCTCAGTAAAAGCCTGGATAAAATACTCGGGCTATCTGGTGGGCCAGCATCAGGATTGGGCCCAATCTTGGCACTGTACACAAGGAGCCCTACCAGGTAGAGCTGTGCAAGCCTGGGTGGGGCTGATTATGTGCATGCTCTCACTGTAAAAGAGTATGTAGCATCTCCAGGTAAGGCAGGGAAAGATCCCATCTGAATCCCTGGAGAGTGGTCACTCATGTAAACAGTGCTAAGCAAGGTGAACCATGATCTGACTTGGTATATGCTGATGTCAAATGTTCATATGAGCTGACGTACATGAGGGGAGAGGGAGGGGAAGCATGTGAATTCATGGCTGAGGCATGAATGGCCAAACTATGACTTGCCATATAATATAATATAATCTGAGCCAGAATCTCTCTGTCTTGCAGACATACTACTACTATCTATATACTGCTTTTCAACAAAAGTTTCCAAAGTGGTTTACATAGAAAAATAAATAATTAAAATGATTCCCTGTTCCCAAAGGGCTCACAGTCTAAAATGAAACATGGTAGACAGCAACAGCAGCCACAGGAAGGATGCTGTGCTGGCGTTAGATAGGGCAAGTTGCTCTCCCCCTGCTAAATATAAGAGAACCATCACTTTAAGAGGTGCCTCTTTGCTCAGTTAGCATTCCACAAGTTTTTACTCTGGGGAAAGGTTTGGTACAGCCTTGTCTTTGGCTGGACAAAAGATGCTTGCCCATCTGGAGCTTAGGAGAGGTATAGATGAGGATATTAGTCATGAGATAATTTGTTCTCAGAAACAAAACCTACTTACTATTTGTGCAAGTAATCTTGCTATAATATTTCTTCTATCCAGAGAAATAAGAGATCTGAGAGAGCAGTAGCCTTCCCTATGATTTAATTCCGATATCAGTTTAGGGCACTGGTGGCCAGCTAGAGATGGAACCATTGGACTGTGCAGTATGGTATTTATGGAGCTTGTTCCCCTGCCTTAGACTGGTTTTGGCTTTGGTCTGCTGGCTGACAACATGGCAGGCATCAGCACAGCATGTGAGAGTGGATGGCAGTTGGGAGTGCAAGCCTGACTATATGCTGCACCTGAACCTGTGGGCCCCTCTGCTGCTGTACAGGTGTGCCACAACCCCTTCTACCTGTGCCATTTGTGCCAAAGGTTGGCCAGCCGGGGGAAGTGAAGAAAGGTATAGTAATGAGATAAAAAAAATATTTTCAAACTTCAGTTTGAAGCCTACTCTGGGAAGAGCAGAAGCAGCTCTTTAAGGGATAAGTCTGTGTGTGTGTGTGTGTGTGTGTGTGTGTGTGTGTGTGTGTGTTGTTTTCCAGGGCTAGCAAACTCCAGTGTTTTTCTTTGTCCCTGCATGGATTGGGTGGAGTCAGCTAGGGCTGGGGGAGGCCCCACATTCCTTTGACATTCCTTTGAACCACATCCTGTGTCTCAGTTTGAAGCCTACTCTCTACATAAGGGGTAAAAGCCCGAGAGCATAGTGCACAGGGATAGCAAACAGGACATTGGTGTTTTGCAGGAGTTTAGGAGTGTGGGAGAGCTTGGTACAAACCCCTGTGATTACAAGGAGACCAGTAGAGAAGAGAAGGTAAGTATAAATCCCTCCTTCATATTCTTGAGAAAGGCTGTTTGAACAGTTAAATAGCTGACCATTACAGCTGAGACCTATCCTTCTAATAAACTATCTCTAAATACAGTAAACAGCCAACAAAACCAGTATAAAGATAGAAAGTTGGCCCGGGAGGGAGCACTTCCTAGTGTATTGCAGAGAGTGCCACATGTAGGACTATTTGCCCCATGGGCAGAAGTCATGGCTGTGTGCTCGGTGCAAGGAGCTCCTGGCTCTCATGGAACAAGTTCATTCCCTCTAGACCTGGGCTGAACAACTTTGGCCTTCCTTCAGACGTTGGCCTACAACTCCCATAATCCCTGACTATTGGCCACTGTGGCTGGGGATTATGGGAGTTGTAGTCCAAAAACAGCTGGGGGCCCAAAGTTGAGCAGGCCTGCTCTAGACCAAGGTGGTGGATCTGGAGAAGCTCAGAGAAACAGAGAGGCATGCGGACAAGACCTTCAGGGATGTGGTAGAGGTATCCCACTCCAGGGCTGATAGCTCCTCTGCTGTCAGGGAGAATGAAGGTCTCGGGCAAGGAGGACATAAGTGTGAGGAAGAGGGAAATGCTCCTTTAGAAGGGATCACTTCCATGGAAGATGAGCCCATATCCTCTCGCACAGGCAATACTCCTACGGCGGGTTGGGGCCTCCTTGTAGTGGGTGATTCAATCATTAGAGGTAGAGAGAGATGGGTTTGTGACCTGCATGTTGACTGCACGGTGACTTGCCTGCCTGGTGTGAAGGTTGCAGAGTGCTGGACTAGGACCGGGGAGACCCGAGTTCAAATCCCCATTCAGCCATGAAACTATCTGGGTGACTCTGGGCCAGTCACTTCTCTCTCAGCCTAACCTACTTCACAGGGTTGTTGTGAAAGAGGAACTCAAGTATGTAGTACACCGCTCTGGGCTAATTGGAGGAAGAGAGGGATATAAATGTAATAATAATAATAATAATAATAATAGGATGCAACTGTTGCTGAACTGTTTCAGAATCAAAACCAGGCAGCCTCCCCTTGGCCTTCACCTCAAAAACCCTAATGTCGTTTAACAGAAAAGCAACAAGATCTAAAGCAAAATATAACTGAGCACATGAACCAAACAAACACCAGGGTTCGACTTCCAGCGCTAAAAACAGTTGCCAAAAACAACTTGCTCAGGCATTAAAAGATGTCAATGCTGCACTTGCAGAAATAACAACCAATAATTTGCAAGAAACAAACCAACTAATGTACAGTACAGCAAAAATAACAACACAAGAGCTCGGATATAAGATCAGTGGACCAGTAAAAAAAAAAAAAAGTAGTACATCACCTAAATGGAATATTAGATTAGAAAATAAAATCTCCAGGCTTAGATCAGATGCTAGTAAATTGAAAGATATGAAAGACAAGAAGCTGAAGAATGAAAACACCAAACAGTATCTGTTCCAAAAAATACCACCTAGATTCAAGGAAAATTAGAGAAGTCCTGGAAATAATAAAGCAGCATATAACAGCAGTGTCGAAGAAGATTAGCAGATACGAAGCCAGAATTACACAACACAGGCAGAATCTCCCATTCCAGTCGAATCAGAGACGTTTCTACCAAAGCATAGAAGGAGAAACTGCAAGAAACATAGAAACACCAAATAAAGAAGAAACAGTGCAATTCTGGGGAAAATTATGGGACAATCCAATAGATTATAATTTAAAAAGCAGGCTGGGTGAACAAGGTCGAAAAATGTAACCAACAAATGCAAGTTCTAATAATAACACCAGAATTAATAAGTGAAAGAGCAAAGAAAATTAAAAATTGGACTGTGCCAGGTGACGATGAACTGCATGGCTTTTGGCTTAAGCACCTAACAAGCCTTCATAAACAACTATCAAAACAGTTCAATCACATTTTGCAAGCAGGTGATATTGAACAATGGCTAACAACTGGGAAAACTAATCTCATAATGAAAGACCCAGCAAAAGGTACAGTTCCAAGTAATTATAGACCAAGTAATTATAGACCGATAACCTGCCTGCCAACCATGTTCAAATTATTAACTGGAATAATAGCAGATGAAGTGATGCAACACTTATTAACTAACAAAGAGCTTCCAGTTGAACAGAAAGGAAATTGCCCGAACACCAGAGGCACAAAAGACCAGCTGCTGATTGACAAAATGATTTTAGAAAATTGCAAGAGAAGAAAAACAAATCTAAGTGTTGCATGGAATGACTACAAGAAAGCCTTCGATTCATTGCCTCACACATGGATACTAAAATGTTTAGAAACATTTCTAACAGGTTAGCATTAGAAGAGGCATTTTCCAAGGGGACTCACTATCCCCTCTGTTGTTTGTAATCGCCATGACCCCACTGTCACAAATACTAAACAACAGTCCTTGGATATCAATCATCTAAAACATCAAGTACAATCAACCAGCTGCTGTACATGGACGATCTGAAGTTGTATGGAAAGTCCCAGTCAGAAATCGAATCACTGCTAAACACAGTCCATATGTTCAATAGCGATATAGCAATGGAGTTTGGACTAGACAAGTGTGCTGCATTAATAATGCACAGAGGAGAAATAAGAAAAACAGAAGGAATAGAACTGCCCAATGGCAGCAACATCAAGAACCTGGAAGAGAAAGAACATTACAAATACTTGGGCATTCTCCAGGCTGATAACATTGCACACACTGAAGTTAAAAAGAAAAATTGGAAGTGAATACATCAGGAGAGTTAGAAAAATCCTCAAGTCCAAACTCAATGGTGGGAACACCATACAAGCCATAAACACCTGGCCTATACCTGTTATCAGATACACTGCAGGAATAATAGACTGGACCCAGGCAGAACTAGAGACGCTAGATTGTAAGACCAGGGAAATCATGACCATCAGTCATGCTCTTCACCCCTGCAGTGATGTAGATAGGCTATACCTCCCTCGCAGCTCAGGTGGAAGAGGAATGCTGCAAGTCCATCAAACAGTAGAGGAGAACAAAAGAGGCCTTGAAGAATATATCAAGGACAGTGAAGAAGATGCGCTTAAGATGGTCAATAATGAGAAACTATTAAGCACCAATGAAACAAAGCAGGCCTACAGGAAAGAACAAGTCAAGAACTGAGCAGAAAAATGGAAAAATAAGCCCCTGCTTGGTCAATATTTGCACAATATAAGTAGAAAATCAGACATCACCAAGACCTGGCAATGGCTTAAGAATGGCAACTTGAAGAAAGAAACAGAGGGTTTAATACTGGCTGCACAAGAACAGGCACTAAGAACAAATGCCATAAGAGCAAAAGTTGAAAAATCCACAACGAACAGCAAGTGCCGCCTTTGTAAAGAAGCAGATGAAACCGTGGACCACCTTATCAGCTGTTGTAAAAAGATCGCACAGACTGACTACAAACAAAGGCATGACAAGGTAGCAGGGATGATACACTGGAACATCTGCAAAAAGTACAATCTACCTGTAGCCAAAAATTGGTGGGACCATACAACTGAAAAAGTTGTAGAAAATGAAGATGTAAAAATATTATGGGACTTCCGACTACAAACAGACAAACATCTGCCACACAATACACCAAATAAAACTGTAGTTGAGAAGAAAGAAAAACAAGTTAAAATAATCGACATAGCAATACCAGGAGATAGCAGAATAGAAGAAAAAGAAATAGAAAAAATCACCAAATACAAAGATCTACAAATTGAAATTGAAAGGCTGTGGCAGAAAAAGACCAAAATAATCCCAGTGGTAATTAGCACCCTGGGTGCAGTTCCAAAAGACCTTGAAGAGCACCTCAACACCATAGGGGCCACAGAAATCACCAACAGGCAATTACAAAAAGCAACTTGACTGGGAACAGCCTATATTCTGCAACAATATCTATAACAACAGCAACAACATTGACAATAAAATTCAGCCATCCCAGGTCTTTGGGAAGGACTCGATGTCTCGATAAAACAAAGCAGTCTGACTGTGTCTGACTGTGTAAATAAATCATCATCATCTAGATAGGCTTTTAGGCAGTACTGGGGATGAGACAGCTGTCATGGTGCTCGTTGACACCAATGATGTGGAGAATTGTGGTCGGGAGGTCCTGGAAGCCAAATTTAGGCTGATAGGTAGCGTATTGAAGTCCAGGACCCACAAGGTAGCATTCTCAGAAATGCAGCCTGTTCCATATGCAGGTACAGTGAGACAGGCAGAGCTGAGAGGTTTCAATGCATGAATGAGATGTTGGTGCTGGGAGGAGTGGTTTAGATTTGTTAGGCACTGGGATGCATTTGGGGGCAAGCAAGGCCTGTACAAAAGGGATGGGCTGCACTTGAACCAAGATGGAACCAGACTGCTGGTGCTTAAAATAAAAATGGTTACAGAGCATCTTTTAAAACGACGCCTGGGGGATAGCCGGCAGGAGCTGGGCAGTATCCGGTTCAGCAAATGCCATCCTTTAAAGTGCGAGGGTGCAAAGGATTCAGATAAAACAGAAGGGGACAGAGCAGAACCACATAAAGAGCAGACAGTCAAAAGAAAAATAGCATACACCGGTTGAGAAATTCAGCATATAAGTGCTTATATGTGAATGCCAGAAGCCTCCAAGCCAAGATGGGTGAGCTAGAGTGCTTGGTTGCTAATGCAGAAATAGATATAGTGGGCATAACAGAAACATGGTGGAACAGTGAGAACCAGTGGGACACTGTTATCCATGGATATACAGGTGAAACTCGGAAAATTAGAATATCGTGCAAAAGTCCATTAATTTCAGTAATGCAAATTAAAAGGTGAAACTGATATATGAGACAGACGCATTACATGCAAAGCGAGATAAGTCAAGCCTTAATTTGTTATAATTGTGATGATCATGACGTACAGCTCATGAAAACCCCAAATCCACAATCCCAGAAAATTAGAATATTACATGGAACCAAGAAGACAAGGATTGAAGAATAGAACAATATCAGACCTCTGAAAAGTATAAGCATGCATATGTATTCAGTACTTGGTTTGGGCCCCTTTTGCAGCAATTACTCAATGCGGCGTGGCATGGATGCTATCAGCCTGTGGCACTGATGAGGTATTATGGAAGACCAGGATGCTTCATTAGCGGCCTTCAGCTCTTCTGCATTGTTTGGTCTCATGTCTCTCATCCTTCTCTTGGCAATGCCCCATAGATTCTCTATGGGGTCAGGTCAGGCGAGTTTGCTGGCCAATCAAGCACAGTACCCTGTATACTTTTCAGAGGTCCGATATTGTTCTATTCTTCAATTATAACAAATTAAGGCTTGACTTATCTCGCTTTGCATGTAATGCGTCTGTCTCATATATCAGTTTCACCTTTTAATTTGCATTACTGAAATTAATGGACTCTTGCACGATATTCTAATTTTCTGAGTTTCACCTGTAAACTCTATAGAAAGGACAGGGAGGGGTGCCTTGTCGGTGGAGTAGCACTGTATGTTAAAGAAGGGATGGAGTCTAACAAGGTAGAAAACCTAGGTGGACTGGAGTCCTCCACAGAAACCTTGTGGGTGACAATACAAGGCCTGAAAGGAAATGTGCTACTGGAGACGTATTGTCGCCCTCCGGATCAAAATGTTGACAGTGACTGGGAGTTGTAGCAATAAATCAAGGAGATGTCAAGGAGAGGCAGGGCTGTAATAATGGGTGACTTCAATTACCCGCACATAGACTGAGTAAATTCGCAGTCAGGTAACGTCAAATTTCTAGATATGCTGAATGACTGTGCCCTAGAACAGTTGGTCTTGGAACCAACGAGAGAGAAGGTGACCTTGGTATTAATCCTGAGTGGCACCCAGGACCTGGTGCGTGATGTCAGTGTCATTGACCCTTTAGGGAACAGTGACCATAGTGCCATAAAATCCAGCATACATGCGGGGAGAGAATCACCAAGGAAATCTAATACAGAGATTTTGAATTTCAGAAGAGGAAACTTCTCCAAAATGAGGAGTATGGACAAAAGAAAGCTGAAAGGGAAAATCAGGAGAGTCACTTCGCTCCAGAGTGCACGGAGTTTACTCAAAGCCACAATACTAGAAGCCCAGTTAGCTTGTATACCCAAAAGGAGGAAAGGTACCACTAAGTCCAGGAAGATGCCAGCATGGCTAACGGTACCGTCAAGGAAGCCATAAAAGGGAAGAAGACTTCCTTCTGAAATTGGAAGGCCTGTCCAAATGAAGAGAAGAGAAAGGAACACAAACTCTGGCAAGGTGAAGTGAAAAGAGAGTTTGAGGAACATTTAGCCAAAAGCATCAAGGGGAATAACAAAAACTTCTTGAAATACATCAGAAGCAGGAAACCTGCCAGTGAGACAGTTGGACCCTTAGACAATGAGGGAGTGAAAGGGATTATTAAGGAGGATATGGAGGTTGCAGAGAAGTTAAGTGAGTTCTATGCATCTGTCTACACGGCAGAGGATACTAAGCATATACCTGTACTTGAACCAGGCTTTTCGGGGATGATGACTAAAGAACTGAATCAGATAGAAGTGACAAGAGATGATGATCTAAACCAGGGATTCTCAACGTTTGGGTCCCCAGATGTAATTGGACTTCAACTCCCATAATTCCCAACCAAAGGCTACTGGGACTGGGGATTATGGGAGTTGAAGTCCAATAATATCTGGGGACCCACACGTTGAGAAACCCGGATCTAAACTATCTGGAAAAATGAAAAACTAGCAAATCGCCAGGGCCAGATGGCATCCATCCAACAGTCCTCAAAGAACTCAAATGTGAAATTGCCGATCTCGTTGCTAAAATGTATCCCTGCGAAACTAATCCCTGCAATCGGGCTCTGTACCAGAGGACTGGAAAGTAGCAAATGTAACACCGATTTTCAAAAAGGGATCCAGGGGCGATCCGGGAAATTACAGGCCGGTTAGCTTAACGTCCATTCCAGGCAAATTGATGGAAAGCATATTCAAGAATAAAATTGTAAAGGACATACTGTAGAAGAACAGGCCCTGCTGGGGGTGAACCAGCATGGCCTCTGCAATGGTAAATCTTGCCTCACAAACCTTTTGGAGTTCTTTGAGCGTGTCAACAAGTGTGTGGATCAAGGTAATCCAGTTGACATAGTATCCCAGGACTTCCAAAAAGCTTTTGACAAAGTTCCTCATCAAAGACTCCTGAGGAAACTTAGCAGTCATGGGATAAGGGGACAAGTACATACGTGGATTGCTAAGTGTTTGAAAGACAGGAAACAGAGGGTAGGTATAAATGGAGAGTTTTCACAGTGGAGGGAAGTAAGAAGTGGGGTCCCCCAGGAATCTTTACTGGGAACTCTTCCGGATAGTAGAATCCAAAATGGATTGTGAGGAGCTCCAAAAGGATCTCTCCACACTGGGTGCGTGGGCAACAAAATGGCAAATGCAGTTCAGTGTTGGCAAGTGTAAAGTGATGCACATTGGGATGAAAAACTCCAACTTCAAGTATACACTGATGGGATCTGAGCTGTCGGTGATTGACCAGGAGAGGGATGTTGGGGTCATGGTGGACAGCTCATTGAAAGTGTTGACTCAATGTGCGGCAGCTGTGAAAAAGGCCAGTTCCATACTAGGGATCATTAGGAAGGGGATCAAAAATAAAACTGCTAATATTATTATGCCCTTATACAAATCTATAGTGTGGCCACATTTGGAAAACTGCATACAGTTCTGGTCACCGTGTCTTAAGAAGGACATTGTAGAACTGGAAAAGATGAAGAAGAGTGCAACCAGGATGATCAGGGGCCTGGAGTGCCTTCCTTATGAGGCAAGGCTACAGCATCTGGGGATTTTTAATTTGGAAAAGAGGTGACTACAGGGAGATATGATCAAGCTATATAAAATTATGCATGGAATAGAGAGAGTGGACAGAAAGAAATTTTTCTCCCTCTCTTACAACACTAGAAGCAGGGGTCATCCCATGAAACTGCTGGCTAGGAAATGTAGGACTGGCAAAAGGAAGTAATTTTTCACCCAGCACATAATTAATCTATGGGTTTCTCTGCCACAGGATGTGGTGATGGCCACTAGCTTGGATGGCTTTAAAAGGGGCTTGGACAGATTCATGGAGGGCAGGTCTATCAATGGTTACTAAAGAAGAACATTGTAGAACTGGTAAAGGTGCAGAAGAGGGCACCCAAGATGATCAGGGGCCAAGAGCACCTTTCTTATGAGGCAAGCCTACAACACCTGGGGCTATTTAGTTTAGAAAAAAGATGACTATGGGGAGATATGATAGAGGTCTATAAAATCATGCATGGTGTGGAGAAAGTGGAAAGAGAGAAATTCTTCTCCCTCTCACATAACCATGAAATTGATTTCCAGGAAATCTAGGACCAGCAAACAGAAGTACTTTTTCACACAACACATAATCAACAAGTGGAATTCTCTGCCACAAGATGTGGTGACAGCCAACAACCTGGATGGCTTTAAGAAGGGTTTGGATAACTTCATGGAGAAGAGGTCATTCATCGGCTACTAGTCAGAGGGCTATAGGCCACCTCCAGCCTCAAAGGGGGGATGCCTCTGAGTACCAGTTGCAGGGGAGTAACAGCAGGAGAGATGGCATGCCCTCAACTCCTGCCTGTGGGCTCCAGCAGCATCTGGTGGGCCACTGTGTGAAACAGGATGCTGGATAGATGGGCCTTGGGCCTGATCCAGCAGGGCTGCCTGTTCTTATGTTCTTAAATAAGAAAAAATTGAGGAGAGCTGCATTCGTGAGTTATGCTACACTCAGTATTTTGACTACCGTATTTTACAGAGTATAAGACGCACTTTTTTCCTTGAAAAATATCCCCCCAAATTCAGGTGCGTCTTATACTCCAATTGGCCGGGGAGAAGTTGAAAGTTTAGGGCTTGTCGGGAAAGAGAGGGGGAGGAGGAGGAAGTGTTCGGAAGGATTGGGGTGGGGGGGTTCCATTAAGGGTGGGGGAGGGTTTACTTACCCCTCCCGTGCTTTCCCCACTCCGGCGCCGTATTTCCTTTACAAATCGGGCGGCAGGATACCTCCCTGCCGCCCCTTTCTCCTTGTTCTGTTCAAATCGGGGGGCAGGATACTTCCCTGCCGCCCCCTTCCCCGCTGGGCTCCTTTTAGAAATCGGGCAGCAGGATACCTCTCTGCCGCCCCTTTCCAGGCTTGGCTGCAAAAGGCTAGAAGCCTTTTGCAGCCAAGCAGGGAAAGGGGCAGCAGGGAGGTATCCTGCCGCCCGATTTCTAAAAGGAGCCCAGCGGGGAAGGGGGCGGCAGAGAGGTCCCTGCCGCCCCTTTTCCGCTGGGCTCCTTTCCAATATCAGGCGGCAGGATACCTCCCTGCCGCCCCTTTCCCTGCTTGGCTGCAAAAGGCTTTAAGAAGCCTTTTGCAGCCAAGCCTGGAAAGGGGCGGCACGAGCCCGCGCAGGCGAGCGCCCGCCCGCAGGAGCCGCTGGAGGCACAAGGTGAAGGAGGTCCCGAGCAACAACTAGCAGCAGTCGCCGCTGCCGCGGGTCACCAACATGGGCTTACTGCTGCTGGCAGGAGGGAAAGGACAGAGCGGGGCTCGGTGGGAGGGCTTGGAGGGGAGATGGAGGCGAGAGGAGAAGGGAAGCTCGAAAACTCAAAAACTGGATGAAAATTTAAGGTGCGTCTTATAGTCTGTAGCGTCTTATAGTCCGTAAAATACGGTAACTACATCTTTGGTTTACAGTAATCAATGTGAGAATCGTCCTG
Organism: Hemicordylus capensis; assembly: GCF_027244095.1. Taxonomy (NCBI): domain Eukaryota; kingdom Metazoa; phylum Chordata; class Lepidosauria; order Squamata; family Cordylidae; genus Hemicordylus; species Hemicordylus capensis. The sequence goes on along the minus strand of NC_069659.1, from coordinate 265,688,477 downwards.
CACACAGCTGTCACAGCAAAGAATTACTGTGCACACAGCTATCAGGCAATTTCAAAGTCCTTATGTATCTTTATGTTACATGCACAACATTAGAGAGCATTTGAACTGCTGATGGTTGTGTTTTCCTCATCTGCTATCACTTCATGCACTAGTTATTGGTGTAAACAGCCCAACAATTCTGGATAATTGCATGGCTGGGAAAATCAATCTTACAATAAATATTTCATTAGAAAAGCTAGGGTTGGGGAAATGGTGTTAGTTTCATAGCAATAGTATTCAGCAGTATTCTTTCAGTTGGTCATCTTGCCCAGAGTAGGAGCCCCACAACACAAAAGATTTAATGATACTCAGAACCGTGTGTGTCAATATTTCCCTCTTTCATTTTACAGGAATAAATTAATAATATACAGCAGAATTTGTCAAACATCTGGACACAGGGCTGGTTCAGATAAACAATGACCTGCTTTAGCCCTAGATGCATTAAAAGTCAGGGCCGCTGGCACATTTGTTCCAGTGTCCCTGATATTATTGTATGTAGGGGCTAAAGTGGGCTGCTGTTCATTTGAACCAGCCCACACTGTGTGAAACTCATTTATTTATTATTTAAAATATTTCTATCCTGCCCTTCCACAACACAGCTGCTCAAGGCAACTTACAATAAAGACACAACAATAATAAGACAAACCTAAAATCAGACAAACCAAAAAATAGCGTGGCGGGCAATATCAGATAGGACTAAAATGGAAACCTGATTAAAACAATTTTGAAAACACTTCTTGAAAAAGAATTTTAAAAAATCATTAAACTCATCAATGAAGGACCGCTGGGAGGGCATTTTTCACTACTGAAAAGGCCCAGTCCCTAATCCCCACCAATTGAATCTGCATCAGTGGCAGGCCAAAAGGAGAGCCTGCAAGATGATTTTAGGCCTGACAGATTTATATAGGTGAATATGGTCTAATACAGAGCTGCATAACTTGCATCCTCTAGTTGTTGTCAGAGTAGAGTACATAGTAACCAATAGTTAGGGATAATGGGAGTTGTAGGCCAACAACAGCCGTGGGACCAAAGTAGTTCTAAGAGGTACCATGATCCCTCTAAGTTTTTTCATCTGTGTGCAGAATGAGTTTTGTTCTGGGCGGCAGTATCAAGGCAGTGTGTGGGCACGTGCATTAAGAGTGGGACCTGCCTGATTCAACGTAAGTGGGACCTAAAATTTACTGAGTGGACCTCAAAAAAATTGCTTGTGTCTGCAGATGCCTTAGAGGGAACGCTGAACATGGTCCCAAGCTGTGTAGGACTTTGGAGGTCAAAAGCAGCCTTTTAAATCTGGCCCAGAAGCAAACAGGCAACCTATGAGGTGCCACAGGATTGATATAATGCGGTGATATGTTCTCACAAGCATCTGTGGCCCTGCATTCTTCACCAGTGGAAACTTCTTCAAAGGCATTACAGTAATCCAATAGGATGTAGCCAATGTTTGCAAAGTTGCAGCTGGCATTCCAGCCAAAATTGGTAAAAGACAGTCCTGAATGTCACCACCACCTAGGCCTAGAGCAACAGTGTTGGCTGCAGGAGGACCTCACAAGTTCCTTGTGAACATGGTATTTCAGGGGGAGTGTGACCTAACCTAAGACAAGATTTTCCTCAGCACTTGGGTAAGTGGTTTAACTTACCTTCATTATCTGGATTAGATTTCAAATTTTTTATGCCCATTCAACTCTGAATAGCCTCCTGACACTGGTTCAGGACATCTACTGCCTTTCTGGTATCAGCTGATTTATTAGTAGAGTTAGGTGTCATCAGCATAGTGATGACATTACAGCCCATATCTACAGATGACTGCCCCCAGTAATTTCATCACTATATCTCTATATAATATATATACACATACAGCAAGGGGGACAAGATAAACTTGTGTGGTACTTCATAGGCCAAGGGCCAAGATATAAAGCAGGCATCCCCCTGTACCACCTTCAGGCAAGAAGTGCACCTAGGTAATTTTGGACCTTGGACCTAAAGGCCTTTGGATCCCCTACCCTTGCTGAAGCCCCACCTCCAAGTTAAACATAATCACCTAAAGGTCTTTGGAAGCCCTGCCTGAGCTGCAAGTTAAACATCATCCCTCTACACACACACACACACACACACACATCATGATACACACAGTATTTTTAACGTGGATTCTTGAGGGCACAAACAGCAACTGAACACACAAGAATTTAAAATGAGTATATTTATGCAAATATGCATCAGCAGAAAGAACCTCTTCAACACGCAAGTTAACATATTCCCATCCTACATATCCCCCCCGCCTGTGTTTGGTTTAATCATAAACCGTATGTTTAGAAGCTGTTCTGCCCTCCCCCAATTAGTATGTGGGAGCAGAACAATGTGGGGGGTGGGGGGAGTTTGCAGCCTTGTTTTTAATCACATGGTGGTTGGGGCTGATGGACAATATTGTCTGAACTGGTCCAATCCAAATAAACAGACACATGAGGAAAAGAAAGGAAGAAGGGAAAGGGGAAAGACAATAGAGGAAAAGTGACACCTAGTTAAAATCTCAGCAAATCCAGCTCTTGTGGAACTGACTGGAGACACTCGAGCCAGAGAGGACCAATTCTGTGGTCATAATAAAACCTATAAAGCTGGGTGCAAGCTGGGTGGGGCAGGGACCTCCCAGAGAGTGCCGGAGGGCAGCAAACACCAAAGGAAAACATTACCTCCAGTAATGCACAGACAAGGCAGGAAAATTGCAGCCCCAGAGAAATGGTCATCTCACTTCATTTAAGTGGGGGGGATTAATGCAACTCCAGAGAAAAAACTACCATGAGGCTATTAATAATAATAATAATAATAATAATAATGATAGATAGATAGATAGATAGATAAGATAGATTTAAAGCCTCTAACCAAATGAGCGTGGGAGTGGAAGAGCAGCTTTATAACGGAGGGCTAGGAGAAGGGGAGGGAGGGTATATGTGGAGGAGGAGCAGAGGTCTTGCCCAGGACACAGGGAGCCTCAGGTTGCCTAGTTTGAAGGTGAAATAATAATAATAATAATAATAATAATAATAATAATAATCCCCCAGTGTAGTTGAGAAGAAAGAAAAACAAGTTAAAATAATCGACATAGCAATACCAGGGGATAGCAGAATAGAAGAGAAAAAAATAGAAAAAATCACCAAATACAAAGATCTACAAATTTAAATCGAAAGGGTGACAGAAAAAGACCAAAATAATCCCAGTGGTAAGTGGCGCCCTGGGTGCAGTTCCAAAAGACCTTGAAGAGCACCTCAACACCATAGGGGCCACAGAAATCACCATCAGCCAATTACAAAAAGCAACTTGACTGGGAACAGCCTATATTCTGCGACGATATCTATAACAACAGCAACAACATTGACAATAAAATTCAGCCATCCCAGGTCCTTGGGAAGGACTCGATGTCTGGATAAAACAAACCAGTCAATAACACCTGTCTGACTGTGTAAACAAGCAATAATAATAATAATTAATAAGCAGCCACCCTCTCTCACCTAACTCAAAGTACATGTTATGTAAATATCCTAGTAGACTGGTGCCTTGAGTGCAGCTCAGCGGCTCCAGCTCCCTTATCCATGGAACACAGAGGAGCTCCCGCTCTTAAGCCCCGATTTACAGGCTAGCTTGCTCCCCTCTCCACAGCGCACCTCAGCCCTATAGCACTCAATCAAGTCAGCCCTCAGCACGCCATCAACAGCCCCACTCCTGATCTCCCAGCTCTCTCGACCTTTCAGAGCCCAGCATAGCCCCACCTCCTCTCCCCTTCATACCCATTTATTTTCTCTATGGAAAGAACAACATTCTTTCTCCTTCAGAGCCCATCCCTGCCCAGCCCATCCGTCTCGCACATGGTGTTTGGTGCTCTGTCTTGATGCCCGGCACTACCTGGCAGGCGCACAACTTCCTGGGGACTGCCATGGGCAGCTGCTGCCATCATGGAGGGAGGGGGTGTTGGAGCCCGCCCCCCAGGCAGCAGAGGACCGGGCCAGATCCCTGTGGCCCGGTCCAAAGAGCTCCTCTGCTTCTGCGTACAGTCCTCCAGGTAGTATTGAAGCTAGATAGTATTAAACAGCACTCCCAATACCCACCTGAAGAGACAACCCAGAAGGATACCATTGCCACCTGTATCAAAAGCCTCTGAGGTGTCCAGGAGAATCTGCAAGGTCACACCCCTCCCATCTGTGTCCCAGCTTAGGTCATCCACCAGGGCAAGCAAGGCAGTTTCCACCCTGATCTGGGCCACAAACCAGGCTGGAAAGGATCCAAGTAATCAGTTTGATCCAGAACCTCCTGGAGCTGAGGCATCATCATGCACTCCTACAGTGTACCCAAACATTTCATGAAGTTTCCTGATGTAAAACAAGCTAACATTGGGTTACATGTGAAAATTGGTATAATTGAATTTTCATTTCAGTTTTTTCAAGGTATGTGAAAAGAAATCTGAAATTTCAATTAACTTTTCTCTAAATTCACTGTTTGCTCTGTGAACTTGGAGTACCCATCTTAGGGGGTGGGGAAAACTGTAAAACATACTGAGGAAATGTCTATGCCTGCCCATATCTTCTGACTTGAAATTCCTGCTCCCTAAATACCAGAGGTGTGAGGATGGCTAGGTCACACAGGGGTGAGATAGCTACATTTTGCATTTACGCTGAGCCCTAACATTAGCCACACTGAGTTTGGGAGTGGAATTAGAGTGTTCTAAATAAAGTTGTGTGCTTCCCACTTCCCCACTTCCCCAGGCAGTGAGATGTCCAGCAACAGTGCTACCAGTGCTTGGTTTCATGAGGATAGATTAAATCTTACTAGGTTGAGGGGTTTTTGTGGGGTTTTGTTTGGTAATATTTGCTTGGTACAAATATACCAGTGAATCATAAGTGGAGGCAAAGAGGTAGTGCTACATAGCACCATTATCCTACATCAGATCCTTAGAGGGAGAGGTGCTATGCTAAAAGTATAGGAAATTGCTGTCTATTCAGAATTGGAGGGGCATTGACACACTCTTATAGGTATCCTTGTCAAAACCACACAAATTCTCAAATACAAGAAAACCTCATTATTCGCGGAAACTATTCATGGTTCCGTGTATTCACTGGGGGGGGGGGTCTTATTGACACCCGTTTCCAGTATCCATGGATACTAATGGGTTAAAACCCATGTATTTGTGGTTCCTAGAGGGCTGGAAGTGACAATGGAGGTCATTTCCAGCCGTCATTTTGTCTCGAGGATGCTAGGAAGAGACAGGAGGAACCATTTTGTGGTTCATTTTGGGGTGGGGGCTTTTACCCACACTTTTTCACATTTTTGAGAGGCATTTCATCCTTTGGGGGGCGTTCCTGGGCACATGAGGGACCTGCAGAGCATGCCACAGTAAGTTGTTGTTGTTGTTGTTGTTTTAAACATTTATATCCTGCTCTTCCTCCAAGGAGCCCAGAGCGGTGTACTACATACTTGAGTTTCTCTTTCACAACAACCCTGTGAAGTAGGTTAGGCTGAAAGAGAAGTGACTGGCCCAGAGTCACCCAGCTAGTTTTATGGCTGAATGTGGATTTGAACTCGGGTCTCCCCAGTCCTAGTCCAGCACTCTAACCACTACACCATGCTGGCTCTCTGGCCTGTTTTAGGGATGTTCTGGGGCTTTTAAACTTTTCCCACCCTGGTACTTAACCCCCCTTTCCCTATAGACCTACTGCCTCATTACTCATGGTTCCATTACTTACAGTAGTAGGCGAGGAACAGAACCCACAAGAGTAATGAGGTACTGCTGTATGTCCTAAAATTAGTTCCCCTTATCCAGCCATTCTGGGCTGTTAACCAGCAATCCTCCCTCAGAAGGAAATGGTCAATCACCTGGGCAGCAATATAGCAAATAAAAATATGTTCTGAGGCTAAAGACTGGAATACTCAGGCACAGATTAAGCCCTTTTTTGTTCCTTCCCAATTTCAGGAAATTGATACAGGCTAAGAAACCAACTGTTTAACATGTGTAATGGGAGGGAGATTCTATTTCCACTTTACATGTTAAGTACTCTTCCTGGAATCAGTATTAGTGCTCATGATGGGGGAAAATAGCCTGAGAAACAGTCCTGAGATACAGCCATGGATTATGCATCACATCTGATTGTACCTGCATCATAGAGCCTGTTTAATTCAATATTAACAGATTTTGCTCCAATTTGTTTCCCAACCTTTTCACCCCCAATTACTTTTCTTCTCTTCCCAAAGAAAAATAAGAAAGCATGCTTCTTTCTAGAAGGGGTTGGAGGCCCTGTGGATGTGATAATTTGTGACTTCTTCATGTTGCCTTTTGTGTTACAGTTAAAAGGAAAAAGAATCTTTCTTGTATTCCAGGAATCCTCCTGAGACTGTAGTTTGTGCAAAAGCTAAACTAAAAGGAAGCTCTCTACTCATCACTGCCTTTTTCTTTGAAACTCATAATAACCTCATTTTAACTAATTTATTCATTCTTATTTTTGCTTCAACATTTACTCTATTAAAATTAATCAGAAACTGTTTCTATGAATTTATTTATTTATTTATTTATTTATTTATGTTACATTTTATATCCCGCTCTTCCTCCAAAGAGCCCAGAGCGGTGTACTACATACTTGAGTTTCTCCTCACAACAACCCTGTGAAGTAGGTTAGGCTGAGAGAGAAGTGACTGGCCCAGAGTCACCCAGCTAGTTTCATGGCTGAATGGGGATTTGAGCTTGGGTCTCCCCGGTCCTAGTCCAGCACTTTAGCCACTACACCACGCTAGCTGTCTTGCATGGTGATTGGATTGATTCCACTGTATACCTCTATGGTATTATGTATTTGTTTGTTTTTGCATGTATATATCACCTTACTGTTTTGACCAAGGTGGTTTACAATATTAAAAATAAACAGATATGTTGCAGAAGATTTTAAAAACCATGTAGCATCAGACCATTGTTATGGTCTTTACAGAAGCCAAGGTCAAGAATCTCTAGCCTGGGTGCCTCCATTTTTGCCTTCCTCTCAGGGCACACAGGTCTTTCAGCAGCTCTGGGAAGTGAGGGCTGTGATGGTCTCGGTAGGAGATGATAACGAGAGCTCTCTGTCCTGAGCACCTCCTCTGCCTTCCCCTCAGGGCACACCAGGTGGTATGACTTAGAGCTGCTGTCCATATATATACCCAACAAGTGGCAGTCACTGCTTCTTGCTCCATAGTAGATTACCACTCCCCCCACACACATGATATCCAGTCACTATGATGCCCATTTGCAGTATTGGGCCTAGTGCTAAACGTTAGTTACCAACATTGCAGGTGAATATGGATGTGAGCACTAATCTAGACTGAGAGCCATCAATTGTGTGTGTGTGTGTGTGTGTGTGTGTGTGTGTGTGTGTGTGTGTGTGTGTGTGTTTTGCTTCCAAAAGAAAGAAAAACTCTTTTTTTTTCTTTGGAAAGCTCTTCTGGAATTTCTTTTGATGTTCCAATGTTGGTAGCAACTCAGCAAATCATGGAGTTGGAATTCCCAGCCAGTTTAGTCCTTAGCCGTCCTTCAGTCAATATATTCTGTTCCAGTCTATAATTAGAAGTGGTCAGAGAAGGGGATCCCAGAGATCCCTTTGGAAATTTGTTTAATTACCTCCCCATTATTGCAGCTAGGAAGCCCTTTCTTTCTTTCTTTCTTTCTTTCTTTCTTTCTTTCTTTCTTTCTTTCTTTCTTTCTTTCTTTCTTTCTTTCTTTCTTTTGCAATTAGCCTGTGGAAGATGTGTGCTTCCACTTGCACTCATTTCATTCTTATCCTCCCCTCCATAAATAGCTGGTTTCCCACTACATGTCAGCCTGTCATTTAAAAAAAAAGTAGTTCTTTCTCTCATTTACTATCTCTATGTTCTGTCTTTAAGAATAAACTGTTTCCTTGTAGGGGTGTGCACAAAACCGGCTGGCCTGGTTCGGTTTGAGGCCAAAATGGCCTTGAATTTGACCGGGCCAGTTTGGTTTAGTCCCCCTCGACCCCCCCCATTCAGTTTGGCTCAGAGGGGGTGTGTTGTGAATATATATTTTTTAATTTTCACACATTTATCTTGTACTAACCCCCCTGGGGAGGCCACCACACATGCGCAATGGCCCTGCGTGGCCGGGTTATGACCCAGGCCACACAGGAGCCCGTTACACATGTGCAGCACAGCCTCCAAAATGGCCACCGGGGGGGTGGTCAGCTCAACGTCAAGCCATTGAACTGAACTGATTCAACTTTTTAAAAGGTTTGGATTTGAGGCTGCTCGCACATCCCTATTTCCTTGAACCTTTCCTTTAGAGTTGCTGGACCAAAATTCAAAATGAAAATTTTTAATTACATGTATGTTCCACCCTTTCCTCAAATACAACTGTTGATATAACTTTGAAAAGAGGCACACCTCTCTTCAACCAAGCTTTCTCAGCTTTTTAAAACTTGTTTTTAAATTGTTTTGGCTATTTAATTGGTGTTTTGTGATGTTTTAATCATTAATTATTATTTTATGCAGTTTTATAGTTTCTATTTTAATTGTTAATTGATTTTAATGGTGTTTTAATGTAAACCGCCCCGAGCCTTTTGGAAGGGCGGTATAAATTTTTTAATTATATATATATAGAGAGAGAGAGAGAGAGAGCTCAGAGGGAGGGTGAGGGCTGCGTCTCCGTTATTTGTTTTCCTAGCCAGTCCCAACAGCTTTCTTTGACACTTCTAGCCAAATAATATTTATTTATTAGATTATTAGATGTATATCTTCAAAGGAGCTCAGAGGGACATATGTGGATTTCCCACACTTTATTCTCACAACAACCTAGTGAGGTAGGATAGACCAAAAGTCAGTGAATGGTCCCAAATCACTCAGTGAGGTTGTTCACACATGCAGCCCTATCCAGGCTTGGGCAGCCCTATCTGGGTAGGGCTGCCCATGTGAAGCACCAGGATCAGCGCCGATACTGGCGCTGCCTTCTCGGGTAGCCTGAGTTTTTTACTCAGAGTTTTACCTGGGTAATAGGTCGTGAATAGGTCCTTTTACTCAGGCCCATGGTCATATGTCTGCCTGAGCAGACATAGAGCAGGGAGCCTAGAGCTCCCAGCTTGCGGGGAAATCCTTCAATGCACCACGCTTCTCATATGGTACATTAAGGGTTATCTGGAGGCTGGGCTTTATTTCCCCAGTCTCCAGAGATCTGCACTGCTCAGAGCAGTGTGGATCGTGTGGGCACACCACACAGGGCATCAGTGATTGTTGGGGTGGGGGGAGAGGTAGACCCTGCCTTCCTTCCCACCTGTCCTCCCCACCCAAGAAATGGCCATGTGAACAACCTCAGTGAGTTTTAAAGCTGAGTAGAAATTTTAACCCAAATGGCCCCTGTCTGATGTGTTATCCTGAGAACTGAATGGAACCAGGGGCATGGAATAGTGGGACGATATTGTTATCATCTTTGCCCTTCTGTAAGCTTTCCATTGAAATTGCCAGTGACCAAAACTGAGCAAAATAATATTCTTGCTAAGCAGAACTACTCTGCTCTATTGAACAGAGTGCTTTACTTCTACAGCTCCTATCTTGTGTACAATGTTTTGATTAGAGGAGAGCAAATTCTCTCCTACTTATCTTGGATTAATTTAAAGATTATCCAAAAGCTCCATCACCAAAACCCTCCATATTTTTCGCCTGCTGTACTGTTCTGAAATGCATCAGAGTGGGGGAGGAAAAAGAACTTCCTCTTTCCTTCTCTCTGCACACCTTCCTATTACTTCTGCCACTGGATCAGTAAGGTAAGGGCTGGTAAGGTATGAGCCGGCAGGGAGGGGGTTTTGGTGATGGAGAGGGAAGCTGACAATTCTACTCTGGCTTAGTTGAGGCATTGTAGGGAGAGGGGGAAGTTAAAAAGCTTGCTTTTCCTTTGCAGGAGACTTTGAACAAAATTCTTCTCTGAGCCCAAGCACAGAAATGAACCAACATCTCTGCTTCCTATAATAAAACACAAAGTGGTATCTCCTTTGAAGCTTATGCACTCTTCATCCTGCAGAACAAAAACATTAATTGTTGGTTTAAATCAAGGCAGGTTCAGTCATTTGTTATTAGGAGACAGATTATGAAAGATGTTTCTTCATATATTTAGATAAGGCATAATTATAAAACCATGAAAATCCTTGTCCCAATGGAAATTGCATTTGCTGGACATTTTTCGGTGTAAAAATTGATCTTACTTGATACTGAATGAAAGAAGACGTGAACTGGAGATCTGTATTACGGTCAGCGTCTATGTCTGAAGAAGTATCAGTAGATCTGGCTGAAATACTAAAATATCATCCCATTTCTCATCCTTGGTTAGCTACCTACAATCCACCTGATTAACTGTTCCATAAAAGATTTCTTTGATCTCAAACCCACATATTTTCCAACTACACTCAGCTGAGGTTATCATCTATGGACCCAAGGACACTATGCACAGCAAGAATCACCCAAGTTAGTTATGGCCAGTGTTAACCTCAGTGAGTTAGGTATGCAATTTTAGTGCATATAGAGGCAGAAGAGCATAATTAGCAGTATATTTGGTGGCTTCATCTGATCCCTAGATTCTTGGTTGATTTCTTAAATCCTGTGGTACCTTTCTGCTTATAGTGCATTACTTACCATGCCCCCTCCTACAAAGATCCTAAGGTGCTAGACATATAGATGTCCCCCCCTCCACACCTCTAATTTTATTCTCATAACAACTTATTTTATTCATTCATTCATTCGATTTATATACTGCCCTTCCAAAAATGTCTCAGGGCGCATTGAACTGTAGTATATGTTTTTCTTTCTCGTAACTTTGTTATTGGGGAAGGTCAAAGATAGAGTGGAAGAGGTTTACCTTTTTTCTTTCTTAGATTATCTGTATTATTATATATAGTTCTTGTAATTTGGAAATTCAAGACATGTAACCATGCTTTTGTCTTTTTTCTATTATAAAATAAAAAATTCTTTTAAAAACCAAAAACCAAAAAACCAAAAATGGCTCAGGGCAGTTTACACAGAGAAATAATAAATAAATAAAATGGCTCCCTGTCCCCAAAGAGCTCACAATCTAAAAAGAAACATAAGATAGACACCAGCAACAGTCACTGGAGGGATGCTGTGCGGGGGGGTGGATAGGGCCAGTTACTCTCCCCCTGCTAAATAAAGAGAATCACCATGTTAAAAGGTGTCTCTTTGCCGAATTAGCAGGGGTTTCAACATAACTTGAAGTTAGGTTGAAAGATATTGGGACAGGCAAAGGTCAGGCATAACTTGGTGGGGATTTGATTCCTGATGTTCGCAGTCCAAGTTCAACATTTTATCCACTACACGTTGAGAATCCTTTATCCGGACTCCTGAAATCTGGACACCACGATGAGAAAAACAAACAAACCCCGCTTATATTTTCCGCTTGGATTCTCAACCTGTAGCTTCAACCACTCACAAAGCCCCCAAACCAATCCCAGCCCCAACTCAGCAGCTAACAGTGGCAAAGCAGCAAAAAGCACCCAAACTAATCAGCACCCGCAACTCACAGAGAGGCAAAGCAACACCCACGGCTCCATCTGCAATGGCAGTTGCCCGGCCCATCCTCAGCCTCGGCTCCTCTTCCCTTTCCACATGGATGGGCACTTTGCTGGTGACATTTAAGGGCACTTGCAGACAGGGCAGGGGCCAGGAGGCAAAGCAGCATCCGGGACTCCGTCTGCAATGGCATTCCGAATGGGGGAAGAGCCTCCTTTGGGGCAGAACCAAGCCGGTTTTGTGAATGGGATTCCACTGCCACTCACACGCTCAAGGAGGAGAAGCGGGAAGGAGCTTGGCTGGAAGGCAGGAAGGAACTTCAGGGGTTGTTGGGGGGGGGGGGGAACCAGTAGCCTTTCATGCCCAAGATATCTCATTTATGAACATATTCCAAAATCCGGAAGAATCCAAAATCCTGAACCCCTCTGGTCCCAAGTAGCCAGGATAAAGGATTCTCAACCTGTACACCACAATGCTTCCATGAAAAGAAGTTCATAGCAGATGATAGTGGCTTGCATGAAAAACTGGCAATCTCTGTTCATGTCAAAACCATCTGTGGGGATCATTATGTGCCAGAAAAGAAGTAGCACCCTCCCAGTTTTGATTTACACTCCCTCTTCCTTCATGTAATCTCTTCTTAATGTGCCTATGGATTTTCCTGCTTCTCGCTAACCCCTTGCCCTAGATGTACCTAGTGAATCTTGCAAAAACATTCTTCAAAGAACATCAGCTGACCTAAAGCTGACCATGAGAAGAGTTCGTATTCGAGTCCTCACTTTAATGCAGAGTATGAGTTCCATCTTGCCTTATTGTTTTTGTTTCAAAGGGGTGATCTATTGATGTGATTAATGTAGAAAAGCAACTCTTTGGTAATTGCACATAATAGCTTGCAGCCTTGAAATAGGGTGGGGGTGGGGAATCCCCTTATAATTTCAGCTAAAATTGTCTTTTCATCTGCAATACATTGAAGTAATTATATTTTCCAATTAGTGTGGGAAAGTATGTACAGTGGGACATGTGATGGTCTGTAATAAGTTTTTAGAAAACAAACTTACTGTTGTTAAACCTGAACCTGGATTTAATGGGAATTTTCCTTAAAGTTATGTCAGCAGGATTGGTAGCAATTCCACCTATGTATATCCTTATATCCTATATACTGTATGTGTGAACATAATACCTGCTTGACCCCTCATGATCTCATAGATTATCTTTGGTTCTTTTCTTTACCCCATATAAGAAATTGCATTCCCTTCCTTTATTTTATTGTATCATATTGGTTTTTCCTCCTTCCTTGTTGTTGTTAGTTGCCCCACATGGGCATAGGCGTGCTCATTAGTTGTCCTACAACTTTTGGTGCCTTACTACACCAGAGCATCAACTTGAATATTGAAGGTAATTGAATTTTAGAGTTGGTAGGGAGCAAAAGCATATTAAATTATGCAGTGTGGATCAGGTGGATAAAGAGAAACTTTCCTCCCTCTCTCATAATATTAGAACACGGGGTCATCCATTGAAGCTGAATGCTGAGAGATTCAGGGCAGATGAAAGGAAGTACTTATTTACAGAATGTGTAGTTAAACTTTGGAGTTTTCTGCAGCTGGATGTGATGGTGGCCAGCAATCTAGATAATTTTTAAAAAGGGATTAGTAGAGCTGTCCCTAGGAGGGTGCGGAGGGGGTGAATCAGCATGTGTGGGGCCCCTTTAACATTTCAAATCAATAATATAAATTTTATGTAAAACCAAGACACAAACATACAGTATAACACAGCAGAGATGCACCTAGGTAAATTTACCAAACTCCCTCTGATACACTCCTTTCCTTCCCACCCCACACACTTCCCTCTACAGTCTACACACACACAGACACACAGCACACACACAAACACATACAGTGTCTTGTCCCCTCTCCAGTTTGCTTCTCTGCATTGTGCTTCCTTATCCCAGGCAGGTGGGAGAGGCGGGCACAGAAGTCCTGGGATTTCACTTGGAGCCTTCTCGTTGCCGGATGTCCCACACCTGAGACCCTTTAAAAAGAAGATAGACGGCAGGGCTACGAGGTCTAGCTCTGTGTCTGCTAGGGGCTGCTTGCAGGAGGGACAGCTTCGCCATTCTGGCCAGAACCCTTTCCTCACCCAACACATGCTATTGCTCCCAGCCTTGTGCAGAGGCAACAACTTTTGCAGGGTGCTTTCTCATCCTACTGGGTGTCAATCGATGTGTGACTGAATGCTGGACTCTCGGAGATCCGCCTCCTATGAGCAGCAAAAGGGCTGACAGATCCCAGCTCAGGGATGCCCAATGGAGGGTGACTGCTGGGATCAGGAGTGATGGGCAAGTGGGGAGAATGGCAGGACATCTGCTGAGGCCCACCTTCATCTTGCAGGCTCTTGCCTGCTGTCACCCCCCCACACACACTTTGCCGTGCGGAGAGGTGATCCTTGCTTGCTATTCCAGGCCGAGTCTCCAGTGGTCCTTCCTCTGCTATGTAAGGCACCCAATCCCCACCCCCCAAGCTGGCTGCCATGCTGCTGGGAGCCAAGGCAGATACGGCGCGAGGCTGCTGAGCGAGCAGAGAAGCAAACCACTCGCCGCTCGCTCAGCCACTGCTGCCGCCAGCACACTTGATGGCAACTGCCGAGCAAGTGGAGAGACCAGCTGCTCGCTCAGCCACTGCTGATGTGCTGTGCGCCACTGCCGCTCCTCTCCCCCGACAAGCACACATGGCGGCTGGTTGCCACGCTGTAGGGAGTCAAGGCGGGCATGTGGCGCAAGGCTGCCAAGCAAGCAGGTGCACACTGCTGCCGCCACCACGAGACCCATCAAAGCACAGGGCCCGGTGTGATCACAACGGTCACCCCTTCCTAAGGACAGAACTGGGGATTAGAAAAATCCAAGGAGGATACGTCTATCAGGACCTTGATTGCTATATACTTCCATCAGGGTCAGCAGGGGCATAACTATAATAGGGCAAAGGGAGACAGTTGTCTGGGGGCCCACTGCCTTGGGGGCTGCCCAGAGGCAAGTCACATGACTGACTCCCTCAGCCGCAACCCGCCTGGGTTTCCTTCAGTTGTATAAATCCTCCAAAACTGATGTGAGTGTTAAGACCTGGAGCTACCAGAACAGTATCTCTTTCTCTAGTACCATTAAATGACGTGCATTGTCCACAGTTGACAAAACCTTTTTAAAAATAGTTTAAGATGATGTTCTATTGTGGCACATAGGTAGATAGATAGATAGAAATTTTTTTTACTATGCTTTTTGTTACCACTATTCAGCCTCATTTAAGATTTCTTTACTTCATGAGCTGAGCTTCTGTGAGCTGAGTGGGGGAGGCCATTTAAAAATCTTGTATTTGGGCCCACTCCAACCTTGCTACGCCCTTGGTCAGAGATGGCATATTCCAGGTACTGGAGAACACCAACAGGAAAGGTTGGTTACCCTCTTTCCCTGCTTGTGGGCTTCCCAGATGCACTGGACTGGTTACTTTGTGAAGCTGGATGCTGGACTAGATGCTGCCTGCACAGTGCATTGTAGAAATCCCTGAAGCTGGGGCACTTCTTTCCCTGGCCTCTATAGTAAAAATGGCTGCCGGCAGTCTGGGAGAAGCTGCCGGCAGCCTGGTCATCCACACAATCGGGAAGTGGGATAGGAAGGCATGCATCTATGGTTAGGTTACTCCAAGTCAAAGATTACGGTGGTTCACAGCCTAGGGTCCTTCGGGTGTTGCTGGGTGTTGCTGTGCACACCCTCCTAACTCACTTTTAGTCTTGGTACAAAACATGGACTACTCAGTTGAATAGTGCTGAGATCGGGACGAATCCTAACATTTCTCATAACTGGCTCTACCCAGGCAAGGGCAGTGCTGGCTGGCTAGAGCTGGTCATGAGAATGACTTTCTAGTTTGGGTCCGAAGTATTGGGTACCGCAAGCTGTTGCATTTTATCTAAAATCAACTGCAGCTATAGCTTGACATATTTCAGTCATTTATCAGTATTTACAGGATATTAATCTGAAGGTAGAGTGGCAAGCTACTGAGCAGCGGTAAATGAGTTAAGCAATGAGAGTTGGTATGGGAGCTATCAACAGTGCACATAAATATGAGCTGAGTGAGGGCTTTATTTACTGCTGGTTTTATCGGTGATATGTGTCGCAGTTTGCAGATTAAAGAATGCCTCCACAAGTGGCCGAGTGCCTTTGCATTTCATGTTGCAGTTGCTGTTAACTATCTGTGAGCTGCTGAGATGGGTTGTGCATTCATTGAATAGAAGTTACCTCCCTACTAGCGTTCCCAACAGTCCCATATTATACGGGAAGTCCCATATCTGAGGCAAGATCTCTTGTCCTGAATGGCATGCTGTTTTCCCCGTATTATTTGTAGTGCCTGTGGCTCTCCCTCATCCCTCAGTGTATTTGCATTGAGCCCTTTGAAGTCTGGGTGAAGTCCATATTATAGTGTAAAAGAAACAATAAAGTTCACAAAAGAAGCCCCATTTGATCTGCAAACTTGCAGGAGCAATTGCCTGGTTTTATTTACATCTTGCAAGTTGCTAATTGTTTACATATCAAATGTAAATAGACCTACAGATTCCTGCTAACTGACTCACCACTTCTGGCAGATAAAAATGCCTTTCAGTGAGGCTTTCAGATAGGAATATGCGGATGGTGTGTGTGTGTGTGTGTGTGTGTGTGTGTGTGTGTGTGTGTGTAAACCTGGGGGATTCTCTTAATTTTTCACCTTACACTTGCTCTATATCTAAGTGGAATAGTCTGTGTGAACAAGAAGCTTTGTGAAATCATGGGGCTTGTTTTTTCAAATGCATTGTTACTCAGGCTTCTGGGATGACCCCTCCCACAGATGACCCCACCCGCAAGACATCACACACACACACAAACACACACACACAAACACTTGTGTCCCATATTCAGGCAATGGAATGTTGGTAACCCTACTCCCTACAGTATAAAATAATTGAATTACCAGATGGATATTTCTGTACTGTAAGTGACCTCTTCATATCATTCTGCTAATTCTACTTAACTACGGGGTTCTACGTTTTCTTTTTCCTTTGGCAGTTGCATTTTCAGGCCTTGGCTTTACCACCTTCTACCTAGCCGGGAAGTTGCACTGTTTCACCGAGAAAGGCCGTGGGAAAAGCTGGCGGCTCTGTGCAGCAATTCTACCTCTGTATTGTGCCATGATGATAGCTCTATCACGCATGTGCGATTACAAGCATCACTGGCAAGGTGAGCTGTGGCATTCCTTTGCTTATGTGAATTGTCCTTGCACTTTGTCTGCTGCAATGTGTCTGATACATAACATGCTAGGTCTGGTTGAGTATAGAAAGTGTCATTAATGCTGAGGGGCTTCATTTAATTAATAGTCAGGTTGGGCCTTCCCCCAGTGGATCAGGATCATGGCAGTGGAAATGAGGACTTTAACCCTACCTCCCCCCAACCATATCCCAATCTGAAGAGGGCTCACTCTAACTGCTAATTATTTGGGCAGGGAGAATTGGCTAATGGTGCCTTAAACATCTTATATAGTTGGCCCTTTGTTAGCCCAATTATTCCAATAAATCATTTAAATTTATTTATTTATTGCTTATTTATGTATTCAGTTTATATACCACCCTTGCTAAAGTGGCGCAGGGCAGTTTATATTAAAATCAAAAACACATAATAAAACAATTAAAATAAAATAAAATGCAATGAATGCAAGTCTGATGTAATTAAGGAAATGCAAGTTGGGTGTAATTAAGGTTTTGTACTGACTCATCTTTGGATTTGTAGGTTTGTTACTGTTATACATTCTAATGGCTCTCTGATGACAAGAATCTTCATAGTCAATTACTTCAGCACATTAGCTTCTATTACAGATGCCAAACCCAAGACAGACTCCAAGACAGTTTAATGTTGAGAGACCACATCTGTCCCCCCCTCCCCCTTACTCACTTTTTACTCATGATTCTGTGGCTGCAGAGGAAAAGCAGCTAGACAAACATGTTCCTTCTTCTTTCTTTGGCAACCAACTATTCTGAGGCTGCCTATTTTATGCCCTAGTAGGAATTAGTAGACCAACTGGTAGTTTACTGTACTAGATTTAACTCACTATTCAATAGTCAGAACTGCCTACCATTGCTATATCAAATAGCATTACAGCTTTGAATAGAAAGCAAATAATATGTTGGTTCTATAGCAATTTCTATGCTAAATTTTACCATAGATAGCTGCTGATTTAGAGAGCTCCGGCTATAAAGCGGTATATAAATGTAAGTGCTATTGCTATTGCTATTGATTTGAAGTACCAGTAAGATGCATCTAACTTGCAGAGAGCACTACATCCATCTATGTGATACTGTACTATACTTACAGGATGCCTCCTCTTTTTGGGGGAAAAAAAGATAGCTGTGGCTCATTTCTATCTCAAGAGGCATATCTAGTATAGAGCAGGCAGGGCACGTGCCCTGGGCACAACTTGATGGGGGGAGGCACCAGTCCCATGCTGCAAAAAAATTTTTTTTAACCTGTAGCCCCTTTCGGGGGCTTCCTAAAGGCTGCAGGGGGGTCTGCAAAGGTTCCCCCTCCACCGCCGGCCTCTTAATTTACCACCACAGCACTCCAGGGCTGATTTTCAGGCACTTTCAAGCCTCCAAACATTGGCACAGCAACCATTTTAGAGGCCACCACACATGCTCAAATGGCCTCTGTGAGGCCTGGCAAGGCCTAGGGCCTCACAGGGACCATTTGAGCATGTGCGATGGCCATTTTGTTTTCGGTGGCCTTTTTGAAAAATTTGTTTTATTTTTAAAAATGGCCACCGCACATGCTCAAATGGTCCTTATGAGGCCCTAGGCCTTGCCAGGCCTTGCAGAGGCCATTTGAGCATGTGTGGCTACTCCTCAAATGGCCACCACGCTGATCTTTGCAGGCTCAAACGGGCCTGAAAATCAGCCCAGGATGGGCTGTGGTGGTAAATTAAGAGGCTGGCAGGGGGAGGGGGACCTTTGCAGACCCCCCTGCAGCCTTTCGGAAGCCCCCTGAAGGGGCTACAGGTAATTTTTTTAAAAAAAAAATTAATATAAGTCAGTGAGAGCTGCTGCCCGTCAGAATAGACAATGCCAAGCTAGATGGAGTGTCTGACTCAGTATAAAGCAGCTTCCCATATATCTAAGTTGCTTCTGTAAATCTTCAGGAAAGCCAATAAGCACCAAAATCCCAGTGTATGACTATCAGTAGTTTTATTCAGCACTTTATGGCTTCTGAGTTGTTGTTTTAATTTCAAACACCTCTCCAGCCAAAAGGAATAGAACGGCACCTCCAGACTTGTTGTTTAGTCTGGAACTGTGATACTGTGTTTATTGGGTACATGCATGTGCTACACAATGTAGTTCTCCATCTTTTGTCAGCCTGTACTGTTGATGGAACTGCCTTTGGGATGATTGGTCAACACCCCCAGTTTGGGCGAATGTGGGGAATTTAGCTTAAAAGGGGAGACAGTTCCAAGCAGTTTTAATTTGTGCAAGTGTCTGAACTCAAGGAAACCGGCTTGGGAGAGAGGTTTTAATTAACAAAAGGAGTTTATTGTAAGAACAAATAAAAGTTTTTGGTACAGTAAGATACCTACAAGTATCTTTACTCAAAGTCTGAAGAGCTTGTGATAGGTGGATCCACTGCAGCTCTATCCTACATATTCATTAAAATGATGTGGTATAGCCATGAGGTGAAAGATTGGACTGTACCACTTCAGGGTTGATAAACCCCTCCTGTATTCTACCAAAATAAAATGGGTGGCAGGAGTAGAAATCGACTTAACTGCACACTTTACCTTTACCTTTTACATCAGGGTGCATGTGGGAATCAGGTTTTTGATCATCCTCCTTTCAAGTTTGAGACTAAAATGTGGGAGACCATATATGCCACCCAGAGTTCCTTAGAAGAAGTGTGGAATACAAATGTAAAAAATAAATTTCAAAGCAATTATTTCTTTGTTTCTGGGTTGTTGAGTGCAGGGGGTTCTCAGACATTGGTCCCCAGGTGTTGGACTACAACATCCATCACCCACAGTGTTTTTGGCTGTGGATGATGGGAGCTGTAGTCCAGCAACATCAGAGTGTACACATTTGAAAACCTCTACTGTAATGAATTATGCTCCTTGTAGAGATCAGTCATGGATGGCTCAGTCAATAGGGAGGCGACAATTTTGGGGACTGTTGGAAAAACCAGTTTACTGCTGAATTCTTACAGGAACCTTGTGCTGATTTTGTGTGGGAGGTGGGCTTGTTTTTGTATTTCCCTTCTAAGTTACTTTTCCCCACCCTACTGGAACAAAGCAGTTTTTATTCTAAGTTTGCGTCAGATGTTTGGACAGGGGCGCAATTTCAGTGCTTGCCCTGGGCTCTATTTTCCATAGATACGCCTCTGTCTATATCTATCTATATAGAGAGATAATATTTTACATAATGCATCCAATGTTTTGTGAATATCGACATTCATGGAAACATTAACATCCCAGACAAATTTTCTGATTGCCCAGAAACTTAAAAACAAACAGATGAAGGCCTAAATGTATTGCTATTCACCAATGTGTGTTCAAAAAGTGGGGAAATACAGGACAACCTTGTTAATCATGGGTCCAGCACCATGTTTTGCACATCTGTGGTCAGGTAATGGACACTCAACCACAGTATACATGGGGGGGAAATGGGGGGAGGGGTTAAACCCTTGTATCCGTGGGTCAGGGTGACCGAAAATGACCACAGAGGTCATTTCTAGCTGTCATTTTGACTCCAGGAGCCATTCATGTAGACACTGAGGCATGGTAGCACGCTTTATTTAGCCCATTTTGTCCATTTGGGGGACAATTTGGGATGGTGCAGGAACCTAACCCCCCAATTTGCATTCACTTTAATGCCCCATTATTCATGGATTCTCTATCTCTCCCCCCTCACCAAGGAATGCAACCCCTGTGAATAATGGGGTTCTCCTGTACTATATTTTCAGACATTTACAAATGTGTGATTGTCAACATTCACATATAACTATTGTTCATTAAGTTTTGAATACTCACTGTAAGATATTAATGTATTTTGAAGAGCTTGGTGTTTGGGGACAAAGCCAGTTCCAGGTTTCAGGGAACCCTCACCAAATTGCTACCCATGGGCTGCTTCCTAGAACTGTCCACCATCACACAGACTATCAACATAGAAGTCACCACAGGAAGCAACAGCGGGCCTTTCGGAGACAGGTGCCCAACAATGCTGACCCCTGATTTTGGCCTGGGTGGGGGTGGGGGTGGGCAGGGGCTGGAAGTAGATAGTCCTGTGTTCTGATAGCGGGTTGAATCCTGATTATCTGAACTGTCTAGCTCTGTGTATCTATGAAACTACCTCCTTGAATAGCTTTAAAGTTATATTTAATACAGATAGCTTAAAAGTAAGCCCCAACAGGCTAACAGCGTTTCAGCTCCATAGTGTATGAATCTAACTCCCCCCCTCAAAAAAAAAAAAAAAAAAAAACCAATAAGACCTTTAGGAAAAGTTAAGAGAGACGTTTCAGGATTTTACTCACACTTGATTAGAAGCATTCTTGTAATCTCACTTCAGAGTATGTTATAAAATCCATGGGTATTATGTTGTGGAAAATGCTTTCTTCCCTGCTCTGATATGTAATGTATGATGCGTTTGGAATTTTTATTATATATATATATATATATATATATATATATATATATATATATATATACACACACACACACACACACACACACACACACACACAGTATGCATGAATATGTATGTGTGTAAATAGGTAAAACTGTTCTGAAGTTTGCTGTCTAGGTAAGTTTTGAAGTGTGTTCTTTCAAAATCTGTTCTGCCAAAAGCCAGAATTATTCATGGAATGAAGTGTGTGTGCTGTGAGGCAGATAATTACAGTAACATTTTCTGTATGGTGTGGAAATAGACTGTACCTGGGGGGATTACTGCTATGTCCATTACAGCTGCATATGCCTTTCTTTGAAGTTTAAGGAGGTAGAACTGGGGAAACTCTGCTGGCTATTATTTGGAAACCAGGGACTGTATGAACAACATGTTTTTTCTGCAGGTGATTTTTGCACGTACCTGAATGGACCATGTTCTGAATGAGTAAACTAAATATTTCAGTAAAACTGGCTTTCTTCTGCAGCTATTGTCTTTTTATGCTGAAACACGCAATTGTCTTGAATTACCTGTGGTGGCTTTCTGTGAACAACAGCCTCAACTTCCCTGTGGGGAACAGACAACAAGGCTATTCTCATGACCATCTTTGGGTGGGGCAGGTGCGTAGGGGGAAGGCAGGGTTTCACCTTCCTTCTCCCAGACTACCCTTTATGTCCTCATTGGCGTGCCACCGTGCGTCCACATGATCTGCATTGCACAGAGCAGCACAGATCTCTGGAGGCTGGCATTGGGCAATTCCTCTAACAATCGGGTGCTCTAAGCACTGAACTGCATGCAGCCCGAGCATGCACACAACTAGGGATGTGCACGAACTGTTCATGCTCTCCTGGGAAGGCGGGGGGTTGCTTTAAGGGACAGGGAAGGTGCTTCCTACCTGTCAGGTCCTGCCCCATTACTTTCCCTCTGCCGCACAACAGGCGCACTGTGCTGCAGCATTTCTGCTTGTGCCCTGATAAGCGTCACCATGCTCATGGCTGATGTGTGTGCCATGCATGTCGGCCATGAGTGTGGTGACGCTGATCGGGACACAAGCAGGAACACTGCAGCGCAGCACACCTGCTGTTTTGGAGAGTGTCAGCAGGGGGGAAGTGGCAAGGTGGGGGCTGACAGGTAGGCAGTGCCTTCCCTGCCCCTTAGAGCAATTCCCCGCCCTTCGAACTGGTTCAAATGCCTGCTGATTGAACTGTTTCGTGCACATCACTACACACAACCCTGTACCTGGGGTAAAGGGTGTACTTGCGCCCTTTAAGCCAGGTAAAAGCCTGGGTACAAAATCCGGCTTGCAGGAGGCAGTGCCAGGATCGGGCTCAATCCCAGCACTGCACATGAGCAGCCTTATCCAGGTAGGGTTCCCCTAACCCGGGTAGAGCTGGTCATGTGAATAGCCTTACTGGATATTAGTAAAGTGGATGAAATGCAGATATTGTAGGTAAAAGGCAAATAGGATAGCCTCACATTAAAAAGCCATAAGTAAGTATGACTGAATTAATACTATAACATTTTTGAAGTCCTCATGGAAAGATATAGTGGCTGACATCCAGAGCAAGGATGCATCAGTGCAGTGAGAGGAGCAGACTAACAGAACTTCTAGACTGACTGCACCAGTGCATCAAGGAAGTCATTTTTGATGACTTTCCCTACCCCAGGAAGCCCTCTGTGCCATCCCAAAATATATCCCCAAGGGCTGCATTTTGAAAATATTGCAATGTATTTCATTGCAACAAGATAAGCAGGAAAAATTGTCATGGATAAAAGACCAAGGAGTGTCCGCAGTGCATCTCAAAAAAACAATTATTTTCTTTGCATTTTTGCTGTTAACTGAAAAATGAAAATAAAACAGGCCCGTGGACTTCATAGATGCAGGCCTTTCCACTGAAGAGGAGAAAGTGCCTTTATAGTTTACTGATGAATGCCAGCTTCCCAAAGAGTTATCTGAATATCCAGCACATTCATGAATTCCCAGTACTTTGACCAAAGAGGGAAGAGTGTCTCTGCACATCAGCCAAGCACATTTTCATCATGAGCATCTCTAAAGATAAAAGGCAAAATGTTAAAAACAGACAAGAGGAGACAGATGATATACTTTGAAATTTTTTCTTGACTTGGACCATGTTGTTACAAGGCAGTTTCCTTTAAGAACATGTCAGAGATTTATGAAATCACCAGCCAACATAGCCTCTCACCATGGGTGCTTATAATGGTATGTGTGTATTAGACATGACAAACTGTATGCAGGATTCAGGGAAATTTCCCCATAGAATGTCTATGTAGGTAACCTGTCATGGGTAGAACAGCCCTGATAATCCCTCTCCTATCAGAACTAAGTAAAATATAGCAGGCAAACTGCTTGTAAAATATAGCAGGCAAACTGAAGGTGCAAATTATCAATCACTGTGTAACAACATGTTTTTAAAAATGTAGCTGGCATTCATATTTCAACCATATCCAGGTAAGCTTCTGCTGATTTTACCTGAGCAATAAAGAAACTGCAATCACATCATTTCCTGGATATTCTCATTTGTACAACCTGATGACCAGTATAAATATTGATGCATATGTCCTGAAGTTTGAAATTGCTAAGACAAGTTTAAAGCAAGAGTATTGCTTTATTGCTTAGAAGACTGAAAGGACCGAATATTCCTCCAGTAATACCAGGTGCCTCCAAATGTGAATACTCCAGGAGTCTTTGCACATAAACAATGTGATTATGAAGAAACAATCTCATGCATCATTAATTTGCCTTCTGCTTTCCCATCAGTATCCTACTTTATCTAACTTCCAAAATACAAAAGATATCACTATGTCTGTATTTTCAGCTATCATATTTTTCACCAAACAACAAAAATGCACAAGTGTAAGGATGTTATGCTAGCTAGTTCCACTAAGTTGGAAATAGGGATGTACATGGAACCGGCTGGCCCGGTTCAGTTCAAGTCCAGACTTGAAAACCGCCCCCCCCATTTGGTTTGGTCGGGAGGGGGCGTGTTTGTGAACATTTTTTTAAAAGACTTTTTTTTTAAATTACCTTCTCCCTTTAGGGAAGGTCCTCTAGGAGGGTGTCCACGAAGGCTCCCCCTCCCCCCACCGGCCTGCATTATCACCCCCTCTGGCCAGTTCAGCTGGTTCTTTGGCCCATTCAGGTCTCCGTAGTACAGCACAGTAGCCATTTTGGACACTACCACACATGTACAAATGGCCTCTCTGAGGCCCTGGGTCATGCCAGGCCTCACAGAGGCCATTTGCACATGTGCGGTGGCATCCAAAATGGCCACCATACAGAACTACAGAGGCCTGAATGGGCTGAAGAACCGGCCGAACTGGCCAGAGGGGGTGATAATGGAGGCTGGTGGGGGGAGGGGAGCCCCCCCCCCGCCTAAAGGACCTTCCCCAAAGGGGAGAAGGTAAAAAATAATTTTTTTAATGTCTAAAAAAATGTTTGCGATCCCCCCCCCCGAACATTTGGTGGGCGGGGTTCAGTCCAGGACCAGACCAAACAGGGGGTGGTTCAGTTTGACCCCGGGCCATCGAACTGAACCAGCTCGATGTCAAACCCGTTCAACGTCAAGCCGGTTTGCACATCCCTAGTCAGAAACTTGCCTTCCAGACTAGTGTTGCACTGGTGCAATAGGGTGTGCCATGGTGTGCCTCCTGCTGTGAAATGCCCATATATGTTGCAGGGAATTGTGCAAGGCTGTTTGCTGTCCATAATTGCACAAGTGCAACCCTTACACAAGTGGTCCAAGAGTGCAAAAGTGTGAGCAGCTTTTCGCTTCCACTCAGCTGTGTGACCCTCTTGTACCAGTGCATCTTTGTTTACTGACTAGGGCAGCATTAGTCTGGATGTCAGCCACTGATTTTCAGCCCTTTCCCAGATATTTCAAAAGACATTTGAAGAGCCTAATACATTACTTCAGTTAGACTTTACCTGATAAATTGAAATATGAGATCTTATTGCCACTGAAACTCTTTGAGCTACAGATATAAAATAGTTCATTTACATTCACATGCTAATTTACAGCTGCTACCAGATTTTTTCTCTTTGTTCCTCCAAATGATTGTCCTGCAATATGAAGAAAAATCACAAATCTGTCCAATTTCTTCAACAAATTCCCATACAGCTTGAAGTACTTAACTACAAGTGAAACCCTCTTTCTAGTGAACATAACAACAACTTTGCACAGTGTAGCATCCACTACTCAAACATCACATTGTGGATTCTCTAGAGTATATAAATTTGCTAAATGTTTCTTATTATGCTTCATACTAATGTTACTGCTATGGAAAGAGTTCTTGGAATTATACCATTTTTAAACATTTCCCCAAAGACATTGACTATCCCTCAAGGCATTTGGATAAAATTAGGAATGTGTGACTCCCTGCAGGAATTCCATTCTAGGAGAGGAGAAAATGGGGTTTCCAAACAATTTCTGGAACCAACTATCAATTAAGACCAGCACTGGTGATGGAGGAAGAGTGGTGGGATGGTGGCAGTATCTAAGTTTATCCCACAAGAATAAACAGGGGTAGGCAAACTTGACCCTCCATCTGTTGTTGAACTACAACTCCCATCATTGATGGGGTGATGGGAGTTGTAGTTTGACAACAGCTCTGTCCTAAAGGCTTGCAATCAAGGTTTGGATTGAGAAATATCTATGCACACAGCAGCACTCCACACAACCCACAGTTTGTGGAATAATGTCATGCCTGCCAATATGTCCCTATTTTCCAATTCACCTGAATGGGAACACAGGGACATGTTGGTAGGTATGTAATGTCCCTCCTGTGCTGTCTCTTGTCACCCATTTCTCTCAGACATGATTCTATCCCCTAACCCAAGATCCTACACCAAGATCCTAACCCCTAACTTCATTGTTTTTTACTTTTTCCTACCACCCTCCAGTGAGATCATGCCCTCTTTGCCTGCCTTATCTCACTACACTCTATTGCTTGAAGTTGCTTGAATTTTCTCCCAACTGAGTACTGGAAGCAAGCTAGGGTAGTGATAACAGCTCTTGATGTAATGTGGGTAAGATAGGGAGGGTTCTCTACCACATGCTCCTTTCTCACATGCTCCTTTCTGTGTGAAAAAACAGACCTCATGTCACCCTACTAGGGATGTGCACAAAGTGTTTTGTTCATCTCTCTTGGGCAGCGGAGAGTGGTAACTATAAAAGGAGGCACACATGTCCCTACCTGCTACTCTGCTGCCTCCAATGACACGGCTCTGTCCTTTCCATCCATTCTAAAAAGCCCCACGCCACACAGCTGCTTCCCTGTTCCCAGCAGCGTGCTGGCATTGGCCCGCACATGGTATCCGTGGATGCGTGAGTGCCATTTGCATGGTCAGCAACACCATGCTGATCATGCAAATGGCACCTGACCAAGCGTGGGCACCATGTGTGTGCCAGTGCATGCCTGCACTGCTGGGAACAGGGAAGCAGCTACACAGCACAGGGCATTTTAGAACGGATGAAATGGACAGTGCCACGACAAGGGACAGTGGAGGAGCAGGTAGGGACCTCTGTGCCTTCTTTTAAAGCTACTGCTCGCCCCCCATGGAAATGTTTTGGCTCCTCAATGGAGAGGGGCCAAAATGATTCAGGCAGATCCCTACATCCTACACACACTTTATGTATGAATGGAGCAGACATATGGATAAAATAAATGTCACTCCTTATTTGCTTCTCTCCCCACTGTCTCTCTCTTCTTTGACACATCCTGTTTGACTGTTTCTCGTGCTCTCTTTTCTACTCCCTGACTCATGCTGGCATGAGTGTTGACTGTTGATGGCAAGGTTTCAGTGTCACAAGGGCAATAAAACATGAGATTTGGTTCAGTCTGGGTTTCAGATGTTGTCATCTCCCTACTCTTAGTTGCACAAGTGTGAGGGTGTTTTTTTTAAAAAACCACTCTCTCCAAGCATGCTAGAGCTTGCTGCTTCACATTCATATGTAGTTGTCATTGACAGCCTGGGATGCATACAGCTCTCTTGAGTACAAAAGGATTTTCACTGTTTGCTTGTGTTAAACTTGTTTGATCTTCTTTGGAACACTATTTATTTTCAAGAAGGGAGGAAGATGCCTCTGATAGGGCATGGGGGAATCGTTCTGAATGCTAAATCATTCTGAACACCAAATATATGTTGAGAAAAACAGTGATATTAGTTATTTAATGATACAGCACTATGTTTAATTTTGTATGGGATCTTTTAAAAGGCAGAGGAAAGGGGCCATAAACACGATATGATATATTTAATTGAATTTCTTTGCAATTCCTTATGGAAAGCTACCATGCAGTAAAGAAATGAATTGTACTATTTCTTGTGGAGGGGTTGTCACAAATATAAAGAAGTACTAATAATTATCAGAGTTTTTCCCCAATCTGATGACTCCCACTTGAATGTACAAATATGCACTGAAGAACTGAATAAAGGCAGAACACAGAGGTGTTACTCAAAGAGAGGTTGCCATTCACCAATAACAGTTGGATGGATACAGTTCAAAGCAACAGGGATTTGGGGGTGGAGGTAGACTGAAATATTACTGTTAGTGGCTTCTGGTTATGAAGCCTTGAAAAGTTGAGTTCCACCCTTAAATTCATAGTAGCCAATCACAAATGCTTGAAAATCCTAAAAAGATCACAATTTTTATTTTGAACCACAAAACCGTATTTATGTGTCCCTTTTCTTGGTATTTGAAGGTCCATGTCAGTTATAGAGGCTGTTCACATGAGTAGCCAAGTCCAGGCTTAGGTAGCCCAGGCTGGGCTTGGCTGCCCCCTGAAGCTCCAGGATCGAGCCTGATCCTGGCGCTGCCTTGGTCCCAAGCCTGGGAATTTACCCCAGGCTTTAACCTGAGTTTAAGGGCACAAGCGCCCAGCTGAGGAGCACTGCCCTCCTCACACAGAGCCTTGAGGGATGTTGGAAGACTTCTTCCTCTGGCTCCGTGCTCTCCTGCTTGCTGCAGCATGGCAGAGCCTTGGGGATAACTTTGATCGTGTGCAGGCAGCCTGCCTCCCCGCCAGCCTGGCCTCCCCCATCTACCCAGGTAAGAGGTCATGTGTACAACCTCATTGTTTCCCCAGAATGTTGGGGGCAATATGCTAATCATTGTAAACCACTTAGAGAGCTTCGGCTATAGAGCGGTATATAAATTTAAGTGGTATTGCTATTGCTATTGTTTCCTGCTGAACCTGCATCAATAGCGTCTAAAATATGGAGCTAAAAATTAGAGCAACTAAAGTGTTAAGGGCAGGGTGTGAAATCACTTTCTCATGGGATTAATGCAATCATGGCCACATTGGGTAAAAGTTGGTAATGCAGCCCTCGGGGACATATTTGCGCATTGCACCTGGTGCTTCCAGGGGTAGGACCCAAACACACCCCTCAGAAGCTGAAGTGCATTTGCTGTGCAGGTACTTCTTTGGCTGCGCATGTGCAGTGTTTGAATGTCAGCCAGTGTTTTCTGCATTTGCACTGTTCACATGGAGATGGCAGTTGCTGCTGATAACGTGAATGTGTGAAACTGCCATTCTCAATTCACACGTAATTTATCATTGAAGATCATTGCCTTTTTCACACTCTAGGCAATTATCCAAGGCCATATGTTGGGGGTGTCAAGTTAAGCATTCTCTTAACTACCCTGCCCATATTATAACCTTGTCATTATTTGGACCCATGGGTTGTATGTACAGAAATGAGGCAGAAAAAGTGTGAAATGGGCCCTGTGACCTCATGCCTGGTCAAAGGGAGATTTGTACCTGTTTTTCTGCTACTTTAGGGACAAACTGCACATTATCTTCAGCCATAATGTCATTGGCCCCTGCATGCTTGTTCTTTTTTCTTTCATTCCCCCCTCCCCACCCAGCTAGTAGTTATGAGGGATTTAGATCAGGACCACAGTGTAGGGAAGGGGGGATATATCCTATTGTCTCATTATGGTCCCAGTTCATTTCCCCCGTGGCTGCTGTTTTCTTCCCTTCCCCACCCATGCTATGGTCCTGATCCAAATCCCGATCCAGACACCACAACTGCTATTAGGAAAAGGAAAACTCCAGTTCACAAGTGCCAGTGACATGCTTAATGGAACTTGTAAAGGGCAATGCAGTTGTTTTTCGCAATATTTTCATTGGAAAATCCAGCTGACAATAGATGAAATGGGGAAAAAATAGATAGACTACAACATATCCAAGGATTTCAGAATCAGACAAAAGGGGGCAACAGCCCCTTCCCACAGAGTACAAATCCTAATAAATACAAATGTGTTAAATGAATGTAGTTCTTCTAACTTAGCCATTCTCTGACATAAGTTTTCACGCAGAGTGATTATCATGCAAGGGCATTTTTACATTTTAATAACTGCGATGGTACTCTGTCACCTCGATGAGACTCATTCGAATAATCTCTGCACTCCATTTCCTCTGCTGAATGATAAAAGCTGTGCAACAATACTGAACTGTCAGAATTGCACAAACAAAACATCCCTTTGAAAACAGAATGTGTTGGCTAATAGAAAGCTAACTGGTGCTAATAGACGTTTGTGTGTAGCTGGATTGTTTCATGTGATTTACTAGTGATAGTAGCAAAAGATCCAAATCTATATCCTAGGTAATAAATTATGCTAAAATAGAAATGTTTCCATTTAACTTTGAAGCTCATGGCCTTCTCTAGCTCACTTTCATTGTGATTCAGTTATAATGTTTGGTATTAGCTACTTTGCCAATAATAATGTGATTTTTCAAAATATTACTTTTTTTTTTATATACCTAGATGCTTTTGTTGGAGGGGTCCTCGGCCTTGTATTTGCGTACATTTGCTACAGGCAACACTACCCTCCATTATGTAATATGGTATGTCACAAACCATATGCCAGCCTGCTAGTTCAGACATCACTGAAGAAAGAAGAGACACCAACAGTAGACAATGCAACCAGCCTGCCTCTAGAAGGGATAACAGAAGGTCCGGTATGACTAATACACATGCAGGATGAACTTTTAGCCCTTTCATACATTCCACCAATCCAAACTGGTCTCTCTGCATAATAATTCTTTAACAGCTGTGATTCTGCCATACCCCTTCTTACTTTTACACACCCATTTCTTTGCATCTCTACACTTTTGTCCTCTGTTTTCTTTCTTGTTCCTTGCAAAATAGAAGAAATATTCACAAAGAAGAATGTTTGCAAGAAAAGGAAATCTCATTTGTGGGTGCAAAGACAGAGCTGGCAGGTGTGAGCTGCTGTTGGTGATTACTAATTGCGATTTAGATAGCACTTCTAAAGTGCAGAGTGCTTGATCACAATGGCCTTGTGAAGCAGGTCAGACACAGGTTGGAAGAGAGTGACTTGCCCAAGGCTGCCCAGTGGAACCTACAACTGAGCTGGAATGTAGACTGGGATCAGTTTTTCTACCAATGGACTGAACTGGCAGCAGAGACAAATGATGGGCAACCTGAACTGTCGTTGACTTCAGACCTGTGTTTCCCAAGGTGTTCAACAGGTGGCAGCACTGGACCCTTGTGCTGA
Organism: Hemicordylus capensis; assembly: GCF_027244095.1. Classification (NCBI taxonomy): domain Eukaryota; kingdom Metazoa; phylum Chordata; class Lepidosauria; order Squamata; family Cordylidae; genus Hemicordylus; species Hemicordylus capensis. Next base: position 265,657,674 of record NC_069659.1, on the reverse strand, counting down.
TCTCTTTTGTATCTCCTAAGGTTGTATGCAAGTGCAGCAACCTTCTGTTTATCTCCCAGTTATGGAGCACATGGAATGAATATTGTTGGGCTGCCAATCAAGTCATGGCATGGTCATTCTGATCTGTCTATAATGAAATAATTGTTTTAAATATACAAAACCGTGAGAGCTGGAGAAGGCCAAGATTGCTGGCATAAGTCATTCCTGAGGAAGATGTTGACAGCATAGTTCTGCAAAGCTGTTGAAATTGTCAGCTGGCAATAACATATGTTGATAGGATCACTTGGACACTCTGTATTAACACATTAGTGTGTGTGTGTGTGTGTTTTCTTTGAGACCACTGTAGTAATTACTTTCAAACTGACTGACTCATTTCAAAACAGCAAGCTGTGATCCTTTTAAAATGCTGAGAATTATGAAGGTGAAGAAACACATTTTTGTGAATATGTGATTTACAGTCATCTATGTATAACAATTTTGGTTGACTCTGAAGCACTAGATAGTTCCTCATTCATGGCAACTTGTTCTAGAAAGCTTGACTTTGTCTCCAGCACCATGTTCACTTAATAATTGTTTTTAAAATATTGTTGGCTGCACCTGCAATTCTGAATCTTACCCTTTCCTAAGCACCAAGTCTGGAAGTTTGTTGTATCACTACATGTGCGTGTGTGTGTGAGTGGTGAGGAAGGGGGGGTATTTGGTAGCATAAACAATAACAATTCTAGGCTTGATTCTAAAGCTCTGTGGCCAGAAGCCTCTCAGAACAGCATGCTGTGTAGATGAACTCCACGGGGACACATAATTCATGGACACTGGCACATAAGTAGTAAACCAAGGTTGCAATAAATGGCAGAAGACTGAATTAGTCCATCTTTTTCAAAGTGCCCCTTTGGCTTGAGGGGTACAGGGCCTGCAGAGACAAAAATCTATTTATTTTTCTATAAGGAAGAAAAAGCTGCCTTCTGGTTCATGAACCTCCTACTGTGCTATTTCACAGGTATATAAAATACTATTTCTTGAGAAAGGGTTTGCATCGGGGTGGAGCTATAAATGAGCGGACGTGTTCAAAGAACATTAGCCACTCACTGCCAGGGGCCACCTCCTGGCTGCATCTCCCCCAGCCCTCTGGGCCACCTTTTCCCCTCCCATGGCCTTCCAGTTCCTTGCTTGCTCGCCACCTCCTAAAGCTTTAGGAGGCACAGTCACAACTTTTATGCTTTTCCCTTAGAGATCCATCTTTTTAGTCTGGCCATTAATGATAGCTAGTTTTTTAAAAAGAAGAAGAAGAAGAAGAAGAAGTTTTAATCTGTTTTTAAATGTATGTTGATTTTAATTGTTTTATTACGTGTTTTTGATTTCAATATAAACCGCCCTGAGCCACTTTAGGAAGGACGGTATTTATGTATTTATTTTATTTGATGCGCATATATATGCTTATTTATATAATATATAAAATATAAAAGTCAAACAAACAAACAAACAAACAAAGATGTGTCCCAGGTCCTGGAGTAGTGCGTGGTGCCTGGGCCCATAGGAGGGTCTTCTCTGTGGCTGCCCCTATTCTTTGGAACACTCCCCCCCGATTCGTTCAGCCCCCTCCCTGGCTGCTTTTAAGGCCCTTCTTAAGACCCACCTGTTTCTCCAGGAATTTGCCCTTTAATAATAATAATAATTATTATAGTAATTATTATTATTATTATTAAACTAATTGTTATTGGTATCATTGTTGTTCACCGCCTAGAGTCTTTGGAGGAGGTGATATATAAGAAAATCTAAATAAATAAATAAATAAGTAAGTAAGTAAGTAAGTAAGTGTATGTCTGTCACATTTATTTGTGCCTGGTGGGCAACGTTTTTATAGCATACAGCGGCCAGGGAAAGCTTAAAAGCCGCTGTTGCAACTCCTGGAGCTTTAGTTGCTTCTGCCACTATTGCAACAGCTCCAACTCTTTTCCTATGCTTTTCGGCACCTCTTTGGGCTCCTGCAGTTGGAATGTTTTGGCGTGGGTGAGGGGTCAACACCATTTGCGTGCCTATGCCACGCGAGGGCTCCTGGGAGCAGCATGCCATTTTAAAGAGGACAGCAGTGCGGCTACTGCTTTAAGTTAGGTTTTAAGCATGACAGCGTCGTGATGGGGTGGCAGGGAGCAGCAGCAGCTCAACAAAGGAGTAGACCTGCCTGCCTCCTTTTTTACTGCACCCCACCCCCTGAGACTTGTATGAAGCATTTTGTGCACATCCCTATTCTGTAGAGCCAGCAGCCAAGGAAACCTGATTTGCTGCTGCTCCTGGAGCTTTAGGAGTTGCCGGTGCGGTGGTGGCAATAATGGCAGTGGGGGGAGTAGGCGGAGACAGTGACTACAACTAGGAGAAGATGAGCTACCACAGAGGCTGGAGCAGTGGAGGGCCAAGGGGGCCAGTGGCATGGCTGTGACCGTGGCTGCATTTCGAACAGTGGCTGCTGCCAATGTCAGTACACCGCTGGTTTGCAACATATAACCAATTTCATAAAACCCAATCCAGCTTTTGGATAGTTCTCCAACCCCCTCCGAAGTCCATATCCAGTAAGGATACAGGAGCACATGATGGCACACAGGAGTTTTTCTTTCCCTATCTCCTGTATAGACACACTACTGTGCACACCAATTCAGTGCCAAGATTTGAATTCTATTACCTGATCTGGTCTTGGGAACTGCATTTTGCATGTAGTTCACAGTCCAGCAAGGGATGAATGGGCGAAGGCCATCCTCCTGCACATCACATTACTGGATCAAGCCATTATAAGTAACATTCACATTAATTTATTTTTTATTGGCTACCACCATTATTTGTTCATGCATCCCACCGCAGTGAAACTGTGTCCATTAATTGACAGCAAAAATAAGAGTCACTTCCAGCTTTTCCTATGTTATTGCTAGCTAGCCTGATGGAGGCTTCTTTATCAACCTTTATGATTATCCATTATGGTGCTTTAGACTGGAAGGGACTGCTGCCATAGTTGTTCTTATAACTAATGTGTACCTGATGGACTATGCATTGGCCTTATAGCCATTCTGTGATTCAACAAGCTTTCTGTCTCTCTGTAAAAGCTGGTAATTTTCTTTGTCAATTTATGTAACTTTTTTTTTCCTGTGAAGGTTGTCAAATACCAGTGATATTTTGATGGGAGTGGGGTGGGGAGAGAGAGAGAGGAGCCTTTTAAGAAGAGGATCCATTATGGAAAATAAAATTTCTTTTTTTTAAAAGGATGGCAATTTAATTCATGTACTGAAAATGTACAATAATTTAGAAACAAATTAATAAAAAGCCCTATAGTAAGTAATGGAAATGAGATATTTGAATGTCTGTGTATTCTATATGTAAATACAATGGGCTGTGAAAGACATCAAGGTGATCTGGATATTACATCTCTGTATGGGAGAAAGGTAAAATTGTGAAGTAATGCAAAGCCAGCTGGATATCAGGATTTGCCTTTACTGAATAAATATGCAATGGCATAACTTTTGCCTATCCAGTGGATTTGGAAATTTTTGGAGTAATTATGCCCACTGACTGTATACATGCATATTCTATAAATCACTTGTATTAACAAATGGAATTTTCACAATGGTCTTGTGTCTATATTTTTAAAAAATATATATTACAGAATTGGTTCTGTTATACGGTGCTCTAACATTTTTATTCAGATATCTGTGTCTACACGAAATGAACCATTGAAAATTGCAATATGTGATATGTGTCAACTAAAATGAGTAGAAGAGTTGTGAGAGGAGTTTGTTTTTGGCAGTCCTTCTAAAGAATACTCAAAGCCTTGTTATGGGAATCTGCCTTTAAGATCAAAGAGTGGCTAGAGTTGTCTTTGGCTTAAAAGCTTTCCTGGTAGTTTAGCTCTTCTTGTGCCTTCGGGTAAGTTTAGTTGATCAGGTGTGGGTTTTCTCTCCCAAGGGTGTGCCTTTCTCTAAATTTCCTTTGAGGATGTCCCCAATACTGTCATCATACCCCTCTGCATATATGTACCCCATCCATATCAACACTTTTGGAATGAAAACTGAAGTGACTACTTAGGCACATCTCCTTTCAACGAGTGGCTCCTTCTGGCAACTCTCAGAGCTGTGATGGAGTTTTGCATACTACCAAGTCAACACATCATAATGAAGATATTTATTGAAAGGCTTAATTTATTTCAGAATTTATTTAATTTATTTAACTTATTTCAGAAATTCCCATAGTGGCCCAGTTCTGGCACTTTAAAAGAAAACTGTTTCATGGCTCAGTGTGTGGAGTATCTGATTTTTCACCATGCCACCTCAAGCTCTTTGCGGCTTTCAGTGCCATGGCAAAATTGAGAACACTGGTCACCATGCAGAGCAACTTCCACATGATTGCTATGATTGTACTCTCATGCAGCTATGTCTTCAAACTGATTTTATTCACAAGTTGATATTATAATTAGAATCTATTATTACTGTTGTTATTCATTGCTTCACTTTTGCCTATAAGCACTGTTTCTTCCATGAACATTTTGCCATCCTAGTTCTGTCACAGACTGAAGACTGGGTGTTTCTAACTGTAGCAAATGTGCATTTTGTGCATGGTTGCATTGATCAGGCGAATTCTTAAGAACAAAATATATGTGCTTCCCTCCAAAAAGCTGTAAGAGTGCTCTGTAGCCCTATAGAGACATTATGCTGAACACTCATACAAGCATACACAGGTACAGATCTGTACACAGGTGCACTTATTCACATGTTATGTTGAACACAGGTACAGCAATACACTTCCCGGCAGCCATCACCAGCCTCGCCACACCCCCTGCATCTGATGTCAGACACATGAGGCGTGGCCACACTAGCAAACAGGGCCATGCACCCCATTTGGAAGGAAATTCCGGCCAGCGCAGCCTTCACAGCATTGACAGGATGGCTTCTCCCTGATTGCAAAAGCAGGGAGAGGTGTTTCTGGTCAGGCTGGGAGCCCAGCGCTGGCTGAAACCTCTTAAAAACGGAGCAGCGCGGCTCCATTTTTAACATGTTTCAGCCAGTGCTGGGCTCTGTTTATAAGAGGTTTCAGCCAGCACTGGGCTCCCAGCCTGGCTGGAAATGCTTCTCCCAGCTTTTGTAAGCAGGGAGAAGCCATCCTGGCCATGCCATGAAGGCAGAGCAAGCCAGAATTGCCTTCCAAATGGGGTGCACATGCCCATTTGCTAGTGTGGCCATGCCCCCTGTATCTTATGTCAGACGCTGGGGTGCAAGGCATGGCCCCTGAGCGTGGTGGCCCAGGTTCTTTGGTGAGAAACCCCCACATACACAATGGTAGATTCTCCCCTGACCATGCATTTGAAGGCCTGTACCAAAATTCACTTTTAAAATGAGCCCAGGTGCATGTCTGAATAAGGATTATGTCTTGGGATGAAGGTGAGGATAATGACAGTAAGCTTCCAGTTCCTTCCTCCAGACCAGCACATACCATTCAACCTTTTCCTTTGGCTATAATTAGACAACTTATTGACCATTAAATCATTCCCAACTAATAAAATGCTGGAAAACAGAATTCAATGCAACATAAATATGTATAGTCCCTGATAAATGGCTGGAAGGGACCTGCAGCATAGCAAAGGAATGAAGTAGTTTTAATGGAGGTAATAACACTGTAAGTTGTAAAAACAACCCATGTAAAAGCTTTGATTTCAATGTAATTAAAACTTACAGAGGATGTAATGATGTAAAACTTGTAGAAGGATCCAGATAAGCTGCAATTACTAGCACGAGTTGGTGAAGAAAAGGCATTTTGTGGATCAGTATCTTTTTAATTATGTGTTCTTAATGTGAAGGAAATGTAAATGCTGTAATGCACCAATAAAAATAAACATGAATGTGGGATTTTGTACACATTCTATAATTTGTGCTGTAATTTTTATTTTGTTGATACACAATTTGGAATTCTTAATAAGCCCTAAATGTTGAATGCTGTCAATGCAATAGTAGCTATTGTCATTTGGATCTGAAAAGTGACTGTCCTATTGATGTCCCCCCAAAAGGAACATCCTCCAACTTCTAAATACATCCTTCTGCCCAGTTTTCAGGCCATATCTTCAGCTTCATTCATGTTTATCTCTGTATGTCCCAGTAGCAGAACCCATTAGTGACTGTTGGCTTGTGATGCACGGAAGTTTTTGTTCATCATAAAAATGTCTGGTTTAATAGAAATGATATAAAATGATATTCTGTAACCAAAAGCAAGTAACAGCCCATTTGCCTGATTCATTCAGGGAAATATACACTTGAGTTACTTTGAATTCCAGCTTGCAAAAAGGAAGGAAAAATAAAGGCAAAAGACTTTAACCTAAATTTTAGCACATCTTGCTGATTCAGAAGATTCATTTAGGCTCAGCGTGTCTGTTTCTACAGCAGTGAAATGTGAGCGAAGTCTCCATTCTCTGCTTATTTTAGTAACAACAGAAGATACCAACCTTTGGCTCCTAAAAAGAAACAGAAGTAGACTCCAGTAACGGCCACTGGAGGGATGTTGTGCTGGAATAGGAGACAGCTGCTCTTCCCCTGCAATATAGAAGATAATTGCCACTTTAAAAGGTGCCTTTTTGCTCATTTAACAGCTGCAACTGCGCAAAGTTAGCATTGCACAATAGCAGCCCCTGAGAAATGTCATTGTTCCCAAGTCTAGTGCTTACCAGCATGCAATGCACTGTGTAAGTGGGGTAAGAGGTGTTTTGGAGGATCAGTGGGTGGGAAAGTGTTTGGGGCTCACAAGGTAGATTAAATGTGGATTGGTCCAGAAATAAACCAAGCTCTTTATGTGGGGGGGAAACAGCTCAGCTTATTTCTGATCAGATTTGAGTTGCAGAAATTAACTTGCCCATCACTAGTATTGATAAGAAGCTGATAGATAGCCTCATATGGGACTCCCATGATACATTTCACAACTCAGATAAAAATTCATTTTGTTTTTTCCCCAAAATTCCTTGTCTGCTTTGCCCATGTAGGAACCTCTAACTTCTGCTTACATTTCACTTTAAGCAACAACAAAAATTAGCGATTGTATTATTCAATTAATATGACCCTGAGGAATGCGAGCCAATTAGCCTGTAATAAATTAAGGGGATTCCATGTTCAAATGGTTAATTTCCAGTGGCCAGCATCTGGTCTCAAAGATTGGACTGATACAATTTGTATGCAATTACTATCTTACTTCAGGTCCACTGTGGATAGCTTATGGAGGATCATTTGTAGTTAGCTTAAATGTAAATGTTGAGACAAAATAGTCTGGCATTATCATCACACACATTATATTGGCTTTCCTAAGGAGATGATTGCCTGGAAAACATCTTGAACAAAGTCTGGCTGCTGCTTGAAACAACTGTTTGTAGAGGTGAAATGCAACAAGATCAAATGGAATAATATGAGGTGAGCAAAAGAACAGAATTCCTTGTGAGGAGGAGAATAAAGAGGGAGAAACTCTGAAGGGAATATGGGAGCCCTGGCAACAGATCCAAGAACATTTTCAGTTTCAGCTAAAGTCATTGCCAGAGGGGAGTACAAGTCTCCAGAGGAAGTATAACTCAAGTACTAAGAAACAAATGTTGGAAGTTTAAAGATGAGCTGTGTGACCCACTTAGTACTCAATTGTAAGTGTCAGGACAGAATAATGCCTTGAATAGCATCAGGAGAATGCAAAGAGGTCTGGAAAGGAAATTCAATATTTTGATTAGTGTCATGAAAAGTATAAGCAGAACCAGAATCCAAGCACCTCGGGGAATTGCTCTTCCCACTCCATGACTGTCCACTTCAGTACAGAGGGAAGGGGTTACCAGGCCCATCATCCTTCTCCTGGGTTCTTTATCTGCCTCAGGATGTGGCTTGAGAAACCCAGGGTGTTCCCCAGCTGAGCTGGCCCTTAAAGGCCTGCCGGTCTGACCGGCAGGATTCCTTCTCTTCTCTGGGCCATCCTCCCAGACAGACCACTAGCTGTATCTCTCTGAAGCTGAGTTTTTTGGCCTAGGGCAAACAGGATGCTGGAGCTCCAAGATAGTATGTGTAGTTCCACTAGCTGGACCATGGCCACATTCACATATAACGTATTACCTGCATATTCACATATGCAGGTAGACAAACCTGAGGTTAATTTTTGTAACTGTGAATTGCATTGCAGACATTTGTCCAACTGTAGCCAGGCAACCTCTGGTTTCAGGGCTGGGGAGCCAGTCCCTCATCCTGGTCTGCCAAGGCCGCATCCCAGCAAGCTCTATAGCGCTCACATCACCAGACTATGGGCAAGGCATCAGAATGTCTGCAGGTTTGAAGCCATTGGCCATGATCTTTGGTTGGGGGGGGGCGCATGCCGAGCGCGATTGTGCCTTTTTGAAATGGACTGCAGGGAAAGGGCATTTAAATCCATCAAGGGAATTGGGCATTTCTTGGCAGGGAAAGGGCTTTTAGATTCCTTTAAATGGAACGCAAGCCCACCTTCTCCCGACAGCAATTGCACCTCCACCCTCATAAGGGCCCTGGACCAAAACAGTCTTGCACAATTACTGGCAAGGGCGGGGGGGGGATGGAGAGCGGCACTGGTTTTTTGTTACTCTGGAAAAGGATCATGATGACTTCCTAGGAGGGAATATGTATATGAGGGAGGGCAAAGAATCCTGGGATCTGGTCCACTAGATAGTGACCAAGGATACTCTTGCAATGGCAGACCCTGGCAAAGCAGTCCAGGAACACCCAAGCACACTCCTGCTCCCATGTCGGCTTGCCACACAGAGATTAATCCTCTCATGAGAGGGCCAGTCTGCTGGGGATGGCCAGAGGATCAGTGAGTGTTGGGCCTTTGTCCGACCGTGCTCCCATGAGGCAGGCCATCCAAATCAAGGGGCCCTGCTTGTGAGGGACTCCCATTCTCTCTGGTAAAGAACAGAACTTGTACACCATGAACCTCTCCTCTGCAGGCAACCCTTTCATACTCCCAAGGAGTAGTGGCCATTCCAGGGGGTCCTTGGTAGGTAGACAGGGAAACACCAGGACCGGGTATAGCTCTTTACTGTCATTAAATTGCTTGGGTTTGGACCAGTGTTGCAGCATATGTAGATCGGCCACCACATGGAATCATGGGAGAGGGAACCCCAATTATCAGCAATCCCAGGGAAGTAGGGTGGCCATACCAGGCAAGAACAAGCATGGATATATGCCGATGGATTATTAGACTGGCAGCGGGACTGCTTGGACTGGTTCTTTGAGGCAGTCACAGGACAAGGAAAGGTGTTGCTGGGGTAGCCATCCCTGTGGCTTGCTTGTGTTGAGCAAGCAGGCCAGCCGCCGTAGACATCCAGCTCGCATGAGTGGCTCCATGGCCTTTCACTCTCATGAAAGAGCAGTCCTTGCAAGAAGGGGCATCATAACACATCATTAACAATTCAGCCCCATTCCTGTGTACCCGAGGGTAGTTCTTGACTCTAGTGCATGAGTCTCTCCATAGGCATTCAGTCTCATAAGAGAGTGGTCCACTCTGGAGCAGCATCCATCCTCATCATAAAAGAGGAATCTCTCCTGTGACTGGAGGCAATGCTACTCCTGCTTGGTAGTGCTTCTCATGAGTAATGCCAGAGACTGTATGTTTTTACCCAAAGGGAAGGAGCTGGAGGCTCCTTTCCCAACTTTATTGTACAAAAAATAGAGCAGAGCCATTCAAGAATTCCTGGGTGGGGCTGCCTTTTTACCTGACCCAGGTATCGCTGCTCTGCCAGATATCTTTGCAGCAATCTCATCAGGTTGCCCAATTATGGTGCCACTGCAACTGCATGTGCTTGTGAACATGCTTCTTTACTGATTCATTTTTGGAGACCAACACACATAACTAACAAACTAACCAATTTATAAATCACCCCATCCAGAGGCTCTGGGCAGTATACAACTAGTTTAAAAACATAAAAACAAAACATTTAAAACACACTACTGAAATCGATATAAAAACAATTTTAACACAATTTAAAACCACTTAAAATACTTAAAAAACATTTAAAAACCTTGGAAGGCCAGGCCAAACAAGGATGTCTTTAGGGCTCGCTTAAAAGCCAACAGCAAGCCTAAACTGCAGGAGTGCATTCCATAGGCCAGGAGCAGCTACAGAGAAGGCCCGGTCCCGAGTCGCCACCAGACATATTGGTGGTAACTGGAGACAGACCTCTCCAGATGACCTCAACGTGCGATGGGGATCATACAAAAGAAGGCACTCTCTAAAGTACCATTCAGGGCTTTAAAGGTAATAACCAACACTTTGTATTTTGCCTGGAAACACATCAGCAGCCAGTGCAACTATTTTAAAATGGGTATAATATGGTTTCTCTGGGTTGCCCTGGAGACCAATCTAGCTGCTGCATTTTGAACTAACTGAAGATTCCGAACTATGTACAAAGGCAATAGTCAAGCCTGGAGGTTACCAGCTGATGCATCACTGTTTTGAGATCATTCTCTTCAAGGAATGGACACAGCTGTCGAATCAGCTGAAGTTGATGGAAAGCGCTCCTGGCCACAGCCTCCACCTGAGATACCAGGGTGAGGCCTGGATCCAAGCGAATTCCCAATTAGGGATGTGCCATGCCATTGCCTATGCCTGTCGTTGCCAGCCTGAGCCCAGCCTGCCAGCCTGTTATGGCTACTGCATGCCAGCCTGGGAATGGATTCAGGGGCAGAAGAGTGGGTTGGGTGGTAGTGCCCCAATGAGTGCCTGCCAGGCTGCCACAACACAGATTCTAAAGGAATTGGGCAAAGGGCTGATTATTTGTGATTTGTTGAATTTTACACATCTTTAAGACTTTTCCCCCACTGGGAATAATGGAGGTTTCAGCAGCCTCATAACTCCATTTGAGGGGCACCAGGGTGGCCCCAAGCGAGTGGTGGTGTAATGCACATAAGGTGTCAACCACCCCCATGGGTTACTAACCCATGAGGTGCTGGGTTCTGTTGTTTCTGAGGTGTTCTGAGTGTAGATTCTCTGGTAGCATATGAGATTTTCAATGACAAACCATGAATCCACTCTCATATGCTATCAGAGAATCTACACTCAAAACATCTCAGAAACATTAGGGGAAGAACCTTAAAGATGCAAAAACTCCAATAAATCTTTAAAAATCAGCCCTCTGCCCAATTCCTTTGAAATAATTCTGGCAGCTTCCTTGCCCCCACTGGACACTACCACCCAACCTACTCTGCTCTGGGCCACCCCTTTCCCCCTGATGTGAAGCTATACCTTTGCTGAAATCTCCATTATTCCCTATGGGAAAAATCTTTAAATTCAAAAATTCACCAAATACAAGCCCTTTGCCCAATTCCTCTGAAATTTGGGTGGTAGCTTCCGCCCACTGGGCACTACCACCCCCACCCACTAGTTTTGCCCGAGAGCCATTTTTTAAAATCCAAAACATTTCAGATTCAGATTTTGCAATTTTGAACAAAGAACAAAACTGGAGTGTTTTGGATTGGCTGGTTTTGAACAAAGAACAAAACAGGGGTGTTTCAGATTTGGGCTAAAAACAAAATAGAAAAAAACCAAAACGCACAGCCCTACTCCCAATCTGCATACCTGTTCCTTCTGGGGGAGTGTAACCCCATCCTGTACAGGGAGATCTAACTCATCCATCAGATTCTGATCCCCCACAATGAGCACCTCCATCTTGCTTGGATTCAGCTTCAATCTGTTATCCCCCATTCAGCCCATTACTTCCTGTAGACATGCATTTAGGGAGTGAATGCCATTTCCTAATGATGATGATAAGGAGAAACAGATTTGGGTGTCATCAGCATACTGATATGCTCAGTATGCACTGATATGCTCAGCATGGCAAATTTCTTTGACATCCCATCCCTTTTCTTTTCTGATTGTCATCCCTTCTCTCTTCTGATTTCTCAACTGAGGTGGAGAACAAGAGACACAGTAGAAAGCGGGCATCCCTCAATGTGTATTTCCGTTTGACATGCTTGGGATGGGACAACTGGGATGGGACAACTGGGATGGGACAACTGGGCATGCCTGTTGCTGGGCAATGTCTTGAGGAACATGAAGACAAGCTGTGAGGCAAATGCCCAGAGAGGTGACCAGTAAGAAGCATGGCAGGCATGGAGCGGACACATTCTTGGGTGGGTCTGGGCTGCCCTCTCTATTATTTCAGTTCCAGAAACAGCACAAAACCCTGGTTATGGCATCCTCTGTGTTCTGGCGTAATGCTGTTGCCTTCAAACCTCAGGTTGGAGCAGCAAAACTCACTACAAACCAAAGGTTCAAACTGGAGTTTGGCAAGGAAAACCACAGTTCATTTTGTTGCGAAACTGCAGTGTCATGCATGTACATGAATTCCAACCTCCGCCCCATTCAATTCCGGTTTGGCGTTACATGCAAATGTGGCCAGCATGTTAAGTTCTCTGCCCTGTTTTGGGATTGTTGGTACACATCTCCCAACAATTAGCTAATTCATTATTTGAATTATCAAATGTAACAGCACTTTTATCACAGTCAATTTTGTTACTTTTTCTCCATCCTCTGGGATTTTGTTGGCTCTTGTTTGTCGCCCATGCTGAGTACTTAGAGGCATACCACTGCTGCTGCTACTACTATTATTTATATTCCACTTTTCAACATAAGTTATCAAAGCAGTTTACATAGAAAAACAAATAATAAACAAGATGGTACCTTAATAAAAAGGTTAACAATATAAAAAGAAACATAAAGGTAGACACCATCAACAATCACTGGAGAGACGCTGTGCTGTGGCTGGATAGGGACAGTTGCGTTTACCCAAGGGGAGGAGCACCACCACTTTATAAAGAACCACCACTTTGCTCTGTTAGCAGGGCATACTGCCTCTGACCCTGGAGGTTCCATTATAAGGTCCTCATCACTCCTTACTTTATTGTATGGATCACCAAAACCAGAAAAAGGAGTACTATGTGGTATACTAAAGGGCCAGTAATGAACCTATCATTTATTTTTGGATTCACAGTTAAAGTCTCTAAAATATATTGTGTAACAATTTGCACTTGAGTGATAACACTTCAGTTGCTGAGTGCTATCATAGGATGCACAGATGGGGAATCTTCATACACTGACTAGTTAGATGGAGATACCATAGGTTGCTCTCAGGTTCACTTCTTCTAGTTCACTTACTTTCCTCTGAAAGTAAGCTGCTTAGTGAAAGAAAACCTTTGGAAACAACTCCATGAAGGTAAAACTGCAGCTACCCTGTTTCAGGGCAAAGAAAGAAAAGAAAAGAAAAGTGTGTGTATAGACTCTTTTATAAAAATTGTAAGTGTACATGTATCTTTTTTTAATTGAATGCTCAGAATTTTAATTTTAAATCTGGCATCGAATACTAGAATTTAAATGATTATTAAGCTATATTTTCTCTCTTTGTAATAGACAACTGCATAAAGAAGCATTAACTCCTTAGAGCAACTAAGCAGCCACACACACATAGATGATGCCTCAAAAAATCATTTTTCATCTGTGCCTTGGCTCCCATAACTGAAAACAGTATAAAAATCCCTGTTCCCACCCCCACCCCCCATCTACATAGAGACAAATGATTGTGGGAAAGTTTAATCTCACTGGGTCTTTGCAGCTTGAGGTGGGAAACTGCGCTCCGTTTCCTTGGAGTGGATTGGACAAATTGAGGCTGTTCTCATGAGCAGCCTAGTCCAGGCAAGGGCAGCCTAGCCTGTTCTAGCTTGCTCATGTGGCGTGCTCCCACCCAGCCAAATCTTAAGCCCAGCTCTCCGCTCAGGTTAAGGGAGTGAGGGCTCCCTTAACCTGGCTGCCAGGATCATGTGTCTCCTTGGGCTGCACTCAGCCCAAAGAGAAACAGAGATGGGCACCTAGAGTGCTCATCTGACAGGGAAATCCCGCAATGTACCACACTCGGTGCACTGTGCATTGTGGGATACCCAGAGGCTGGGACACATTGTCCCGGCCTCCTGAACTCTGTACTGCCTAGTGCAGTGCTGCTCATCTGGGAGTGTGATCTACGCTCCCACCAATGTTTGTGGGATCATCTGGGGGGAAAGTAAGCTTTCACAGTCGTCCCACAATCCCTCCTGCCCTCTTGAATGGTCATGTGAATAGCTCCACTATTAAAGAGCCAGCATGGTGTAGTGGTTAGAGTGCTGGACTAGGACAGGGGAGACCTGAGTTCAAATCCCCATTCAGCCATGATACTAGATGGGTGACTCTGGGCCAGTCATTCCTCTCTCAGCTTCGTACTTCACAGGGTTGCTGTGAGGAGAAACTTAAGTATGTGGTACACTGCTCTGGGCTCCTTGGAGGAAGAGCGGGATATAAAATGTAAAAATAAATAAATAAATAAATTTCCCTCAGCTTCCTTTTCCTAAATCTTCAGCTTCAAATGTGACTCTCTTCATGAAAGAGAACAATAGGAACTCTCCCTCATCTCTGATATGTTACATGCTAGGCCCCTTCCCACTCAATCTAGGTTGATAACATAACCTTTTTAATGGCATCAGTGAGATAATATAATCCTGTTGGTTTTTTTTAAAATTGTCTTCAATCTTTTCCCTTCTATCTATGAGCTACGATAAGCAACTAAATTGAAACCTTGCTCTGACTGGTGAATTTTCAATCAAGAAACTGTTCCCACATGCCTCACTGTTCTTCACAATCTGCACTACTAGGTTTCCAAGATGGCAGATAGAGGAGATAGAGCTTGCCTTGCTCAGGAATACTAGGAATATCTGCTATTTCACCTGCAGATACTGCCTCTGAAGCAGCTAACCAAGGTTATTCCACCTTGGGGTGAAAGCTGCTGTTAGCAGCCTACTAGACCTTGAGTATGGAGAAGGGGCAAGAAGATGTATACATCATCCTCTACACATGCTAGCAAAAAGTGTGTTCTGCCTGATAAAGCTTGCATAATAGGTCCACCTTTCTTTCATTTAGATAACGAAACACAAGCCCTTTAGGAAAGAAATCCTTCCATGAACATATGTCACTGCTTCTGTAAATCTCCCTAGTTGAGAAAATATTTGCTTGCTGAAGAAATTAGCACCAAGCATTGATTATTTTGTTCCCAGGGGCTGCTGCCAGCAACATAGTATAAAGAGAAATATTTCTTTCTACAGATGTTCTAGTACTCTCTTGGTTTTCTCTCTGGTTCCTGTCAGAAAGTTACCATATGCTCAGTTAACATGGTATTTTGTGTACCTCCTGGATAATATATTAGATATAACAAAGATAATTAACGATAACCATTGAACCTTGTGTTTCCAAGTATGAAGGTGGCGAACAACTGTCATTGTGACAAGAATACCTCAAAGTAACACTCAATACATGAACAAAATGCATTGCTGCAATTTTGATGCCTAATTATATCAAAGAATTACATAAACATGATGCAAGCATATCGGAGAAACAATAATTGTATTTATTGTAAAGAGGTTTTGAAGTAGTAATATCAGCTTAATTGTGTGTTGTTTTGATTTTCTTGTTTGCCTACCTTCCCCAATAAATGGTCTCCTAAAGAGTCAGTCTGGTGTGTTTTATGAATGAATGAGGCAATGATTCAAACCCTTGCATGACTGCTCTCTTCCCTGCCTGATTTTTAGGCTTTCTGAACTTCCATCAGTACAGCAGACAAACTGAGCAGTTGACCAACCATCGACTCCCCCAACCTCTCACTTATTCATCTGCGACTGTTAGGTGAAGACAGACAATTTGTGCATCTGCATAGTGGTTTTCTTTCCTAGGTCTAGCTAGCATCTGGCTAGCATATCTTGGCAATGGGATGGAGGAAAAGATAGAGATAGTTCAGTTCACTATAGAGAGTGCTAGGAGAAATGGATGAGTATTCAAACTGAATTGGAGAGGGGATGTCTCTGCTCTGTATAATCACACACAAATAGAAATATAATTTGCTTTTGTAGAGAATTAATTATTCTAATTAATTAATTAATTAAAATAAAATATGTAAAGGGTTCCCTGAAGACAGAAAGTTTCAAAATGAAGTTTTAGCCTACAAATTGCTGCTGGTTGTATAGTGATTATTCACTACATGAAACTAGTCATTGGCCATAATAAAAATTTGATTTGATTTGGCCTAAAAATGTCTCTAGAACCATATAACACAACAAGTAGGATATAATTTAGGTTAGTATTATTAAATTCCATGGGACTTTCTTCCAAACAAATGTATTTAAGCATCCAACTAGGTATGACATTAGGAAATCTGAAACTGGATCTCCTCTGGGTGACTCTGGGCCAGTCACTTCACTCTCAGCCTAACCTACTTCACAGGGTTGTTGTGAAAGAGAAACTCAAGTACACCGCTCTGAGCTCCTTGAAGGAAGAGTGGGATATAAATGTAAAAATAATAAAATAACAATAAAGTTTAATAGCAGCCATGGGGAGGACCTGACCAAGGCTGGCCTGGGGAAGGGAGAGTATGATGGCGATTGGGGGGGGGGGGAGAGAAGATAGCTCAGAGAGGGAGGGAGGGAGGGAGGGAGAAGATCTGCATCCAAAAGGCAAAGGAACTCTTCATTAAGTGGAGAGGTGGCTTGATTAGTTTTTCAGTTGCTCTGATGAAAAGTTGTTAAGAGTCTAGAAATGATTCCATTTGCTTCAGCACTTTAAAAGGTTCGCCACTTTGGGGTGTTTTTTTTGGGGGGGGGGGACCATTTACACTGCATGATTTTTCTGATGAAAATTGCCTCTAGTCTGCCAAGTTGCTACATGCCTCACAGGGTATTTTTATGCACATTTGCCTCACATACAGATATCTTTATGGAATGATTTTTCATTGTGAAAATGACATAGAGGTTGTTCTCACATTCAGCTTAACCCAGGCTAGGGAAGCACAGGCTGGGTTAGGCTGCACATGAGAACTGCTGGGATCATGCCCAATCCCGGCAGGGCAGTGCCACCTAGCCCAGCTTTTAGCCGAGGTTGAGTGCTCACTTAACCCGGGCTTCCTGCCCATGTGTGAGCTCAGGCTGCTTCTAGCCCAGCCGCACACAGAGACAGGCACAAACCTAGAGCATTCATCTCCTGGCAGAATCCCCCAACGCATCGTGCATGTCACACGGTGCATTGTGGGATATCTGGAGGCTAGGATGCATCATCTTTGCTTCCAGAGCTCTGCACTGCACCATGCAGCGTAGATCATCTGGGAGCACAATCCGCACTCCGTGCAACAGACAGCCTTTCCCGCCACCCACCCACCGCCCCACCCTCCTGGTCATGTGAACGACCTCGTAGTGTTATAAAGTGTTAAACCTTCAGTGGCATGCCCCCAATCAGATCCTCCAGTCCCAACCCCTGCCTGCACCATGTCTGTTATTAAGAATTTTAAATACAATGGGAGATCTGTTCATGGATCTTCCAACATTCATGTCTAAGACTGGAATGTTTGACCCAAATGTGTAAACAAGACTTGCAGGATGCCCATTATTTAATATGAAGTCCAATATTCAAAAACATTCCAGCTCCATAAACATGGAGTGACCTTTATTTCAGAGCCTTATTCTCAGCACCATTGACCACAGAACTCCGAAGTGTCTTGATCAAGCGTGTATATTGGAAACTCCTATTAAGCTTCCACAGCTGTTTGATTCTCATCTGCTAAAGGTACCATGAAATGTGATATTTCAAAATGAAGATGGGGACGCGGGGGGATGTTTGTTGGCTCCCTCAGGGCATTCATTGTCCTAATGAAATTATAGCTCTAGTCCTACTGCATGAAACGCAGTCACTCAGTAAAATAATTAGTGTGTGGCTTTATCGGGTGCCACCTGCTTCAAATTACCACCAATGTGGCATTTTTATAATTAGAAAAGTAAACCTTATTTTGTTGCTTTTCTCTCTGCTCATAGGAGGTAAATACATTTCTAAAGAAAATGTAGTTTCTCTTCACTGATGTCAATTGACAGTTCTTATGTGTACCCTGTGATGCCTATCTGCTGTTCTGAAAGGACCTGGTCATTTCTCTCTACATCCTGTTAACGTGTTGCCTTAGAGCTCTCATTTTTGAAGAACTAGAACTATTTCCTTCCACACATTGACTTCTGGGATCTTGAAGCAGGGTGGGGTTTTTTATACACTCCTCCCAACTCGTACTTTTTTCTATGTCATGTCGAACCAATCTTCAACTGCCAATCTTCCTCTCCTTGTCCAGTCTTTTAATCTCTCAACTAAATAATTTTATTTCTTGGCTGATACCAGGAAGTTATAGAGGAACCTGCTATTACAGTTAACGGATTCCATTACAGAACTGTAAAAATGGAGATAATGTGTGCTGCAGAGGTACCAGATTGTAGCTTAAGAGCCATGTGCTATGCTTGACCAGTCCACATATCGCTCTTGGCATGGCCCACCCTTCTCCTTTCTCCGCATTGAACTAGAAAAATACTGTAGTACAGAAAAGAAAAAAGGGCTGCATTGGGGGTGGGGGTTATTCCTTTCTTTCCTTACCCACAGTTCCAGTTTTGGGGGATGTTCCTCTATTGTGACATAAGCAATGCAATAAATGGATTAATGGAGAACAGTGTGCAGTGTGCTGTTGCAAATTGCATTCTCTCATGTCCTGAGACATGTTGGGCAGCCATAAGAAAGGTTATAGGTGAAGATAAATGGGATGGTCAACCATTTTGCAGATGGGGTTGCTTACCAAAACCGTACAAACTACAGTATTGTATCATACCATTGGCTCATCTGATTTAGTGTCCTCTCCCTTATAACATTCCTCCAGTCTCAGTATGCATTAATATTTGGATCTGTGTTTTGCAGAGTCAGGTCAAGTATTTTTTTACATTGTATTCGTCCTTTGGAGACATGTAAAGCTTAGACTCTTCCAGCTACCAGAAGTATTGTGTGAAATGTTAATCAGATGCTTTATCTTGAATATAGCTGAGATGTTTTCCCTATCCCAGTTATTGTCAGAAAGCAGCCCTTGTATTAAACTGTGCCTTCCTCTACAGCTCTCTGTATACCATATTGAAGCAGTGCCATTTTGTTAAGAAGTAATGTTTTAATCACATTAATTAGCTCTTGTTTCTGATGTGCTAGTTGCCATTTTCCTCCATTAGAGAACCTTGATCTACTATTGCAGAGAAGATCAATTTTGATAGTCCCAATGATATCAGGAGGCTCCATAGGAACAAACATCATCCATTTGATCATTCTTGGATATATTGAAGATTTGGGAATTTCCTTGTTACCTTTATTTTACACCATACGAATACTGTACCATAGCTGGTTCTTGTGTTCAAAGAAGTGGAGAAGAACAAATTATTTAAGCTTCTTTTTCTGCTTTTTCCCCTTTCAGTGTAACATGAAGGATAGATCTCATGGATCAGTAAGCTATCTGACATTCACAGATCTCAGTAAAGTTAAGATGGAGGCATCATTAAGATGGAGGCATCATTTCCCAAATTATTCTACTGTTACAAAGCAAACCCTTTCCCCTCTTGCAAGACATTAAGTGAGGTTATAAAGCAGGAAGTTTCCCAAGAAAATAAAAAACGCAGGTTTCGAAGTTCAAATTTTAAAAAACCACATTTTGTGGAGTACAAAGAGAGAGACTTGACTGTGACGTTAGCAGCGGGTTTCCCACATTATGCAGACTGTTTGGGCTAATTGCTTTACCTCTGCGTTATGTTAGATGTATGTTTATTACTGAGTTGGGGGTGGAGAGTGGAAGCAGTGCTGTGGTGGTGTGTTCAGAGGAGAGATCCAGTGGAAGGAACCCGAGAGAGTTCGGGGAGAGAAGACAAATTTTGGAACACTAAATGGCAGGAGGAGACCAACCCCCCCCCCCACACACACACACCACCACCACCACCACTAATTGCAGCTGGAAGGGAAACCACATTTACTGACATTTATCTATCTGCCCTCCTGCCCACCTGTGCATTTATGAATGCTGGGTGAGATCACCAGTAGATTTGTAACAGGTGTTATCAATATGCCAATGACACCCAAATCTATTTCTCAATCACATCATCACCAGGAAATGGCATAGTCCCCCTAAATGCCTGCCTGCAGGCAGTAATGGACTGGATGAGAGATGATGAATGAAGCTCAGTCCAAGCAAGGTAGAGGTGCTCATGGTAAAGGGTCATACTGCGAGGGATGTGATAGAACTTCCTGTTCTGGTTGCACTCCCCTGAAGGAACAGGTATGTAGCTTGGAAGTGCTTCTGGACTCAGGCCACTCTGGTTTGTCAGGATGAGGCCATGGCCAGGAATGCTTTCTATCAACTTCAGTTGATACGACAGTTATGTCCATTTCTTGGAGATAATGATCTCAGAACTGTGGTGCACTCCTTGGTAACATCTAGGCTTGACTACTGCAATGTGCTCTACATGGGGCTGTCTTTGTATATCATTCGGAAATGTTAGTTGGTTCAAAATGAAGTGGCTAGATTAGTCTCCAGGGTTTCTCGGAGACCATATTATGCCTGTTTTAAAGCAGCTGCATTGACTACCAAGAGCTTTCTGGGCAAAATACAATACTTTTAAAACCCTAAATGGCTTAGGACCAGGTTACCTGGGAAAGTACCTTCTTCTGCATGATCCCCACCCTTTATTAAGATCATCAAGACAGGTCCGTCTCCATATACTGCCAGCTTGTCTGGTGGTGGCTTGGGAGCAGGCCTTCCCTATAGTCTCCTCCTGGGCTGTGGAATGCACTCCCTATAGACATTCATGGCTTAACATCTTTACCAGCCTTTAAAAGAGTCCTTAAGTCACACTTTTTAGCCAGGCTTTTAGTAATCTCTGAATGTTTTAAATTTTTAATTACTCACTTTTAGTTCTCAAAGCGATTTACAGAGAAAAAGACGTAAATAAGATGGTCCCCTGTCCCCAAAGGGCTCACAATCTAAAAAAGAAATGTAAGATAGGCACCAGCAATAGCATGCTGTGCTGGGGCTGGATAGGGCCAGCTCTCCCTCTGCTAAAGAATCACCACTTTTAAAAGATGCCTCTTTGCTCATTTAGCAGGGTTGTGTCACTTTTCTTCCTCATTCTCTCTTTGAGTACAATTTTCAGGTTGCATTAAATTAATTAAATTTGATTAAAATTAAACTAATTAAATTTAATTACAATTAAATTTAAATTAATTAAAAGTAATTTTAAAAAATAATGAATGGTCAGGTTCAGTTTTAATTATATACACAGATTCCAACCATCCTTATCTACTTGTGCGCCAACTTTTGGAGTCAATTAATCAATCTTTATTACGGTCATGGACCAGCATAAAATATAGGTTGATTACATGTTAAAAGAGAGTCTCTAAAAGTATCCAGGATAAACTATCTAAAAACAAAATGACTGTTGCTATTAAAACCTGTCTGTTACATTTTAGAAGCCAGGATATATAATGATACTACTATTTGCTATTAATGTACTCGAAAATTTCCTAAAAGATCATAAAAGAAAAAGTAGATGAAAAAGTAGATAAATATGTCAGGATGGTACAATATCTAAAACCAAAATGGCACATCATTTGGAGTTCCTGGGCTCACTGGGTTCTCCCCCCGGCAATTTTTTTCTTTCCCCAGAGATTGCTATGGGAATTTCCAAGATACTTTAAAAATCCATTTAAAAACAATGGATGAGTGGATTCAATTTTAATTAAACACACAGAGTCTGGTCATCCTTAACTACTCGTGGGCCCATTTTCAGAGCTCCAGGTTAGCCAGTTTTTTCCCCTTTCCCATAGACTTCTATAGGGATTTTTGCTGATCCGAAATTGGTGGTTTTTCTGACTCTGGCCTTCTGAAGGGTCTAAAAGGACCCAAACCAACATCTTGGATTTTGGATCTGAACCATATTTGTAGTCATGCATAGCCCTAATAAATGGCATAATAAGCAGGTTTGAATCAAGACATTTTGAGATGAAATGCAGCCCGCCCACCCCACCCCCATGCACACTCATTCTTCTCCTTACATGGCTGTTCCTGCTATACCTTCTTTGATCTTTGCTGCTGAGAACGGTGTGTGAGAGAGCTGATGTCCCTGGCAGCCATGGAGGAGAGTGAAGAGACAGGAAAAGGAGAACAGATTTCCACCTACTGAATTGGGCTAGAGTGATGGCATCCACAGAGCTCAACTGCTTAGAGTGGTGCCAGCAGTCCTTACGGCCGGCTGCAGAAGTAGTGAGTGTATTGTGGGTTGGCGGCTTCAAATCTGCTGCTTCTCCAAATTTACTCTCCGAAGCAACTTGCTTCACTGTGCTGCATGTTAGAATTCTGATAACAGAAGGACTGATAACAGAATAGACAAAAGAAAGGTAATTGGCATTTAGGGCTTGTGCCAGGTAAGGTATTGAACTTCTCCTATCAATATTAATTTGGGAGAGGCGGTGACTATCATTATCAAGTATGCAGATGGCAATATCCAAATGCCAGTTCTCCAAATGTCTGTCCACCATTCAAATAACACCAGGCAGCTATTGACAGTGTTGTTATCTATTTTTGTGCTACTTCTATATATGCTGCATTTTGCCAGTGCACTCAATTTGCTCTTTAAAATAATAGTTTACAATCTAATAGCTACAATTATAAAAGGAAAAAATGGACAGAGAGAGAAGGGGAGGGAATCAGTTACTAGTTCTTACATAATATTACAAAATGGTTATATAAGGTCCTAACTGAATGGCCCCTGACAGATGAAATTCTGAGAGGGGAGGAGCCAAATTTCAGTTAGTCCCAACCAGTGTTCCCTTTAACAGGGATGCCAAGATGTTGTTGACTACAACTCCCATAATCCCTAAGCAAAAGCTATTGCAGCTGGGGATTCTGGGAGTTGTAGTCAACAACATCTGGGACTCTGGGACTCTTAGAGGGAACACTGGTCCCTGCCAGATGTGTAGGGAGCTCGCCGGTGGCAGTGGGACAAGGTCCATCTAGCGGCTTCCTCCTTCATTGATTACTGAGTATGCATTTGTGTGTGTGCGTGTGCCCAAGCCACATCCCCTGCATCCATATCAAACACAGGGGGCATGGTTTGTTCAAGGATGGGGCTATTCAACCATGTTGCAAGGTTTCCCCTCCTCAGTCAGCAGTTTGCTGAACTGCTGACTGGGAGCTCCTTTCTCTGCCTCACAGAGAGAGGAGCTCCTAGTCTGTGATTCAATGAACCACTGACTGGAGTGGGAAAACTTTGCAATAGGGCTGAATAGCCCCATCCTGGCACAAACCAAGCCCCCTGTGTTTGATGGGGATGCAGGTGATGTGGCTTGGGCACACACACACACTAACACTAACACCCCCTGCATCTGACGTGGATGCAGTAGGAGTGGCCACTAGGAAAGACCCGAGCCAGTCAGCATTTCAATCAAATGCTGGCTGGGAAGGAGATGGGGTGCCTCATTGGAGGGTGCCAGAGGGTCGGGAGCAGGGGCCCCCTGGACAAGTTGGTGACTTAGCGGCTCCCCCAGACCTTGGAGGCTGATGGATGTTTGTTGTCATACCACACCACACACCCCGCTCCATTGTCCCTATGCCCCTGGTTCCAACCAAGTTCATGCAGAGGACTTTCCTGTTTCACCTCTCCCTTTGATGCAGCCAGATGGAATGGTTAATGACGAAAATTGTTCTAGGAAGGGAGAAGCCAAGTTATATATATTTTAGCTCACTGATAATATTAACTGTTGAATGCTTTGGTGTTCATGCGTTTGATGTTCATTTATTTTGGAATGAATGAAAAACTGGACAGAATCAGGCCTATTATTTAGTTTAATTTTCATTTGTTACGAAGTGAAAATGAGTCCAAATGAATCACAACAGATGTATTTTCATAACCCATTCATGACTCATTTGGGGCCAGTCAAGGGGGCTCAGAAGCAGTGGAGTTCCACCACAATTTTTCTGGATGTTGCCTTGCTCTGTGGAACTATGCTGGGAAAGGGCAGCCACCAGTGAGACCTGCCATTTTTTGTGATAGCTGCCATTTCCCCCCACAATGTCCCAGACCAAGGCAATGTCCACCTGTGGTGGAGGCAAAAACAGTTGTTAAAGAGAGCTTTAAAAATGAATGAAACAATGAATATAAATGAAAACGTAAGTAATAGAATTAATCATGAAATGAATGTGAGTACAACCAAAGAATTACAAATGAGGTTTTGAATAATGAAAATGAATGCAATAACAAAATGATTTTTATTTTTTGCACACTCTTATTGAATAACTGGCCTATGGAGCAATGTAGTTGCTTCTTACTCCTTTTGCCTCCTTTTGTCACCATCAAAAAACACATTTAGAAAAGTCCAGTCTCCTATTTATTTCTACAAGCATTATTATTTATAACTCAAGAACTCTTATTCAGTATTTGGTGCCTCCTGAACAGCTATTATATTGGAAATACCCCTCATGTGATATTTTATCAGAAAATTTGCAATTTTTTTTCTTTTTTAAAATCAGCATTACAAGATATTTATGGACATTCATCAATCCCATTCTGATCATTGCAAGTCCTACCTTTATCTGACAGAAACAGGCAAGCCTAATGAACCATATGGAAACACTATTAATCATGCCAGAAGTCTTAAATGTGCATCAGTTCAGGAGGAAACAGCTAAAATTTCTATTTCTTTCCCAATCATCTTTTAACACAAAAGCAAAGTAACTCCCTCCCCTAGTGCAACAAAAGATAAATCAGGAGAGCTAAATGCTGCTTATACATTTTCTTAAGGAAATTTGTGAGATTTGAGCCCTTATTGTCAAAAATAATAAGGGCTGGATAATGGCTCCTGAAGGCAAGTTTGCAACATTGTTAACTGGTTCTGAGTGTTGACAGAGTGCAAAAATATTCACCAAGCTTTGCCAAGTGGGACAAAATGTACAATGCCACTGTTTTCTGATGCTGCTTGTATATTTTAAGTAGCGATGTGCATGAACCAGCCCAGAGGCCATTATAAAGGCCTCCAAACCAGTTCAAACATGACCCGGTCTGGCGGTTCGGCACCGGGGTGTGTGTCTCCATTTAAGGGCAGGGGGAGTTGTACTTACCCCTCCCACCGCTTTTCCCCCTCTGGCGCTCCATTTTTTGGCAAAGTTTTTGGGGCAGCAGCGTTCCTCCCTGCCGCCCCTGCCCCCATTGTTATCTGGAAATACCGGAAGTAGCCATCGCGCATGTGGTTGCCACTGCGTGCGTGCCTGTCACATCCATCGAACGTTGCATGCGCAGTGACATGTGCATACAATGTGCGCTGTGCACATGCATGCAACAACAGTGGACACGCGTGGGGCAGCGGACGCATGCGCGATGGCTACTTCCGGTATTTCCAGAAAAAAACAGGGGCAAGGGAGGCAGGGACGAATGCTGCCGCCCCAAAACCAATGCCAAAAAAATAGAGTGCTGGAGGGGGAAAAGCAATGGGAGGGTTAAGTACAACCCCTTCGCCCTTAAAGGGAGACCCCCCAGGTGCCGAACCACACATCCGCAGTTCCGTACACATCCCTAATTTTAAAATGTGATGGCACAGCCCCATGGACCAAAACTCATCTTCAGTGTAATAATGAAAAGCTGAAATTTTTAGTGAACTACAGCACAACCCTATGCATGTTTACTTTGAAGTCAATTTACCAGTGTTCAATGTGGCTTACTTCTTGGAAAGTGTGCAATTACCGCCTTTGTTTCTGAGTCAGAGTCCATGTTTTGCATTTGCATGATGTACACAAGAATGGACAGAAAGACGCTCTTTAGACATTTAATAATGTTGTCTTATACATACCTTCAACTGGTACAGTACCTATTTCTCATTAAACCTAAACTTTTTTTTCTAAACATAAGTACATAAAAATTAGTTCACTTTATTTCAGGCATATATAGAGAACGTTAGTGGACCAGTTCCTGCTACATATATCATCTCTGCCTAACATTAGCTCTTAGTGTATCATTTTGCTCTCCATGTGTACACCCAATGCATGGAGAGGGAAGTGATATAGGTCCACTCCAACCCTTCCCACCCTGGTCCCAACAGCCATGTGTTTGATGTGACATCTGAAAAGGGGCACCTGCATATGTTCAGCTCTACATGTGTACAGGGACACACCTAGGTAATAAAGGGGCCTGGACTGCCCTCACCATGAGGCTCCCACCCTGCCATAAACCCACCCACCATGACGCCACCCACCTACTTTGGAGGGCGTTTTGCCATGCCAAACCAATGATTCTGCCCCCCTCTTAAATTTCAGCTGCTACATGGCTGAGGGGTGGCTGCCAGGAGGTGAGCCAGTGTCATAGCTCAGACTTCTGACTCAGAGGAGTCAGAGGAGGAATGGGAAGATTTGCCTGCTAGTGAGGGCTCAGAGGCACAGCAGCAGGATTTGGCAGGGAGACCAGACTCTGGAGCTGAGGATTTGGAACAGCTGCTAGACATGAATTCTGATGAGGAGTAGGTTGGGATTTCACCTGTCTTGAGAAGACATCTCAAGAGGAAAGCTCAGTGGGAGACACGCAGGCACGGGAGATCACAAGAGAGGAAGCAGAAGTGCTGACTCAGGGAAGCCTGATTGGCTGCTGGTTCTCTTGAGCCATATATATTTAACAGTTTGTGAATTGCTCAGATGCTGTTAGCAACTTTTGCTGACCACGGACCCGTGTTTCTCAATTCTCAACTTTTCCGAGTTCCAGTTTGCCCTTGTTCTGTTCTTTCTGTTAAAGGTTGTTGATTTTTACCCACAATAGGTAAAACAGCAGAGCACTAAGGAATGAGCACACACTCCAGTTACAGAGTAGGTAGCAGAGGATGGTTTGGATATTGCAGCTATTTAGAGAAAACACATAGAGATCCTTGTGTGACTAAACACTAAACATTTATTGGTTAAATACACTTAGACAGGAAAGACCTATATCTAATCTAAAGGTCTACATAGTGGGTAGGTAAGGAGAGAGAGAGATGTTTCCATCTGCTCTCTAGGAGGAAAGGAAGGATTGTGACTCAGCACAGAAAGTGCTGCAGAGTCAGTTCAGAGGTCATAGAGTAGGGACAGATAGGGAGACCCTGACTCACTGTCTCTACTCCCAATGCCGCTAGTGGTCATTAGGACAGTTGGTGCAAAAGGTCAATGCACTGGAAGTTCATCTCCAACACTTTCATGCTCTGTGCTCTTATTCTGTTAATTCTTTGCTCTGGTATCCTTTGTTCTTTTTCATTCCTTGTTTTGTTGTTTTCTTTTCAGTCATTACTCAGTTGTTGTTAGGGGGGGTACCTAGTTCAGTTCAGGGGACTTGATTCATTTACTATTTACTTTGTGAGCCTTCCCCCCCCCCCTTCATGCAGCTTCGCTGCTACTTTCTGTTAACTCACAGGGGGAGTGCTGAAGGGGGTTGTAAATCTTGTTGGCTTAGCCGAGCTAACAGATTTACAACAGCCGAGCAGTCCTCCTCCCCACCCCACCCCCACCCCCAGCGGTGATGGCCGGAGTGCTGGCCTGTCTGCTCAGCCCAGCAACTCTTACTAACTGCGAGACGTGCCTGCGCAGTTGAGAGAGAGAGAGAGAGAGAGAGAGAGAGAGAGAGAGAGAGAGAGAGAATTGCAAGCCTGTGTCTGTGAGGTAGATTTGGAATATTTAAACAGTCTGCTCTCGTTTTTTTTAAGAGAGCATTTATATCCCACCTTTCTTTCATTTTGCTGAAGCTAAAGCAGATCTAGTGCTGGTCCATGTTCAATGTAGGGCATGAACCAGAACTAGGTCGGCTTTAGCTTCAGCAAAGTGTCTGCTGTATGTGCCCTCAGACCATGCTCTGTGACATAATATATTTATTGTGGCATCAGCTGTCCTTGGCTGCAGCTTAATTAATCAGATGTAATTCATGATGTACCTGATGAAGCAGATTACAATGTAGTCTCTCATGCCACTATCTTTATAATTAATTCTCGTAGCCAGCCAGCGTGGGGATGTGGCAAGGCAATGCATGCCGGCAAGGGAGGCACCTGATTGGCTGAGCTCTGTTTGGCCGGCGGAGGTGCCTGATTGGCTGAGCTCTGTTTAGCTGGCGGAGCCACCTGATTGGCTGGGTGGTTGGCCTGGCCTTGTGAGGAGGGGAAGAGAAAGGTGGCAGTGGGCGGGGGAGAGAAAGGCGGTGGCGGGCAAGGAAGAGAAAGGTGGCACTGGGCAGCGGGCAGGAGAGAGAAAGGCGGTGGCAGGCAGTGGGTGGGGGGAGAAAGGCGGCAGCGGGCAGGGGAGAGAAGGCGGGGCAGTGGGCGGGAGGAGAGAAAGGCGGTGGCGGGCAGCAAGGCAGTGGTGGGCAGTGGGTGGGGGAGAGAAAGGCGGCGGCGGGCAGTGGGTGGGGGAGAGAAAGGTGGCAGTGGGAAGTGGGTGGGGGGAGAGAAAGGTGGTGGTGGGCAGCAGGCGGGGAGAGAAATGCGGCAGTGGGAAGCAGGCAGGGGGAGAGAAAGGCAGCAGCGGGTGGGGAGAGAAAGGCGGCAGCGGGCAGATGGAGAGAAACGCGTTGGCAGGCAGTGGGCGGATGGGAGGGAGAAAAAATGGTGGTGGCGGGGCCCTTCTTGGCCACCCGCCGCTGCTCTGTGTGTGGGGAGGAACGGTAGGGGAGGAGGGCTGGAGAACGCGGGCCAGAGGGAAGGGGAAGAGAGGAGAGTCCGGGGCAGGAGGAAGAGGGAGGGGAAAACAGCCCGCCCCAAAGCACCGCACAGATGCTCTGTGTGTGGTTGTTTAGTATGTATTATAGTCTTTAAGGTGTAACAGGACTCTTTGTCAGCTTTGCTAGGATCTACTGAGCTGTGAAACTCATAAAATAATAATATTTGTGAGCTAGATTTACATGACACACTGAACACAGAATTCAAATATAATGCATAATACACATGTATAGAAATTAGGCCTGTGCAGTGTAAAACATGTCAGATCTGATCTGATCTGACAAAGAAATCATTAGGAGGGCTTCCCAAATCGTTGGATCAGGTCGTGTTGGATCAAAAATCTGGCAATTCCCAACATTCTTATTGGACCCAAGCTAAATGGCCAGCTCATCACCTTCCAGCTGAGGGATAGCTTGTTGGTGATTTAACTTTTAAATGACCTCCACACACTGTCTCTGATCTGTGAGGTAGAATGCTGGCCATTAACCTGGGTCCAACAGGAATGTAAGAACTCCAACAGAATTCAGACGCAGCAGCAAGGAGCTCAGTTGGAGATTAAGAACATAAGAACAGCCCTGCTGGATCAGTCCCAAGTAGGGATGTGCAAAAAATTTTGGGCACAGATCGATCTGTGCCCAAAATGAGCAATTTTGGGTGATTCGGGGCTGAAACGAATCACCCTTGATGTCCCCTGATATTTTTGGGGGCCGAGCCAAATCACTCGAATTTCGGGGCTGAAAAATTCGGGTGATTCGGCTCATGGCCGATTTTGGGGAATTTTTTGAAGTTTTAGTGACTTTGGGGCAGTTCGGGGGCATAGAATGGGATCTGGGCAAAAAGAGTGGGGTGGGGTGGTAGTGCCTAATGGGTGCAGGCTACCATCCCAATTTCAGGGGGATAGGGCAAAGGGCTGATTTTGGGGAAATTTCTGAAGTTTTCATGTCTTTGGGGCAGATTGGGGCATATTGGGGCAGAAAGTGGGGCCTGGGGCAGAATAGTGGGGTGGGGTGGTATTGCCTAATTGGTGGAGGCTACCACCCCAATTTAAGGGGGATTGGACAAAGGGCTGATTTTGGGGAAATTTTTGAAGTTTTTGTGTCTTTGGGGCAGATTGGGGGCAGAAAGTGTATCTGCCCCAAAAGGGTAGGGTGCAGTGGTAGTGCCTAATGGGTGGAGGCTACCACCCGTCCCCAATTTCAGAGTCCCCAATTTCAGAAAATAAGGGAAAACATCCCTTCAGAAAAACTTCTGAGGTGTGAATTCTCATTCAATGATAGCAAATGAGATTTTTTTCAATTAAAGAACTCTCATGACCCCACTTTCACTTTTTCACACTCTCATTTACTATGAATATCAATCTAGCACACTGCACCTTATGAAGAAAAACCTCAGAAATTCACCAAAATCCAGCTCTCTGCCCAATCACTCTGAAATTGGGGACAGGTGGTAGCCTCCACCCATTAGACACTATCTACCAGCCCACCCCACTCTTTTGGGGCAGATCCACTTTCTGCCCCCAATCTGCCCCAAAGACACCAAAACTTCAAAAATTCCCAAAAAATCAGCCCTCTGCCCAATCCCCCTGAAATTGGGGTGGTAGCCACCACCCATTAGGCACTACCACCCCACCCCACCCTTTTGGGGCAGATACACTTTCTACCCCCAATCTGCCCCAAAGACACAAAAACTTCAAAAATTCCCAAAAAATCAGCCCTTTGTCCAATCCCCCTTAAATTGGGGTGGTAGCCTCCACCCATTAGGCATACCACCCCACCCCACTATTCTGCCCCAGGCCTCAATTTCTGCCCCAATCTGCCCCAAAGACATGAAAACTTCAGAAATTTCCCAAAAATCAGCCCTTTGCCCAATCCCCCGGAAATTGGGGTGGTAGCCTGCACCCATTAGGCACTACCACCCCACCCCACTCTTTTTGCCCAGATCCCATTCTATGCCCCCAAACTGCCCCAAAGTCACTAAAACTTCAAAAATTCCCCAAAAATCAGCCCTTTGCCCAATCCCCCTGAAATTGGTTTGGTAGCTTCCACCCATTGGGCACTACCACCCCACCCCAAAATCTTGCCCCTGGGCCCTTTCCCCCCCAAATCGATTCAGATTCAGATTCAGATTAAATCCGAATCTGAACCGAATCAAGGGTGATTCGGGTGGCCCATATTTGGGCACAAAACAGAACAGGGGTGATTTGGTTTGGGTCCCAAACCGAATCACCAAAAATCCAAATTGCACACCCCTAGTCCCAAGGCCTATCTAGTCCAGCATCCTGCTTCACAAAGTGGCCTACCAGATGCCTCTGAGAAGCCCACAGGCAAGAGGTGATGATATGACCTCTCTCTTGCTGTTGCTCTACTGCAACTGGTATTTGGAGGCATCTTGCCTCAGGCTGGAGGTGGCCTATAGCCACCAGACTGGTAGCCACTGATAGACCTGTCCTCCATGAATTTGTCTAAGCCCCCTCTAAAGCCATCCAAGCTAGTGGTTCCAGCTGTCAGGGCTCCCTGATATGTCTGAACTCATTCTGATAATGCCCGACAGAGGCTATTGGGTCTGACATGCCTGTCAGACTGATATAATTGCATTGCCCTAAGAGAGATCTTGGTAAAGAATGCTGGCCTCCGGCTTGGAGGCACTTTTTCAGGCACTTTTAAGCTTGCTTCACAGAGGAGGTGAGATTTGTGAACACTCAAAATCCTTTCTAGTTTGAATTGAAAATCTGAGCCGGAGAAGAATTCCAAGCTTCTCCTCCTTTCCTTTTCATCAAAACTCTCCTGTGGCTCTCCTGCTGCTGAAAGAGGAAAGGGGAATAATTTGATCTCTCCTTCTCCCTCCAGTTTTCCTCTGCTGCCATGTGCTAGTACATTGGAGAGGACCTTTCTCCCTCTGAGGTATTAGTGGGAAGGAAGGACAAATATGCTGGAGTGGCAAGGAAGGGAGAGATCAAATTGCTCTTATTCCCTCTTCCAGAGGCGGGGGTGGGGGGGAGCAGTTGACACCACTGCCCTAGCCAGTGGGGTGAGTTTTTATGAAAGAAAGAAGATTTGGGGAGAGGAATTTAGACTTTGTTTGATAGCAAGCAGAACTTACTGAAAATTGCTCATCTCTAATATATATTCCTCCAAACAGCTATTTTTGACATGCTTGAGGGTTTGTGCATGCCTAGAGGATTTGTTTTTGCTTTTTTTAAAAGGGTCCCCATGTCATATCATAAGTTGCTTTGGAAAGTCCCCTTTGTTTCAAAATGACTTCCTATGTAGCATTGTTTGAGTGGGGGAGTGCTGTTGTTTTCTACACTCAGACCCAAAGCTGCCGCACAGAAAGAGCTGCACAATTATTTGGATTCTGCCCTATATTATAGGAAGATAAACATTGTTAAATGAAAGATGTCAAAATCATTTGGTGGAACTACTAGCTATTGGTCTCCATGGAAGTGGCCCATTTTGGGGGCTGTCTGTCTACCATGCTATGAGGGACTACTCCTTCACTTTATGTAAAAAGTATGCATCTAATTTCATTTGACAATTTTTGAGACTTTGGGGGATCAGAAGAAAGGACAAGTGAACTGGGACCCTTCAGCAAAGCTTTGATAGGAACCATCACATAGGTGATGCTTTGCTTTTGGACTGAAATATTTATTATCCAGCAAACTCAGCTAGAAGGAAAGGCACCTAGGAGCTATATCTCAGAGATTCGGTACCATTAGGCTTTGCTAATGCAGTACTTAGCTACTGTCACTAATGGAACTGCCAGGTCTATGAGTTTTACCTGGAGAATGGCTTTGATCCCCAATCTCCAACTCTCAGTGTTCAGCTGCACTTGTACAGTGCACGGAGTTTCTTTTAAGCTTTATGATACGCTGGTGTTTATATAACTGTGCACATGTCAGGCACCCCTGTTAGTTATATAATAAAATGAGCAATGCATAGGCACAGCACAGCAGGTAACCTCATTGACTATGGTCAATAGGAGATGCCATGTCGAATGAAGTAGGGTTGCTACCCATAAGGACGGGCCTGGACTCTCCAGGAATCAGTATTAATCTCCATGTGATTATAGAAAGTAATTCTGGAAATGTTAATGGCTTGATATTGTGAAAAACAAGGGAGGGGGATCAGAACTGGCAAATAAAAAATAAATAATAATAAAATTATTTATTTATTTATTGTTATTGTTCTGTTTGTATCCCACCTTTCATAATGCATCTCAAGGTGGTTTACAAAAGTTAAAATACAATGAAATTCAATCAAAGTTACATTGCAAACCTTAAAATCAGTGAAACGGTAAAAACCATAACACCACCAAAAACCACCATAAAAAAGACAAACAGAAGAAGGAAAGCTGAGAGGCCCGGCAGCTCCTAAGGGGTAAAAGCCTGAACAAATAAAAGGGTCTTTAGTTCTTTTTAAAAAACAGCCACAGATGTCAAGGAGTGGACATTCACTGGAAGGGCATTCCAGAGCCTGGGGGCAACAACAGAGAAGGCCCTGTCCTGTGTGCATGACAATTTATATTTATTTATAATAAATAATAATAAATGAATGAATAAACTTCATTTGTTAGCCTCCCCTTGACAAATTGTTCTCTGGGTGGCTCAACACAACTTTAAAACATCAACTCTTGTAAGCAACTCTTGGACAGCAGCTGTGCTGAGTTTTTCTGGTTCCCCACTTCTCCACTCTCAGATGAGTCTTGCTTGGTGGTGTCTTCATAATGTTGTCTTCATAACGCATTGCCTTTATTATTCCAGATGAGTGTGTACAGTGTGGCCTATGTAAAAGGGATTGACTAATGTGTGTGTGTGTGTGTGTGTGTGTGTGTGTGTGTGCGCGTGCTGGGGAGGGTGTGGAATGAGACACAGAGTACAGTCTTGTTAGGTCAGCTGCTTCTCTTGCATCTCAATCAGCCTCCTTAGTGTGCTTGCCTCATGTTGACCTGCTCCTCTGAGGAAGAGGAGGAGTGGTAGTGAGGACTTGATTTATTTGCATCACCCCAGACCAGTATTTATACTTATTTCATGTATTGTTAAAATAAATAAAAAAATCATTTCTGCCTTTCCACTATATAATTCCTAAAAGCAGCTTACATACAAATTAAAATCACGGTTAAAAGTGCAAGCCAAAAAACCAAATTCACGTAAAACAGCAGTGCCAATAAAATCAACCATGCAAGATAAAACAACTATTTAATTAAACAGTATCTAATTAAACTAATGATCCTGGAATCTCTTCCTTTGCTTTGTGTGTCATGTACTCTCCTTTTGGTTTCATAATTGGAAGTGGCTGATATGCATGCAAATGAAAAGGTGAGTTGCTGCTGTTTTCCCCCTAGAGCTAGAGGGTGAGCACTTGTGGGGCAAAAGGAGTACAGCTGCTTCTCTTCCTTCTCACTTTGTCTCCTCTTATTCTTCCATGCTCAGCCCCCTGGATCAGGCTACGCCCATGGCTCCTTTATCCTTATTTCCTGCAGACTGAAGCAAATGTGGTGTGTGGCTGAATGGTCACTCTCCCACATGCTTTTTGTTTAGAGTTGCCATGTCCCCTGGAATTTCAGGTCTCACCCGGATTTTAAGCACCTTACCCAGATTGCTTAGCCCACCCAGATTTCAGATTTCATTATGCACATATTTAAAAAGCTAAGCCCTAGCCCTTGTAGAAGCGGAGTTATGGAGCAAAACAGGCAGTCACTATTCTGCTCAAAAATTATTTTCAAGCCAATTTACATAATATGCAAATTAAGTACTCAGATTTGGAAAGCCAGAATATGGCAACCCTATTTTTGTTCAGAAGTTGCTGGCCTACCTTGCAACTTATTTAGTGACCTCTCTTCCTTTTGTTTAGCTAACTCATAGTGAGCAATTGCAGCTCATAAAATAGCCACTGTGCAGGTCTCAACCACTTTGGGGTAAATTAAGCTGTGTTTTTAGATGGGAGAGAAACATGATGGGGGCAAAACTCAGAGTATGGAAAAATAATGCAGAAAAATTAAGAGAGACCTGTCTCTAATGGCAAAGAGCCTAGGAGTCAGGAAACCACAACCTAAGCAAAAGCAGGTATGCACTCTTCTCCCCCGCCTTCTACCTTTCTAACGATTAGTGTTCTTCCTCCCCACTCCCCAGTTCCCAAAGACTGCCTTACATGAAGCCGGTTGTGCATGAGCTGGTTTTGTGCCTCCTCTAGGAAGTGCCAAACTGGCTCAGGTGCTGGCATTCGAACTGGCTCGGTGGGGCGGGGAGTGGTTCCCTTAAAAAGCAGATGAGGAGCCCCTTACCTGTTTGTCCCCATCCTGCCACTGTTCCAGCCATGATGCCTGCTCTCCAAAATGGCACGTGCAGCTGCAAAGCTGCAGCCTCCAAGCGGCATCAGCACGCACATGGCCGGCACGCATGCACATTCTTAGTTGAGGTGGTCACCTCAGAAGTAGATTTGCAGCAGTGGACTTGCCCTGTTGCCCTCTGCTTCTCCCCCTCCTCCGCAGCTTGCAGCAGGAGGAAGAAGCACATTTGCTCTCCTAAATGGCTAATGTGCTAGCTCTCCTGCTGCTGAGAGCAAGAAGAAGGGAAAGGGGGTTGGAAAGCTAGCCTAGTCACCACTGAGGAGGACTGATAAGAAACAGCAAGGTAAGAGTGATACTTTCTTGCCCTTACATGCCTACATCCTTGTTAACATCTATCAGGCTATTATAAAATCAGTCTATCATAAAAATAAAAATAGTGGCTTTCTGGGTGAAGCAGGATTGGGAGGCTGGACTTAGCCTTATAGACTTACACTATATTATATAAATGTATGTATAATAATAGCAGAATGGAGAATATGTGTGCATACTTCTTACGTGTTGCTTGTATATGCTGCTCCTCACCTCCCTGTGCTTGTTGAGGTGTAAAAAAAATTTTCAGAGTGCAAATGGAAGTGCGGTATAGAAATCAAATAAATAAAAAAATTAAAAAATGCATCTGCAGGGAAGTTTCAATGGTTTTTAAAATGTAGACAGAATGGTGAAATGAATAATATAAGGTTATTGTAACCTGCATATAAATGCCCTCTGTTTTGGTGATTAGTGTGATGTACAATGAGGAATGAATTCCTTGCTCAATAATTTATGTGGTATTTGCTCAATCACTTGTGATATCGTGGTTATTAGTAATTCTATTACTATAATGCTATCATTATTAACCCATGTGGAGTCAGGGATGTCCCCATTTTCTTTTAATATGTACTATATTTCAGATCTTTTACATTGTTGATTTGTTGCCCTTTCAAATATCACCTTTTCCATGAATTCAATAGGTGCTGTTAGGTTGATTACTATAGCTAGCCCACAGAACAACAACCCCTCCCTCACTCTGTAATGTCAGGTGACACCAGCACATAGACCCACAATTCTAATCCCTGGATAAGCATAAGATTATGTGCTAGTACTAAACAATAAAATGTGCAGGTGGCCCTCATTGTTCACTGGGGTCCTGTTCCTGCCAATTAGCGCAGATACAGAAACTGCAAATAACAAAACCTTGAGTCAATGGGAATTCGGGTCAATGGGAATTCGGGGGGTTAGGTTCCTTGCTCTGGAAAAACACACACACTAAAAAAGCAAGGAGAAAGCAGAAATAAGTATAGAAAAGCATAGTTACATTTTCTCCAGGTCTTCAGGGATGCCCCACAAATCCTCTTATTTTATTTTATTTTATTTTATTTTATTTTATTTTATTTTACAAAAAAAGAGCCACAAAATGGCTCTGCACCTCAAAATGGTGGCCGGAAATAACATCAGAAGTCATTTCCAGACACAGAACTGTGGATAGGCAGAAACTGCCTGTCTTTCATGTTGCAGTGAAAGACACTGGGTCTCTAAGACCCACCCACGGGTACATGAAATTGTGATCTGCAAAACTATGGATAACGATGGCCTCCTGTAGTAAGATGATCATTAAAGATTTTTATTATTGAACTCTTCCATTATGACCTGGTGTTAGACTCCACTTTGTTGCATTCTGTGTCTAAGTAAGTTTATTTGCACAGCAATAAACATGTTTGTTTAACTAAAGTAGAAAAGTAAGAATTCCTTTCTTCTAGAATCTGAGGCCTCATAGAGAAGAAAGCACATGATACAGCCACCTTGGTGAAGCCAAGCAGACCAAGCCCTGTAAATGCCTAGATCAGCAACCACCAATGGGCACCATGTTGAACGGTGAGATATAAATGCAATTAATAAATAAATAAAGCAGAGAGGTAAGCTGAGACAGTGTAAGGAAGAATTGGCAAAGTGCCATCTTCTTGGGCAGTTTTTTAGGCTAAGCACAGAAATGCTGGGAGAGACAGAGAAGCTATTCTCACGACAAGCAAAATCAGGGCTTGAGGATTGAAGGTGGGGTTAGCACTCCCGTGTGAAACCTCGGCAAGCTCTCAAACAGGGCTCTGTCAAAAGAGGGTCACCCAGTTCCCAGCCCCTCCTCTAAAACCAGGTTTAGCAAGCAGGGGAGGTTGCCTACCCCCTCCCAGTGCTCGTGTGGAGCCACGGAATGCTGTGGGACGCTGCTTGAGGCTCCCTCCCCAGGGATACCATACCAGAGTGGGCTGCAAAGCAAGCAGAAGTTTGCTTGCGGAAAGCCTGTCCAGCAAACAGCACTGAGCTTCCTTAAAGAGACAGGCAGCTTGCAAAGGAGCCCAAGTGAAAATAGGAACATAGGAAGCTGCCTTCCACTGAGTCAGACCATTGGTCCATTGAGCTTAGTACTGTCTACTCTACACAGACTGGCAGTGGCTTCCTGAGGCTCTCAGGCAGGATTCCCGCTCAGCCCAACCTGGAGATGCCAGGCAGGGAGCTCACCTGTGGCATCGCACCCCTGCAATGCTCTCGCTCGCTCTCGCCACCCCACAACGCTCTCGTTCACTCTCGCCACCCCCACAACGCTCTCATTCGCTCTCGCCACCCCTGCAACACTCTCGCTCACTCTCGCCGCTCCCGCAACACTCTTGCTCTATCTCGCCACCCCTGCAATGCTCTCGCTGGTTCTCGCCACACCCGCAATGCTCTCGCTCGCTCTCGCTGTCCCCCGCAACGCTTTCGCTCGCTCTTGCCACCCCCACAACACACTTGCTTGCTCTCGCCACCCCTGCAATGCTCTTGCTCGCTCTCACAACCCCCACTCACCCCCCACAAGTCTCTCCCCCCCACAAGTCTCTCACTCGTGCGCTCTGTCCTCTGTCTTTCTATATCTGTCTGGCAGTCCTTAGTTCCCCTTTCCACTGCCAGGGACTGTCGCCTGCTCAACTGACAGCCTCCGAGCTCCCTGCTCCCTGCCGCTTCATGGCACAGCTCAGCCAACCGTATGCCGCCCGCAGCCCTCAGAGCCAACTGTCCAGCTCCCAAAACTGCCCCCAGCCTCCGAGCTCCCTGCTGCTTCACAGCGCCCCTGATCCAACTGTCAAACTGCTTTCCAACTGCCCCCCAGGGTGCATGGCCCGTCTAGAAGAATAAATGATATAAAAATCCCACTCTTCCTCTAAGGAGCCCAGAGCAGTGTACTACATACTCAAGTTCCACATCATAACAACCCTGTGAAGTAGGTCAGGCTGAGTGTGAAATGACTGGCCCAGAGTCACCCAGCACGTATCATGGCTGAATGGGGATTTTTGTGCTCCTTACTGTCCCCTGCAAGTCACTGGACAAGAGCAGGAGTGTCCCTGCCCTTGCCTGCAGCTGCCCTTGCCTGCAGCGTGGTGTAGTGGTTAGAGTGCTGGACTAGGACTGGGGAGACCTGAGTTCAAATCCCCATTCAGCCATGAGACTTGCTGGGTGACTCTGGGCCAGTCACTTCATGCTCAGCCTGACCTATTTCCCAGGGTGGTTGTGAGGAGAAACTTAAGTATGTAGTACCCCGCTCTGGGCTCATTGGAGCGTTCTGGGCTCCACCGGTTCCTCCTTCGATCTGCTGCCTCAGAGGAGATGCTTCTCGACACCCCACCCCCCCGCCAACCGCCAAGGCAAGGGCAACAGCACCCTTGTCCTTTCCAGGTGGAAACTGCACCAGTGATTGGGCTGCTGCTCTCCTGGGGCTGGTGCCAGTGAGGGGGGGAGGGAGTGCTGCTGTAGCTGCTGCTGCTGTGAGCCAGTTCAAAAGGAATCGGGCTAGAGATGCGCTCAGCAAAGGCACTGAAAGAGCAGCCCAAGAATCAAGCCCCTGCCCCGCTCAGAATCCAGGGAAAGGAAGGGCAGGGAGCAGCAGGAGTTTTGCCATAGCTCTCCTCCTTCCCGAGCAGAGGCGGCTGCTCTGGGTGGGTCTGACAAGGTCTCCAACAGGCAGGGAGCGGGTGGGACGCCGGCTGACCTTCCCACAGGCAGGGGAGCCCCTTCCCAAAGCACAATGGGCCCCGCCACACATCCCACCTCCAGAGGCTCCCAGCGGTTCAACCCACTGTCACACTTGCTTCCAGGCTGGGCTGGTAGATCACGGCGGTGGCAACAGAACTGCACTGCTGACCAGAGCCGTTCTGCGGCACCCCTGGCTGCTGGAGGATGGGGCTCTCCTACCTGGGCACGCTCCCTCCCCCCCACCCCACAGCTGCATGAGACGGAGCCCTTCACACCCTGCAAGGGGATGCAAGGATGCGCTCTGTACGGAGAGAGTGCGGGGCCCTCCAAAATGCGGGGCCCGTAGCATATGGCCAGTGGACAGGGTGAGTGGGCAGATGTTCAGCATCACCTGCCCGCCTGGAGGTGCTCTTAGCCCCATACCACGGGCCCTTGCCCATGGCCCCCAAGGTGTGGGGGAGGCATTGAATGGCTGCTGCGGGGTTGTTTGCCACCTTCACGAGGCCATATTACTGATCATTAGAAGTATTCTAGGAGTGGGGTTGGGGCAGGCCCCTGCGGTGGTGGCGGGTGGAGTGGGAGCGACCGCTGGAATGACTGTCCACGCAAGGGTCACTGGTTCGGCCTCATGGCAGCAATGGCAGTGGGGGGAGGCTCGCGGTGGCAGCAGGGGGCTCATAGCAGCGGTGGAGGGCCTCACGGTGGGGGCAGTCCAGGTGCTCAATTTGCCTGGGTGTGACACTGCACCCACCCGCCCACCCTCTGCACCATCATCAAGATGCAGAGGGTACCAGTGCCAATGAGGGTGGGCAGGTGTGGGCGACACTTTGCCACTCACTCTCCCACCCTGCTGGTACTGCAAGGGTGGCAAGTGGCAGCATCAGGGCAGGTGGGTGATGGGGACACCCTCCACCACATGCCCACCCTCCTACACCCAGAGAGGCTAGCAAGGGGTGGCAGTGGTGGATTGATGGGGAGGCAGAGTTGCCACTTGGCTATGGCGGCAGTGATGGGGGGGTTTCTCCCTTTTACCTTCTACACACACTATACAGGGTGGGGGGGGGCATGGAGGCATCTGGCAATTGCTCCAGGGGGCATCTACTATCTCCCTCCTGGATCTGGGGAGTGCCTTGGGTGTGTGTGTGACTCTTCCTTTGGGGCTGGTTGGCAGCTGCAGCTGCTCTCTTCTCTCTCCTTTTGGGCATCAGGACGGAGTTCAGTTCCTTTGACAGTGCTGCAATTGCCAGGAAAGGGTTAACTAAGGCTACCAATCAGAGAGCTACAAAGCGGGACAGCAGCTTGGAGCCCTCTGAGTGGTCTCCTTGGGTCATGTGATCCCCCCTAGCCACTCAGGGCACTGGAGGACCGACATTGCAAGCTGTGGCTGACTGCTTGAAGATAACCTTGTGAAAGTTGATCATCAGTCTCTCATATTCACTGCCGAGGCTTCACCAAATGCACGTGTGTTTTCTGTGAGGCTTGAAATAGGGTTAAGGTTGTATGCATGGGGTCACCCTGTTTTCTGCTCATGTGAATAGCTTCAGAGACTTGCTTTAGGAATAAGCTATAACTCTCAAACAGAGACACCATTGAATGTAGTGTACAGAATATTGGAGTAGGGAAGGTTTTGTAAAATGAAAATTGATCTTAAAATGTCAAACGTTAAATATTGATATGTACGCAGGCTATCAGCAAGCTAATGTTTCCTTGTTAAATGCTCTATAATGTGGTGAGCTATATTCTGAAGCATGGACATGTCTTGTCATTAAGATTTATTGTGGTAACAATCCTAAGCATACTTGAAAAGAATTTGCATTGCAATTTATAACAAGTTGTTCTAGTAAGAACTAATCTGCCTAATTTCCTTTCACTATTCCTACAACTGAACTAAATTTGGTCCAAATCAGGAAGTTCACAAATTAGCCCACTTGCACCTCAAACATTCATTCCATATTGAATTGGGGTGGATTACATAATCACAAACTATGTGTTTGAGATGTCCATGTGTCCCTACAACTGTACCAAATTTGGTTCAAATCAGTCCCCACTTGCATCTCAAACATTCACATGCCTGCCACCTTGAATCAGGGTTGATAACATCATTACAAACTATGCCCTTGAGCTGTCCATCCTCTACAAGTGCAGCAAATTTGGTTCAAATTGGTTAGGTGGTTCACAAGTGAGTCCAACTGCGCCTCAAACATTTGTGCATCTGCCATCTTGAACTGGGGTGGATGACATCATCACAGACTACACCACTGAGCTGTACAATTCAATTCAATTCAATTCAATTCAATTCAACACATTGAGCTGTACAATTCAATTCAATTCAACACAGTCACAGACCAGTACAAGAATAGTACTTACATACAGAGAACCAGCAAAATAAACCATCAAGGTTGTAATACAATACTTAAACATCAACATAGATAATCTAGACTGGCTTCTTAGTGAGCTCCTGATGAAATTTATTGGCTATTAAACAGAATTTAACCACAATATAAGATATTAAGTCATTCTGGTCAATTAAAAGATAATCAAGATAAAAATGATCGGGACAACCTGGATACCTACTAATAAGAGGAGTTATATATTTATGCCATATATCTCAATAAAATTGACAGTAAAGGAGTACGTGTGCCATCACTTCAATATCTCCTGAGTTGCAGTGACAAGTACATTCTTTATAGGGGATCTCCCTTCCAGAACTTCTGTTTGCAGGACATTACACCAAAGCTCTGCAATATGTTGGTAGTGTTATCAAGTTTAGATATTTAGCAGGGTTAAAACTCAAAACCTGGTTGTCCAAATGGGCACCAACAGGAATAGAGCCCTGGTCGATTTGTCACTCCATATAATATATTATTTGTCTAAGGTTGACCCTGGCATTTTCGTACCTCAGAGTTATCATGGAGAAAAACTGTAATAATGCAGTCTATTCTCTAACTCTCTTTTCCATTTCAGGTGGTAAGAGTTCACCCTCCTGGTCCCTTAAAGGTAACCTCACCACACTGAACCGGCTCAAACACCTGACCTACAAACCATTTCAGCAGTCCAAAAAAGGATTGCTGAACTGGTTCGGGCACATCCCTAGCTCTGGCCTCCACTTTAAGCAATCCAGATTCCAGATGGAGGACAGCTCTGGGGTACTTGAAAGATGTTCCTCAGGAACTTGGATTCCACCTTAGAAAAATTAGAATACATGCCAAGTTGAGCTACATATAGGAGCTGTGCTTGCACTTTAGCAGAAAAACATTTTATTGTGGTGAGGATGAATTGAGCACCTCTAGAATGGTGGATACCATGGATAGCCAGGAACACAAACAAATGGATCATAGAACAAAACCAGAATTTCCACTCAAGGCACAAATGACCAGGCTCAAACTATCATACTTCGGACACATTATGCGAAGATCAAGCTCCCTTGAAAAGTCCATAATGCTGGGAAAAGTTGAAGGAAAGAGAAGAGGATGGCCAGCAGCAAGGTGGATGGACTCTATTACGACAGCAATGAATGCACCACTGAGAGACGTTAAAGGCCATGTTGAAGACAGATCATCCTGGAGAGAATCTATGTGTACGCTAAGAGTCGACACTGAATTGATGGCACTTAATCAATCAATCAATCAATCAGAATGGTGGAAATATTGTATTGTTTGTGCAATCTTGTGTGCATTCTGTGTTACATATTCTATACGTGCACACCTTCTGCCTGAAGCCTGGAAGATTACACCAAGGTATTTGAAATACTTGATTTGTTCTAACCATTGCCCATTTAGTAACCAATTCTGGGTCTTTGGTCTCCTTGCAAACACCAGGATCTTAGTTTTGGTGTAATTTATTCCTAAAGACTGGTAATCACAGTAGTTGGCAAGAGCTCTTCTTAGGCCTATCAGAGTTTGTGAGAGAATAACAGCAACATCTGCATATGAAAGTATGGCAAAATGTTTATCTGCTAATTTTGGTGGGTGATTTGGTAGGTTGTCTAAATGGGGAACAAGATAATTAATAAAAAAGTTGAACAACAGCTGAGCCAGGATACAGCCCTGTCTGACTCCCCTAAACATTGGTATTTCCTTGGTGAGATGGCCCTGTGCACTGCAGTACACCTGTACATGAGAATTTTCATATATTTTAAACATTGGAAGTAGTAAATGATGGTCTACTGTTGACATCAATAACTTATGCCAAAGCTCCTCTCTAGAGAGCATAT
This sequence comes from Hemicordylus capensis, assembly GCF_027244095.1. Lineage (NCBI taxonomy): Eukaryota > Metazoa > Chordata > Lepidosauria > Squamata > Cordylidae > Hemicordylus > Hemicordylus capensis. Next base: position 265,614,524 of record NC_069659.1, on the reverse strand, counting down.
TGAAACCAGGTCTAAAACCAACAATGAGGTATCCCTGTGTGTCACTCACTACAACTGTATCAAATTTGGTTCAAATCAGTGAAATGGTCCACAAGGTAGCCCATTTGTGCCTCAAACGTTTATGTGTCCGCCATCTTGAATCGGGGTGGGTGACATTATCACAAACTATGTCAATGGGGTGTCCCTCTGTGTCACTCACTACAACTGTATGAAATTTGGTTCAAATCAGTTTACAGTCAACAAATTAACCCACTTGCACCTCCAACATTCACATGTCCACCATCTTGAATTGTGGTGGATGACATCATCACAAACTATGCCACTGAGCCATCTCTATATGTCCCTTTTTGCTGTAGCAAATTTGGTTCAAATTGGTTAGGCTGTTCACACGTTAGCCCACTTGTGCCTCAAATGTTTATGGCATCTACCATCTTGAACTGGGTGACATCAGCACAAACAATGCTGTTGAGGTGTCCCTATGTGTCCCTACAACTCTACCCAATTTGGTTTATATTGGTCCAGGCATTGCGAAGTTGATGGGGAGGAACACACACACACACACACACACACACACACAGACACGGAATGCTGGGTGATCTCAAGCCTACTGGAAAGTAAGCTAAAAACCTGATCTCTGAATATATATGGATAGGATCTGGCTAAGCTGGTATGTAGGGGATGGAGGCTGCTGGAAGAGAAGGAAAATAAACAGCCAAACTACAACAAAATGGTCAGCAGCTATCATTTGCTTAGTATTTGAAATACATGTTCTAAGCAACTTCTCCTGCTGCTTTACAAATCTGAAGAAATCAGTGCATGGCATCTTGAATGATGTTCAACGCCTTCTCTAGAAATACTTGCATACAGTTTCTGTCATTAGTCTGAACACTGGTAATTGGAAAGAGATCTTCCCACACAGACATTACTTGCTGGTATAGCAAACAGTACCCTTCCTGGGGCTGTGTATCAGAATCTCTGATTCTGACAAAAGTGTACTATTCTACTAGGACCAAGTGGAGGCAGGTGCTCCCAGAGTGGCCGGCTCTACATTGCACCTGGCCCTTCTGGTGGCGGTGGTGGGGCTTTATACTGGATGGTGGGAAGGCATATGGGGACACCTGGGAACTGGAACAACAGATCCCAGATGTCCCTGTACAACTTCTCACCTTTCCCTTTGTCCCTTCCCATCATCTTCATGACCTCTGGTTCCTGTGAAAAGCCCCTCCCAACACTGGAAATGGCAAGAACTGTGTGGAGCTGGCTGCATTGGGAGTGCCCACCTCTACATGCACAAGAGGATGGTATATTTTTGGTGGAATTGGAGATTCTGATGCAGTGCCCTAATTCTTACTACCTTTAGAAAACTGCAAAGCATTCCGGGCACTAACCAGGCTAGGTTAGCCATGATTAACTTGTCTTCTTGATTTCAGTGGTGCTTGGTCATGGTTAACTAGTCTTGATTTTGCTCTTTATCCTTTGTATTGCCCATTTCTTTTCCACAGAAGTGTCGGTAGCTTTCCTAACTTAGGGCATGTTTTCAATAACTGTTTTTGTCTTCAGGTGCTCGCAGCCTATAGAAGCTTCTTCAAATGTCATCAATGTCTAGCAGCAATCTATAGTGAGAGCATATGTTACTCTGTGGCAGACACTTCTCACATCTATAGCTGCAAGATTTGGGGCTCCAAATATGTGACGTTACTAAGATAACTTGATAAGGCATTGTGTGGGCAGAGGAGAGGCTGCCTGTGTCAATGCAGCAGCTCCCAGCTTCCTGGTCACTCTATAGGCAGTACTTTATGGTTTAAAGGAAGCTGGCTCGCAAGAGCTGCTGCAAAGAACCCCAATTGCACATACAATCCGGGCTGTTGAGGTAAGATAGGCATCTGCCACTCTTACCTTAGTTAAAGGATGGGCACAGGAACAGGATAGCCCTGCTCAGGAGCACCAGGATAGGAGCAGGTCCTCCACACAAGCCCCACAATCCAGTTTCTCCCTCTCCTGCCCTGTTTTTGCTGGTTCTGAGAATGATCTTACTTTGTTCTTCATGTAATAACATCATGAGACTGTTCTCACAAGCAGCCAAGACTGGGCTAGGGCAGTGAAGTCTGGGCTCGACTGCCCATGAAAACCACTGGGAGCTGTGTGGCTCCCAGCGACACCTTGGTGGCAAATCCGCCAAGGGAGCTTCCTGGTTAGCCGAGGTTAAGGGCACAAGCATGCCTTTAACCTGGGCTAACTGCTCATGTTTCAGTGCTGGTTGCTCCCAGCCGGTGCTGACACAGGAGCAGGCTCCTGGCTGTCGCCGGGGGGTAGGGGTCCCCACAATGCACTGCACACTCACATGGTACATTGTGGGATTTCCAGGGTCCAGGATAATATGCCCTGCTCCCCAATCCCTGCGCTGTCTGGGATGCTCCCAGCCACTCTTCTGGTAAGCTGCTGTAGTCTTCCCTGCCGTCCAGCCCCAAAGCCACTCATAGGAAAAGTCTCCATCAGTTTTATCATTTACTGTGACATAGGACCCACCCTGTGACATCATCAGGTCCTGCCCTCTGAGTGTCATGGTTTAAGTTGCTGAAGATCTAGCAACCCTAAAATAATTAGCATTAATGTTCAGTAGATAACATGTCTTGTTTGCAATGGTCCTACAACCTTGGTAGGCAGATGAAACAAGAATCACAGTACTATGCACTTTTTTCACTTTCTGTTCATTCAAACTTTGTGGAGATGGAGATGGAGGGAAGGAGTGGAAATGGCCATCTGCTTACAGAACATCAAGATTGGGAGGCACCAATTTAAGTGTAAAATTAACAGGCACCCATACAATTGAAAATCATAGCACAGGCGGAATTCTAATAGAATTTTCCATAAGCAAAAGACAGCAAAGATGCTCCTCACTCTCTGCTGGAGTCCCCTAAAAGTTTTCCTGTCATTGTCCCCATTAGATGGAAGAGTCACTTAGTTCCAGGACAGGATGGCAACTGCAATTTGCCCTTCCAACATTTGTTGGATGAATGTTGGTTGGAAAGAAAGAATGTCATAAAATGCTTTGCTGGGCAGAGTCCATAAAGTACCATAAAGTACTTTGCTGGGCAAAGTCAAAGAACAAAAGACATTTTTCCATAAAAGACCAGGTTTTGCCAGTCAGTTTGGTATTTTACCATCCAGAAAAGCTCTTTCACTTAGCTGTTTAAGAGCACATTTTACATTTTACATAGAAAGTCCAGCTTTTATGTCTTGGTTCATTACAGAAAGCTGACACTAAAACCAGAGAAGCTTGAAGAGGTCACTAAAGCTATTGATGTGCTAAAAGAAGAAAAAGATTTTTTCACCTGGATTCCCCCACCCCCAACATCTTCAGCTATGTTCAATCATCAGCAAACCATGTATAGCAGGGAAATCCCAGAAGTTGTGGTTGTTTACAATAGAGACCCATAGGCTCCAATTGCCCCTATTTATCAGGGACAATCCCTATTTTCAGAAATCTATTCCAGATAAATCTCTGTCCCTATTACGGTTGTGTGTTTTGTATTTTTTTCTGTTTCGATTTGTACCAAATCCAAATCAACCCCATTTTGTATTTTGTCTGAAATTAAGCCTTCCGAATCACTCCAATTTTGTTTTGTATCCAAATTAATCCAAATCCGAATCTGAATTAATTTGGATTTAAAAATGGGTCACATTGTCAAAAGAGTGGGTGGGGGTTATAGTGCCCAATGAGTGGAAGCTACCACAAACATTTCAAAGGAATTGGGCAAATGGCTGAATTTTGGTGAATTTTTGAAGTGTGCACGTCTTTCAGATTTTCCCCATAGGGTATGATGGAGGTTTCAGGAAAAGTATAGCTTCATGCGGGGGGTGGGGGAGAGAGGGGTGGCCCAGAGTGGAGTGTGGTTGGTGGTAGTGCCCAGTTGGTACAAGAAAGCTACCACAATTTTTTCAGAGGAATTTGGCAAAGGGCTGATTTTTAAAGAATTAATGAAGTTATGCCTCTTTCAGATTTTCCTCGTAGGGTATAATGGAGGTTCCTGCAGTCCCATAACTCCACTTGAGGGGCACTGCGATGGTGTAGTGCACATAGGGTGCCACCCACCCACATGGGTTGACAACCCATGAAGTACAGGGTTTTGTTGTTCTAGAGGTGTTCTGAGAGTAGATTCTCTGGTAGCATATGAGAGTGGATTCATGGGTTTTCGTTAAAAAATCTCATTTGCTACCATAGAATCTAAGCTCAACACCTCAGAAACAACAAAGCCCAGTACCCCAATGGGTTAGCAACCCAGGGGGGTGGTTGGCACATTCTGTGCACTACACCACCACTTGCTTAGCACCACACCACTGCCCCCCAAGTGCAGTTATGGGGCTGCTGAAACCACCATTATTCCCTCTGGGGGAAAAGCTTAAAGATACTCAAACTTCCCCAAATCACAAAAAATCAACCCTTTGATCAATTCCTTTGAAATCTGGGTGGTGGCAGGCACCCCTGGGGCACTTCCTCCCAACCCACTGTTTTGCCCTAGCAGACCTCTTTCTACCCCAAATCTTCCCTAAAGACACACACTTAAAAATCAGCCCTTAGGCCAATTCCATGGGAGTCTGGTTTGTGGTAGGCACCCCTTGGGGCACTTCCACCCAGCCCACTGTTCTGCCCCAGCAGCCCCCTTTCTGCCCCAAATCTGCCACAAAGACATACAAACTTCAACAACCCCTCACTCCCCCAAGCCTATGCTCCACTGCTGCATCCCCCAAGCCCATGCTCCACTGCTGCAACCCCCAAGCCCACACTCCACTGCTTCAGCAAACTACGGCTAACAGAAGCATCAAGTGTGCCCTACTCTCCCTCCTCTACCAAGCAAGCAGTTCTCATCCACAGACATTTTTTTCAACACATCAACAACAATAGCAGAGCTTTACAAAGAACCGGTTTCCAAAGCAAGATCACACAGAGGCAGCAGAACAACAAACTATCCTAGGCAGGCAGGCATTCGAATTGCATTATATACTATATACACATACATGGTAACTAAATAGGGAGCAGTATACTGGGCTCAGGCAGGTAGCAAGGCAAGCATGGCATCATGGAAACTTGAGTTTAGACATGCAATGCAAAATTAGTTCTTTCTCTGTCTCTCTTGAATGAGGCAGCCAGAAAAGCAGAAGCAAGAGGCTAACTTGTTAATGAATTGAAACAAACTCTCCCCACCCCCGCCACCCTTAAAGCAATCAGCCCAGACAGAGTGGAAACAGGGTATTGTTTTTTAGAGCTGGCAATCAGAATTTCTTAGCACATAATTGCATCACAATAAACAAATTCCAAGGAAATGAACTTCCTCAGCGATGCTGTGCCTGCTTTTTGCATATCTTATCTTCTGCTAATCTCTTCTTGACAGGCACTCACTGCCTCCCTAGTTACTGCAGTCAGGAGACCAAAGCTCTGAAGAACAAAACAAAACAAAACTTTGGCTCCAAAATAGGGTCATTTCGATTTGTATTTTAAAAAATTGTTTTTAATTTTTTCATTTTGATTTGCATATAAAACATCCAAAAATGGCATTTTTGGACACAAAATGTTTTGTTGCCAAATCAAAATGCACAAGCCTAGTTCCTATTTTGCCCCTATTTTTGCTTCCTGGGGATGCCTCATTTAATTGTCCACCCCCACCCCCACCCCCCACCCCCCCACACACATACACACGAGTAGCTAAATTGTCATTCTTCCAGAATTCACCTCATTCCCCCGAGTCCCTAGAAATGCAGTCTCCAAGCAGATGGGTGGATGCATCTTGTCTCTAGAGCACCAGCATGTAAAATGGATGCACAACATTATTGTATTATTGTAGTGCACAGCATATATCAGGTGGAATCTGGTCTTCAGCAATGTGTAATAGTGGGTGAGGAGCTTTGGCAGTAACCCTTGGTATGAGAATTGGTGGTATTCTTATTTTTGCCTGTGAAATTTTGAACAGTATTGCTTGCTTGCTTGATTTAACATTTTATATCCCGCTCTTCTTCCAAGGAGCCCAGAGCGGTGTACTACATACTTAGGTTTCTCCTCACAACAACCCTGAGCAGTAGGTTAGGCCGAGAGAGAAGTTACTGGCCCAGAGTCACCCAGCAAATATCATGGCTGAATGGGGATTTGAACTTGGGTCCTCCCGGTCCTAGTCCAGCACTCTAACCACTACACCATGCTGGCTCTTTCCTACACTAGTATGTAGATCTAAATGTCAGTTGGAGGGGACAGAATCATGTAATAGACTAACAGAATCTTAGATTTGGAAGGGAACTTGGAGTTCCATTCAGGACTACTTAATTTCAAGAGGCCCTCCATTGGGTCATTTAGTCAGGATGTCAGCCAGTACTGCAAGTAAGGTCTGACCAGCGCAGAATAGAGCAGAAAAATTACTTTGTGTAATTTGGAATGATGCCTAAGAGTGCATTAGACATTTTAGCAGCTGCATCACACTGGCTCATGTTCAACTTGTTGTCCACTTAGACACCTACAACACTTTCACACATACTGCTGCCAAGCCAGGTACCCTCTGAGCATTTGACTTTTCTTATCCAGATTCAGGACTTTACATCTGCTTCAACTGAATTTCAATTTGTTGGATTTGGTCCAATATTTAAATCTGAATTGGATTAAATCTTGATTCCGCCTTCTAAGGCATTAGCTACCCCACTTCCCAGCTTTCTGTCACCTGCAGATCTAATAAATATTCCCTCTACTCCTTCCTCCAAGTCATTTATGAAAATGTTTAACATCACAGGGCCTCAGCATAGAGCCCTGTGGCACTTCACTTGCCACTTCCTTCCAGGATAATGATGTGGAGCCATCAAAATGAGTACTCACCTGGTACGGTTACTCAACCAACTGTGAATCCACCTAACAGCATCAGCATCTTTACCAATTTGTCAATAAGGATATTGTGGAAGACTTTGAGGCTATTCTCACATGCAGCCTAATCCAGGCTAGGGATGCCCAGCCTAAGCTAGGATGAGCATAAGACCTGCTGGGAGCAGGCCCATTCCCAGTGGGGCAGTGCCACCTAGCCTGGCTGTTCAGCCTGGCTGTTACCTGAGGTTAAGGGAATGAGCACTCCCTTAATCCGGGCTACCAGATCATGTGTTTGCTGGGACTATGTTTAGCCCCAGCGGACACAGAGATGGGTACTTAGAGTGCCTGTTTCCTGGGGGAATCCCTCGATGCTGGTAGTGTGGTCTGAACTGCTAGCAACAAAACACTACTTGTGTGTGGGGGGGGGGGAGGTGAGTTTAGCTAGCCGTCCTCCACACCCGCCCACTGCCCCGCCCACTCAGTCATGTGAACGACCTATTTATCAAATGCTTTGCTGAAATCAAGATGCACTGCAGTCCTATTCAGACACTATGTTTGTTCTCACAACCAAACTGAGGGGTGTGGGAGCAGAAGGGAAGGCAGGTGCCTACCTACCTGCTCCCACACAACACAAGCCTCCTCCGGGCTCTGCTGCTCACATGCCCACACATGAGCAACAGTGAGCTCCAGAGCTCAGATGGGAGGGGGGAACTCCTACTGAGTCCTCCAGGATCCCACAATGCACTGCTCACTGTGGCTGCCTTCAGGATTGCAGCAGCTCCACTCTGCCTGGCCCCTTTTCCTTCTACTCTGAGCTATCCAGGATAATCCTCTCCTACTCAGGTAGCTCTGGTCATGGAAATTGCTCCATGATGTTGTATTTGTGTACAATCTGCATACAGTGTACACACATACAGATCTGTTCAGTTATTCACACATGTTCAACACATATCAAGAAGGAAACTTCTTGTTTTTACCTTGCATTTGAGGGGGGCTATTCCCCCCATTTTAAAAATAAACTGTAATTAACACAAAAACATGTATGACTTAATGAGCCCATTCACATGACCAGGTGTACGGGTGGGCAGGGGCAAGGCTGCACTCCACTTACCTTCCCCCCCAGACAATCATTTTGGGAGTTATCAGTGTGCCACCTTGCACCCTGATGATCAGCGCTGCTCTGCTGCAGTGTGCAGCTCTAGAGACTGGGACAACATGTCCCAGGCTCTGGGTATCCCAGAATACACCGCTCACTGAGCGTGGTGCATTGGGAGATTCCCACAGGAGACAGATGTGCTAGGTGCTCATCTCTGTGTCTCCTCAGGCTGAATGTAGCCCAAGAAGACATAAAACCCCAGAGCTTGGGTTAATGGCGCACTGACATCGTTAACCCAGTCTAAAAGCTGGGCTAAAAAGCTGTGCAAGAAAAAGTAGATTAATTGCGAGGTCGTCCCTTCATAAGCCTTGATGTTTGCTTCTTCCATTCAGCCTGTTGGTTAAGCAGAAAGGTTTATTCTGGGGGTTCATTCAGGGAAATCTCTCCAGACTCCCCTCCCCCCAGAAAAAAACCAAAAAACAAAGCCTTGCATGCAATCTGATCTTCATCTAGCGGATTAAAGATAATTCAGCCAAATGGTAGCCGAAACACTCTGGGCTGTTAGCCAGGTGCTTCTCTTCGGAATGCCATCTTTGCTCCTAGAGCAGTGCACTACACACTTAAGTTTCTCCTCACAACAACTCTGTGAAATGGGTTAGGCTGAGAGAGAAGTGACTGGCCCAGAGTCACCCAGCTAGTTTCATGGCTGAATGGGGATTTGAATTCGGGTTCTCCCCGGTCCTAGTCCAGCACTCTAACTACTACACCGCACTGGCTCTCGATACCTGGAGCTGTTGAAAATGCTACCTATATAGTAGCAACAGGACCCGACTTATGTTATTGCAGCAGTGGACCCAGAACTTTAAGTTTGGAGGGGAAGGCTGAGCCACAGGAGCTGCAGCAGCTAATGTCAATTTTATTTTACAAACATTGCACTGTAATATTTGCATCAACCTGATGGACATGCTGTGTTTCTGTCGGCATTATTGACTTCTCTGCTGCCCTATCTCCACTTCAAAACCAAAGCTACTGACTCCATCCATGTTCCAAAACCTGGGCCTCAGGCACATTGCCAGAATGGTAAATGGCAAAGCAACATTTTTCATTTCCTGCTGCTGCTCTTTCCAAATTGTGCTGTGAATGTACTGATAAAAATGTAGGCAGGGCAGAACCCTTAAAATCTATAGCAAAATTTGCCTTCCCAACTCAGCAATTCAGACAGAATTGAGACAGAATTGACAGGAAGAGTTTACTGAGGCAGAACCCTTAAAATCTATAGCAAAGTTTGCCTTCCCAACTCAGCGATTCATACTGTAGCCAGATGTAGGCTTTTAAAATGGTCAAATCCTTATTAAATTGTTTAGGAATAGTAGTATTACCAAGTCTTTTGGATGGCAGATTTGAAAACAAATATAAAGTAAAACTTCATGTTAATCCTTTTGGGATTATCAGCCTGCATTTTCAGTATCCAACAGGGTTATTAATCTTAAAAGGGCCAGGTACAGAACAGAGACAATGAGACAAAAGGAGGGATTTGGGGAAGTGGTTTTTGCATATGATGTATGCTTGAGTGAAGGATTTTGCAAGTGAGTAACTGGAGACTCAACAGATCTTTTATAGCTGGATCCTGTGGAGGGAGCAGGGCTGACACAGTTTGCTCCTGTAATAACCCTTAATGATAATATTGTTTTTATTTAGATAATGATCTATGTGCATTGAACTTTTAAAGAGGTGGTGTGGGGTCATTCTCACTGGCTCCATCCTGAATATCCAACTGAACTTCAATACTAAGACCGTATTTGCACATAATGTGGAATTGCAGTTGAAGGGGCCAGCAGTTCCGTGAGCACTGTGTGCAGAAGTGTGCAATTGGAGGTAGGCGTGGTGATGAAACTGATGGTTCAGATTTGGAACTCCAGTCTGAATCCTTGGGTTGTAGTGACTTTTGTTGTAGCAATCTGAGGTTGGATGCATCCTGCAGTATGTCTGAATGCAGAACCACAAGCTGTGTCCCCTAGAACTAGAATTGAGGGAGGAAACTCCTCCCTCAACTCTGTCATGATTGGCTGTGTGGGCTGTCCTTCAGTCAAGAAGAAAGCCTGCACAGCAAATTCTCCCTCCTCTCAGCAGTCTCACTGACTGCAGAGAGGATGCTCTCTGTTACATCCAGATTTGGACAGGAGAGCAGGGGGTGGGGAGGCACAGATCCACAGGTCCATTGGACCCACATTTCCGTATTATGTGTATCTAGGTGGTATTTGCATAGGTTCTTTACAGAGGTCCAGCTGCATGCAGGGACAGCTACATGGGTGGGCCAGGTCAGAAATGGGCTAGAGCATCCATACCTGCTATCCAGCTGAGCACTTTGCGGAAGTGCAAATTGGCTGACAGATGAACACCACACAGTGCTCCCACTGGCTAACAGGGAAGGCAAGAACAGCATTTTCTCACCGTCTGCCCCTCTTCCTGTCCCTCCTACTGGCTTGTGGGCTGGCTATCCCACAACGACCCTGCAAGCACCCAGCTGCCTTTGGGAGAAAGTCCATTGGTTGCTTGGAGGGGGAAGAGTTGATGACAGCAGCAGTAGCAGCCCCTTTTCTTCCCACTGTGAGAGAAAAGCTGTTGCCATCACTGTCAAATTCATCCTTCCAGCCTTGGAGGATGGGGATGCCACTGAAGCTATTCTCACAACCAAGAGAAATCAGGCTAAAGGAGCCTAGCCCGATTTCTCCTGGTTGTCTGCTGCCATGGGAGACACACAGCTCCTGGCAGCAAAACACCAAAAGTACCCTTCCCCTTAAATGAGGTTAGTGGAGCGAGAGCTCCGCTAACCCTGTTTGATTGATCATGTGCACATTTGATTGATCATGACTCGGCTCCGTGCCTTGGCAACACCCAAGGAGACGCCTGCCAGGAGGCTAAAACAAGCCTCCCAGCCCCAGGGGTCTCTCCAGAATGCCCTGTGCAATTGTGTGGGGCATCCTGGAACTTCTGGGGGCCAGCTGGCCCCTGATCCCCACCACCCCTGCTGGCTTTTTGATGACGGAGCTGGCAATCATGTGGGTGGCTGATTTGGCCATGCAGAGATGGCTCCCTGCCCTTGTGCGGGGAGAGCGGGCTAAGCCCACTCTCTTTGCACTAACCTGAACGGTGCTTCACACTAATCTTGTGAAGTGCCTCACTGTCTACCTGCACCCTGCTGCAGATGGTGTGTGTGCAGGGGGCCAGTGTAGGGCTGTGCCCCATTCCCAGTTCAAGCTGGCACTGGTCTTGGACAAATGCATGTAGCTCAGAGCATAGCCAGCATGGCCAACTTGCTGGCCATAGGATGTATATTCTACACTATATATATAAATCCCATTGTTCAGCGTATCCAGGATTGTTATCTGGAAGGCTTAAAGCCTTTAATCTTGTGGGGGCTTATGCTCACATAATCATATCAACTACTTCATGGAAGGAGGGGAAAAGTATGTTACAACAAAGCTGCACCTGCAAATTCTCTCAGTCAGACTGAAAAAGGGGTACCTTCATAAAACAGATATAACCTCAATGTGCAAAATAAATTACCTCCTAACAATAACATTTCTCCCCATAATAAGATGCATAGAGCTATGCTGGGAGCTATTCGTAGGTATTCGATGTAGAACCAGACAGTTCTTGAACTTGGGTCAGAGTGCCACCTTTGGTTACTGGAGCATTATTGGTCTGCAGAATAGTCTAAGGCAGGCTTGCCCAACTTCAGCCCTCCTGCAGATGTTGGCCTACAAATCCCATAATCCATGGCTATTAGCCACTGTGGCTGGGTATTATGGGAGTTGTAGTCCAAAAACAGCTGAGGGGGCCAAAGCTGAGCAGGCCTGGTCTAAGAAATTAAGTGGCATTGGACATGTTTTCTCAATACACCAATTCGGCGGTGGGAGTTAATTGAGGGAAATAATCCTTCCATTAATTCACCAGAGGGATAAACACTGGACTAGCATTCTCAGACTATCTGTGGGAGCCATAACACATGTACATTTTAAACCACTTGCAGCAAAACATCACCCTGCTAGTATACCCCTTATGTTCAACTGAGGACCATATTGGTGTCCATAGTTCCAATACACTTAAAAGGTTGCCTTTACATGAAGAGATCATCCAAGATCTGCAAGTCCTCATTCCCCCATTCCTGGCATTGCTAGCCCTTGTATTGTGCTTTGGGTTGCCAACTCAACTGGGATCTCTAGCAGTACCTTTAACTGCAGCTTGATGTATAGGAATTAGCTTGTTAATGATTATGATATCAGCTGTTATTATTTACATTGCTGTTAAAGGAACAAGAGCAGGCCAGAACACTTTTTCTGGTCAGCCACCAGCCCTAATTTGTTTGTTTGTTTGTTTGTTTGTTTGTTTTTGCATTTATATACCGCCTTTCGTTAAAAGACAACCCCAACGCGGTTTACAAAAGTTAAAACATATAATAAAAAAGCAATAAAAACATTAAGCTAAAAAATATAAAAACATATAAAAACAGGCATAAAAACAATACAACAGGTAAAAACACACAGAAGCAGCAGTAAAAACGATTATGTAAAAGCCTGGGTAAAAAGTCAAGTCTTTACAAGCGTTCTAACAGCCATGATGGAGTCCGAGGAATGAATGGCCACTGGGAGAGCATTCCAGAGTCTAGGAGCAGCAACAGAGAAAGCCCTGTCCCGAGTGCACGACAGCTGGGCCTCTCTCACTGTCGGCACCCGGAGCAGGGCCCCCTCAGATGTCCTCGTCAAACGGGCAGCAACCCTTGGGAGCAGGCGGTCCCTCAAATACCCCGGGCCCAAACTGTTTAGGGCTTTAAAGGTCAAAACCAGCACCTTGAATTGGACCCGGAAATGAACCGGCAGCCAGTGCAACTCTTTCAAAATGGGGGTGATGTGTTCCCAATGGGCAGCTCTGGATAAAACCCTCGCTACCGCGTTTTGCACTAGCTGCAGTTTCCGGATATTCTTCAAGGGCAGCCCCACGTAGAGTGCATTACAGTAATCCAGCTGCAACGTGACTAAGGCATGGGTAACCGTGGCCAGATCTGCCTTCTCGAGAAAGGGACGCAGCTGGCGCACTAGCCGAAACCGTGCAAAGGCAACCCTGGCCACTGCCTCCACCTGAGCTTCCAAAAGCAGAGCCAGGTCCAGTAGTACCCCCAAGCTGCGTACTTGCTCCTTCAAGGGGAGTGCAACCCCATCCAGAACCAGTAAAATCTCCTCATCCCGATTGGCTCTCCTACTGACCAACAGTACTTCCGTCTTATCTGGATTCAATTTCAGTTTGTTAACCCACATCCAACCCATCACGGCCTCCAGCCCCCGATTCAGGACATCCACCGCCTCCCTAGGATCAGATGACAAGGAGAGATAGAGCTGAGTGTCATCCGCATATTGCTGACAACTCAGTCCAAATCCCCGGATGCACCATCATGCTGGTTGAGATGCAGCAAGTATTTGACAGCTGCTCATACACATGAGTCAAGACCACATTTGGCCTTCACTGCAATGCAGGGGCATATCTAGGGTAGGGCAGGCAGGGCACATGAAGGGGGTGCCATTTTTTAAAATGGTGCTCAAGACTGTGTGTTGCTTTGCTTTGACAGAATCTCCATGAATTGGACTATTAGGAGACACAATGAATTTCCCCACAACCTTAATCGTTGAGTGTCTTTTCCTATTTCATGTGATATTGCATTCAGTATTGGCATTTAGTATTGTCAGTGCCATAACTGGAGATGTGATGTGATATTCTAATAGATAGGTTGAGATCTTTAATAACGTTATTTCTTCCTGGGATGACTGTCAGATACAGTCCAAGCTTTCCACTCCAACTGTTTTTCAGGTGACACCCTGTCATGAATGAAGCTGGGATGGGGAAAATTAGGACTTCATCTCTTGGCCTAGCCTCTGTCCTCATTGTAGGACTGTGGATGACATGTGGAGACTGAGGGCTAGGCACAATTCCAGCCTCCTCTCACCTCACTGGCATGCAATCATTCACTCGGTTGTCATCCAAACAGGACTTCTGTGGCAAGATAGTTGGATCCAAACAAGTAATTATGTGCATATCTTTTCATAAATCAGGCAATGAGAAGAATACTACTCAATTGGCATGGAAAACAGATGTGATATTTGTGCCTGAGTACAGCTGGAAATGGTGAGGCCTTTCTGTTGGCTGATGGGTAGTTGTGATTTATTTATTTATTTATTTAAAATATTTCTATACCACCCAAAACTTGCATCTCTGGGCAGTTTACAATTAAAATAATTTAAAACATTAAAAACATTTAAAACCAAATATTAAAACTATAAATATAATTAAAAGCCTGGGTGAATAAATGTGTCTTCAGTGCCTTTCTAAAAGTTGCCAGAGATGGGGAGGCTCTTATTTCAACAGGGAATGCATTCCAAACTCCAGAGGCAGCAACAGAGAAGGCCCGTTTCCGAGTAGCCACCAGATGAGTTTGAGCCGAAGACACCATTCTTCCAATTAATTACAATGAATTTGGGTTAGAATTCTGCTGGATTTTACTTTCACAAAAGTCATCAAGAACTGAGCAGCAGATATTTAATTTTTGTTCACTTTCATTCTTAAAAATTATAATGATATCATTTTAAGTTTTACTTAATTCTCTCTAGTTGAGCCTGAGACTTTGTTAAAGGTAAATATGAGTTTACTAAGCTGGCGGAGAAAGAAATGCTTTCCACCAGCATGGTCCAATTTTTCTTCCAAGCAGCAAGTGCTAGAGGAATGAGCTATGCTTCAAAACTTTAGCCAACTGCAGTTCACAAGCCGGATCTGGCAGGTTCATAACATTTGCCTCCAATGCAAGCCAAACATTACAATTCAAACATTTCTTCCAGTCTGGATTTTAATCCAAACTGGAGAAGAACTTGGGTCCTCCCACTATCCCATCCTTCTATCCATCCACCCACTCAATTCAGCATGCCAGGCAACAGGGAGAGAAAAACAGGGAGAGAAATGCCATCTGTTTTTCCTCTCACTGCCACTACAGCCACAAGAAATGTAAGTGGGGAAGGGTTTGGGGGAACCAGATAGGCGTGGGGTGTTGTATATTCATGGCTGTGTATGGGAAGCCTCCCATTAGACCCTATCACTCTCCCAGTGTCATCACTGGGTGTGTGTGCTATATGCTATCTGAAATGATGGCATCAGCAATGTTTGAAAAAGAATGCCCCCCCCCCGAGGTGGGTATAATAATTCATGTTTACTAGCATAATTCTGAGCCTGATTGGCAGAGTTCGCCCACCACTAGTGCAAACGCATGGCAAAGCTAGGCTAGACCATCCTTTTAAAATGCTAGAAACTAGAGCCATTTGGGCTCAATTTTAGAATCATAAAGCATGATCCAGGCAAAGTATACAATCTGCTATTGAGATATTTAAGTACATGCTTAGTACAGTTCCCATTCAAATCAATAGAACTTAAAAATGCTTACCTTTGGCTAGATTATGTTTTTAGAGTTAAAAGTGCTCTCAAGGAGAATTCTTAAAAATTCTGGTTCATTTCATTGCACTAAGGCAGAATTCACTGTTAAGACCAATTTCTACAAATGTTTCCTCAGAGTCTTATTTATTTGAAATATTCCCCACCCTGCTTTTCAATTGTAAGCCACCCAGTAACAACTATCAAAATAGGGGTGTGCACATAACTGGCATGGGTGGTTTGGTTTGAATTCAAAGTGAACCACTCAGTCTGCAAACTGGTTCATTAGAACCAGTTTGGTTTGTGCTGTCAAAAGGGGGTTGACCCGGTTCAACCGGGTTCAATTGCCTTGCTTGTAAAGGGAATCTGAAAATTATTCCCCTTTACAAACAAAGGAGAAGAAGGTATCCTGCCAGAGAGGTAGGAATGGAATTACTGTAAAACAGTGCCACCCAATCAACCAACCCAAAAGATCAGCAGAGTCACACTCCCTCTGTTGATTAACTTTGTCAATGCTTCTAATTTGTTTTTCGCTTGTGGTCTTTGAAAGGAAGTGCCGGAGTCTGAGCAGGAGGTTGAGTGGCCGTTGTCTCCCAGAGAACATAGGCGACACCGATTCAACAGCACACTTTACCTTTACCAGACTCTCTATCTTCAGTTAGCCTTCAAAGCTGATATTCATAACACATTGTACTACTTCCTCCCATTAAAGCCATTTAAGTTGTGGTTCCTGATCCAGTATGAGTGAAACTTGCTTCCATACATCATTCAATTTAATTGGATTGGGGTGGCTCTCTTGCCACATCGCTCTGACGCTTCGTTGTCCAGGCCATGGAAAGTAATTTCACACCCTTCTGTATTTCCCTCCCAAATTACCAAAAATGAATGTCTCTTCCAAGGACATAAAAATGTTCATGAAATGTGCTTCCCTTCCCCCCAACTTTGGATCAGCTCTATTTGACTATCTAATAGGCCAGGTAAAATGAGGTCAGTATGACTTAAAAAGACATACTTGATGTTCCTTCTTAAAATAAAATGTTTTGACAGATTGTTTCTTTCTTTCTTTCTTTTTTCTATTACCATGACAAAGTATTTGACAAAGTGCACTTATGGTGATATTTTGGCACAACATACCTGGCAGTTACCATGTGAAACTTCCCATGCTAAATTAAATTGATGCTTCTTCTCTTTGTTCACCACATTTCAGTAAAGAACAGAGCTTGGAAATGGGCCACAATTCAAAGGCAAAGCACAGGTTTTACATGTAGGTCACAGGTTCAATACCTGGCATCTTCAGTTAAAAGGGTCTTCTGATGGAAGCTAGAAAGGTCTGGCCTGAGTCCTTTTGTGATAGGTTTGCTCACCCTCAGGGGTGTAACTATAATAGGGCAAGGGGAGACAGTTGTCTGGGGGCCCACTGCCTTGGGGGTCCCCCAGAGGCAAGTCAGATGACTGAATCCCCCAGCCGTGACCCGCCTGGGTTTCCTTCAGTTGTATAAATCCTCCGAAACTGATGTGAGTCTTAAGACCTGGAGCTACCAGAACAGCATGTCTTTCTCTAGTACCATTAAATGACTTGCATCGTCCACAATTTACAAAACCTTTTATAAAATAATTTAAAATGATGTTCTGTTGTGGCACATAGATAGATAGATAGATAGATAGATAGATAGATAGATAGATAGATAGATAGAATTTTTTTACTATGCTTTTTGTTGTTAAGATTTCTTTACTTCATGAGCTGAGCTTCAGTGAACCGGGTGGGAGAGGCCATTTTAAAATCTTGTCTCTGGGCCCACTCCAACCTTGCTACGCCCTTGCTCACCCTCCCTATGCCTGAGTTAGCATAATGAGAGCACTCCCCTCACCCTCTCCCCTCCCCTCTGGCACACAGTGTGTCACTTATTGCTATTTCCTTCCTCCAGCAGCACATGCTGCTCTCCCCCTACTGGAGGGGCAGTGGCTGGCATATTACAGCAATGGTGCACCACTGGTAAGGAGGATACTGACCAGAGCAGGGTGTGGGGTGAGGGAAGGGGGAGAGAGGGGTTGAATAGCTCTTACAGTTAAGAAATTCCTCCTAATATCTAGCCTGAAGCTGCTCCCTTTTAATTTCAACTCATTGGTCCTAGTCCTGCCCTTAGGAGCAATAGTGCCAGGCCTGCACCTTCTCCTACATGGCAGCCCTTTAGAAAGTTGAAGGAAGCTGTTTTATTGGCCCATTAGGCTTCCCTTCGCTAAGCTAAACATAGCCAGCTCTTTTAATTGTTTCTTACAGGACTTAGTTTCCAGACTGCTCTCACCATCTTTGTTGCCCTCCTCGGAACCTATCAATGTCTGGACCTATCTAATCTGACCTTCTATCAATATCCTTCTTAAAAAGCATCCTGAAATGTGTAGAACTGTGTCACTGGACAACTATGGTCAATTTGAGTACCATTCATTTTTTGTGGAAGGGGATAGAGGATTGCTAGGGTCATGGGGGCTTACCTTTTGTGGGGGCAAAGTAGTGGGGTTTTTTATTCTCTTCTTTAAACTGTATTTAAATGGTCAAAAGGAGTGTATGAGAACTCTTGGTGATATACCTCTCAGCAGCTGCCATATTTTTACCACAATGCCCAGATATGGCTTTTTATTGTACCCCCATGATTGTTCCCACAATGCCCCAGATGAGTGCAATATCTGGGGCATTGTGAGAAAAAGCATTGCAGGCAAAAGGAGGAAGCCACTGGGACAAGCTCTGATTGAGGCTCTTCACACAACCAGAGATCCCTGGGTAGGAGAGAGTTAATCCAGGGAGCCATGGTTGTCTGGGTAACCAGGAGTCCTCCCAACCCAGCCATGCTAAACCTGGGTAGCCCAGATTCACTACCCAGGTTAAAAGTGAGGTAGGAGGACAACCAAACCTGTCCTACATACTGTGATCATCTGTGTGTACTATCTGCAATAAATGCAGCTTTGGCTGCTGGTGGCCATGTTTATCATAGAGTTTTGTGCTTGAAGGGCCAGACAAAGCTGAGCTTCTGCAGTACTGAGGGGTGCCTCTCCATTGCTCAAGCAGTGCATTATGGGATACTGGAGGACCCAGCTTGTCTTTTTCCCCCTCCTGGAGCATGCAGCAGCCCAATCATTTGGAGATGAGGTACATCAAGTCAATCATCAGGGGTTTGGGTCATCTGGGAGGCAAGAGGTAGGAGCATGCTTCCCCTCCGGCCCACATCTGCATGTTCATGAGAACGGGCTCCCTGTCTTTTCACACAATAGAGAGCTTGAAGAAAATAGAAATCACTCATCATTATGCTCACTACAAGATCCTGTATTACAAAAATGAATAGGGAGTGCAAATGGGGTGATTTGTGACAAAATAATTATGAATTTAGTAATGACAAAACTAATGGGAAATAAAAGAATGAAATGAATGGCATAGCAAACTGAAAAGTTTTTTCTTGCACCCTGTTCATTGCTAGAGGATTTCACCATGCCTTGCAGAGCAATAGCTCCAAATGGTTCGTGAAGGCAAGCCAAACTGCACAGTGCAGGGCAAACCAACATTGTCCAAGGTCAATCTCATCCCCAATCTGACCTGGCAGAAAATCCTCTCAAGAACTCAAAGACATTTTGGTATCCAGTGTGGAAAATCAAAATGCCCGTTATGCTGGTGCACACAAGGACATATGCACAAACTCATTCATTAAACTTTGCTGTCTCAAAAAAACCACCCTGATAATTTGCTGTTCTTTAATGGCAACCCAAAATGTAGATGTCTCACTCTCTTTAATGGTAGGGCTGGGATGACTTCTTCCTAATCCCTGTGTAAATGATCAAGTATGAGCAAAGTGATTTTGCTCATATTTGACAGCTGCAGTTGGTTTTTTTGAAAGTGAAAGATATGATCTAATGGGACCACAATCTCTCTGTGATTATTTAATGCCATGATGTTACAAAGTTGTCTTTATAATCTTAAGGGTTAATGTTGCTAAAAGAACCCCACTGTGATTGTCAAGATTTTAACAAGAGCTTGCACAGTGTACAAAAAGTATTATAGGAGCCATATGGATCTTGCTGGCTACCTTTGCATTCTTAATCGTATGCCATATTTTTGTCCACATCCCCTCTTAACTTATGTAGCACATCTATGGCCATTAAACAGATTGTGAATTCTGTTCAACAGATGGCTGCATGCGAGTTCAGAATGAAATTAACAGTTTGGTATAATGTAGACTCTTTCTTTAGTTCTTAAATTTGCTTATGGACAATAGCTCTGTGGGCAGTCATAGAGAATGTTGGTCTAAATGAAGCAGATGTCCCAGCATGAACTTAGAAACTACATATTGTGAACTTTCATCCCAAGTCATTAGAAATAATGACTCTCATTTTGAGTTATGCAAGCAGTATCAAGGGATCTGGTCAAGCTTATGAAAGATAATGAAAAGTTAGTGATATTAGATTTTGTATACCACCCTGGGATCAGGGTGACAAAATGGAAAAAAATATCTCTAAAATTATATTCATTAATTTTTCAACTTCTCATTCCTAAGTCACTTCTGTAAATTGGGAGACCCTCTTTGGCCTGCAAGCTAGCCTCCACTATACAAAAGCATTTCCTATTTGTTCATTTTGACAATCCACATTTGGGACATGGCTGGTGGGTAAGATCTCCCTTTAAAAATGGAGGCATTGATGGCTTGGCAAACAGTGAACAAACTCATAACAGTAGACTCTGAGGCTGTGTCAGGCCACTTCAGTTGAGTACTTTTTGCTGCAGTGTTTTAAACAGAGAGATGATTAACTATATGGACCACTGAGACTTTGTTGATATATCTGCAAGTCTGGATGTCTTCCTTTACCTCCTAGACAGCTTTAATAAAAACCACACAAAACCTGCCCCTGCCCTGTGGTTTGTACCACTCTAATTCATGAATATTTGAACCAGTCATTGCACATGATTTTGGATTTCCATTTACTGACAGTTCCAGAATTACCTCAACATAGGGATGTAGGCTGAAATGCAAAATATAGAAATGATAGAAAGGAGCAGGAACAAACCTTTCTTGGGGGGGGGGGGGGGAGACAAGCTCATTATTCTAATTAGTTGCAAACACCTTGGAAAAGAACTGTGTATTGACTCAGAAAGCCTAAAAGTCAACTTAGTAATTAGGAGTAGTAGGATACTGGAGATAGAACCCAATCAGTTGTTTACAAATTACCCCCTTCTGGTTACAAATTCGTCTTTTTATTGCTCTTTAGATAGTTGACAGAAATGCCAGGCTGTCCCCTGACACTGCAAAGGAAGAGAGACTGGACTAAGCAATAACTTGGTACTATGAAACTGAATAATTCAAGTATAGGAGATTTCACCTCCAACAGAGAATTAATTTGACACACCACCAGTTTATTCATAAGTGACTGTTATTGTAACTAAATGCATATCACAAGACCCTCATTAAAGGCAATCTGAATGGATGGGTGTCTTTTATCTGTCTTTGGTGTCTAAGCTCGGCAATGTGCAAACAGAAACGTAGTGCTTGAGACACAAAAGCAAGAAGAAATCTACTTCTGTGCAAAATGAAGAGAGGTTGTTATTGAGGAAAAGAGACTGCTAATTTTAAAAACCAACACTGGAATCTGCCAGCTTTTGACCATTACATCAGACTTGAGTTTCTGGATGCCACTGTAGGGATGAGGAAATGAATTATGTTGAAACTTACTAAGAGACACAGTGGGAAAGTGATTGCCCAACATGCTAATCTTAACCCGCTGTTCAGCAGAAGCAGCTGGTGTAGCCCAAGGCACCCACCCAGTGAAGCAAATATCTCTCCCCCCATTCCCCTTCTTTGGATAGATGCACTTCTGTCTCTTAGGCAGTCTTGTCCTACTTCTGAGAATCCCCAAGGGGATGTGAGCTGATTTACACATTAATCATGAAATTCTCTTCCCTATGAGAGTAGCTCATATGGCAGGGGGTGCCACTTAAAGGTCTCTATCTTGTAAATCCATCTCTAAACATTTGCATTCCAGGGTTGCATAGCCCTAGGGACTTTGTTTTTAGGAGGCTAATGTCCTGCCAAAGAAAGGGACAAGGCCAGTCATTCTAATTTTGAAGCATTTATTTTTTATGGTGTCCAGCATGTGCTTAGTTCATTGTAATCACTGAACATTTGTGATTACATAATTTACATAATGTGTTTGTGATTACATTTGACATAATGAAGTCCTTCACACAATCAAAAACTGCATCTTACCCGGGTTTGGGAGCTGTGTGTGCTCTCAATTTCTGATTGTGTAGAAGCAAGGTAAGAGGAAAACCTGGGTAGAAGTGATTGTATGGAAGCATTGTAGGAGGAAAAGCGACACAAGTTTCCCTCTTAACTTGCTTCCACGCAACTGAAAATTGGGAGCACACACAGCCCCCCAAACTGGGTAAAATATAGTTTTTGATTGTGTTAATGACCTCATTCTCTTTTCAAGCATCTATATAAGGATTTATAGGGGGCATTCACATGACCTACCAGGTGGGCAGGCAGGAGGAAGGCTTCCCAGACCTTGCCTTCCCCCCAAACTATTGTTGGTGGGAGCATGCTCCATGCTCACTAACCACTGGGGTAAATAGTGGGGCTAGGTGGAGCTGTCCTGCTGGGATCGGGCCCAATCCTGGAAGTTCTCAGGTGCAGCATAACCCAGGCTGGGTGTCTCTAGCCCAGCTTAGGCTGCACATGAGAACAGTCTCATGATGGAGCTGGGCTTGTGCTATGACCTCCTTAAACAATTCTCTATTCCACAAATATAGAGGCATATCTAGGGAAAATAGCACCTAGGGCAAGCACTGAAATTGCGCCCCCTGTCCAAACATCTGACACCCATCTTTCAGATAACTTTACCATAATATCAGCTCAAAAATACAAGTCAAGCTCATTAATCTTTTAATATTTCAAAAACTATATAGCAGTGGATGTAGCCAGACCAAAAAATGCTGGAAAACTACAAATTTCAGTATGCTGGGGCTCATGAAATACCCAAATACAATGTGGAGGTGTATTTGGAAAACTAAACAGAAATACCTGTCTAATTCTCTACTATGCATTATAGCATCACTCTTACACAAGTTTTAAAAATAAATGGAGAATTTGACTTTTCCCAGATACTCTGAAAATAATTAAAGGATATACAGAGTAAACTGTGTCACTGCTTGGAATATATTCTAGTCTTTCAGAAAGACAGTTAAAATGAGAGAAAGAGAGCAAGAAACTCCCAGTGGGCCTTAATACTAAGGATTTCACACTGATTCAAAGACAAACTCACCATTAATAGCCATATAATTAAGACATCACATTTAACTCACTTATCACAAGAAGCAAAATAAGAGCAAATGAATAGAATCCTAGCTCATAAGCTTCAGCTCAGTATTCACAAGCCCTGATTCTCTGTACATAGTGCCAAACTGAATATGTGTACAGTGATATCTATCTATCTATCTATCTATCTATCTATCTATCTCCTATTGCCCCTTCGGGGGGCTTCCTAAAGGCCATGGGGGGGGTCTGCAAATGTTTCCCCTCCCCCCACCGGCCTCTTAATTCACCGCCATAGCCCGTCCCTGTTTGGGCCTGCAAAGATTGGTGTGGTGGCCATTTTGGAGGCTGACACACATGCTCAAATGGCTTCTGTAAGGCCTGACAAGGCCTGGGGCCTCGCCGGGACCATTTGAACATGTGCATTGGCCATTTTTTTAAATTTTTTTTTTTAAAAAAATGGCCACTGAAAACAAAATGGCCTCCATGCATGCTCAAATGGCCTCTGAGAG
Source organism: Hemicordylus capensis (assembly GCF_027244095.1). NCBI lineage: Eukaryota > Metazoa > Chordata > Lepidosauria > Squamata > Cordylidae > Hemicordylus > Hemicordylus capensis. The sequence continues at coordinate 265,591,322 of NC_069659.1, read as the reverse complement.
GCCTGGCATAACCTAGGGCAGAGGTCATTTGAGCATGTCTGGTGGCCATTTTGTTTTTGGCAGCCATTTTAAAAAATTTCATTTTATAAAATGGCACCCCCCCTTTGAGTGGCGCCCGGGGCACGTGCCCTGCCTGCCCTACCCTAGATATGCCCCTACACAAATATAAGAAGAAACCCAAGTTCTCTGTGGTATAGCATTCTGTTTCCCACAATGGCCAACCAGTTCCATACAGGAAGCTCACTAACAGGATTTGACCATATGCCTGAGGAAGAACCCTGCAACCACTGGAGTAGCAGCTGCAGAAGAGAAGCCAGCACTTAGTGGGGGCGGGCAGGCACTAGGAGCAGCTCCAAACCACACAATCTGACTGGAAGCCCTGATACATCTGAGGAAGGCAGACCCTCACCCAGAGGCAGGGGCTCAGGGGCCCCAGCCAGGTAGGGGAGCTTGAAGAGCCCAGGGGCTAAGGGCCAGAGATGAGGTAGAGGCCAATTCATGCCTCCAGTTGCACAGAAAAATAGGACTCCCATAAGAGGGTGAGGACATTGCTTTGGCTGAGCAGAGGAGTAGTAGGGCTTGAAAAGCCTGTGGCAGCCCCAGTAACAAGTTGGTGGCAGGCTACATTCTAGCATGACAGAGACTGTGGCCTCATTTACACATTATATTGAGTGCATGTACAATCTGTGTACACTGCACACACGTACATATCTGTATGTATGTAAGATCTCTCTCTGTGTGTGTATGTTGCATACATATGTACATACCCTGTTTCCCCGAAAGGTAAGACCTACCCCGAAAGTAAGACCTAGCAGTAATTTCTGATGTACCGCTAATTGCCCTAGTGCATTTTGGGGGGCTAAAATTAATATAAGACACTGTCTTATTTGGGGGGAAACACGGTATCTGTATGTATGTAACTTACATACATGTATGCATGCATGCATGTATGCAACAAATACAGTTATTCACACATTATGTTCAGTGCCTGTACAGCATTATGGTTCCTATCTGTAGCTGTAAAGTTCCTGTCAGTACCTTGTATTTGAGTGATCCTTTACCCAGGTTCACTTTTAAGTGAATGCATGTATAGTCAATCACCACAAAATATGTACTTATATAGAAGATATCTGTATGCCTGTAAAACTGTAAGGCTGTTCTCATGAGCAGCCATGCCCAGGATCCATTTGGATCCTGTCAAACCCTGCTCCAAAGCCTAATTCTTAGCTGAGTTTAAGGGCACAAACATGCCCTTAAACCAGCAGCCAGGATCATGTGTCAGTGTGGGCTGCTTGCAGCTTATGCTGACAGAGAGATGGGCGCCTAGAGCAACCATCCCCTGCGGGAATATAGGATTTTATTTATTTTGTTTAAAATATTTCTATACTGCCCAAAACTTGTGTCTCTGGGTGGTTTACAATTAACATCATTTAAAACATCAAATCAATTAACAATTAAAAGTATTTAAAACATAGACAACTATTTTAAACCTGATATTAAAATATTAAAACTATAAATCTAATTAAAAGCCTGGGTGAATAAATGTGTCTTCAGTGCCTTTCTAAAAGTTGCCAGAGATGGGGAGGCTCTTATTTCAACAGGGAGCGCATTCCAAAGTCCAGGGGCAGCAAAAAAGGCCCATTCCCAAGTAGCCACCAAACAAGATGGCAGCAACTTCAGATGAACCTCTCCAGATGATCTTAACAGGCAGTTGGGCTCATGGTGAAGAAGACGTTCTCTTAAATACCCAGGGCCTAAGCTGTTTAGGGCTTTATAGGTAATAACCAGCATCTTGTATTTTGCCCGGAAATGTATAGGCTGCCAGTGTACTTCCTTCAACACAGGAGTATATGGTCTCTCCTATATTACTGGATTCCCAGAGGCCTGGACAATGAGATCCAGACTCAGAGCGATCTGTTTTGCTCCGCGTTGCAAGGAGCAGGGCTGATCGTGCAGGAGCGCAAAACAATTGTCTTGGGTGAAGGCGTTTGCGGAGCCTTTCCCTCGCCCGCCTGGTAGGTCATGTGAATGGCCGCATAGAGTTTTAACATGGATTTATCTAGCCGTTGCTAATAAAGATGGGGAAAACTGTAGCTGTCACGTTTGACTGCTTTGTACCACGCTGTCAGAATGGACTATTCCAACTAGACTTGAAGAGAATGTGCTGCCAAATATTATCCACACATTTTTGGTGGCGGGGGGCGGGGGGGGGGGGGGAGAGAAGAGAATATGAAGTGGAAGATTCTGAGTAGATGCTTAAAATATTCTCCAAATGATTCTCCCTGCAGCTTCATTTGCACAGGAAGGGCTACCGGTTAACCTGTAAATTATGCAGAGCAGGTTGAATGATTGCCCATTATCACTGTGAATTCAAGTTCTCCACTTGAATTTATGGCAAAATAGATTCCTGACCTGAATGAAATGTGCCTGATTCAGTGATTTTTTAAAAAACTAACTAATCTCTGAACATTGAAAAGTAAATTTAAACCCAACATTGTGAAATGTAAAATAACACATTTTATGTGTTTTTTGTATTGTGTCCACAAGACAGCTGGAATTGGACCAGTCTGGGGAAGCCTGAGTTCAAAACCTACCTCACAGGGTGGTTGTGAGGATAAAAATAATAAACATCTACACCATTCTGTGCTCCTTGGGCTCCAAAGGCCATTCCAGAGGAGGAGGATGGGAAGCTCCCCATCTGCTATTGGACTTCAACTCCCATCATCCTTGATGCTTGTCCCCTATGGCTATGGATGATGGGATTTGTAGTCCAATGCTGGGGAGGGCAAAGTTCTGCAACCTTGTGGTTGGTTCCACAGCCTTGTGTTTGGGTACCCTGATTTACAGCAAGGCTTTGGCCCTACTGCAGGTGTTGGACTACAACTCATCATCATCCACAGCCACAGGAGTTCAGTGACTTCTCATCCTCCACAGACTTAATTTACAGGAAAATAAGATTCCTGACCTGATTGAGATGTGCCTGATTCAGTGAGAATTTTTTAAAATTAATTTGACTTTTTATTAATCTCTGAACATTGAAAATTAAAATTAAACCCAACACTGTGAAATGTAAAATACCACATTTTATGTGCTGTTTGTGTTGTGTTCACCACAAGACAGCTAGAACTGGACCAGATTGGGGAAGCCTGAGTTCAAAATCCCCATTCCGCCATGCATCTCAACCAGTGTTCCCTCTAACAGAGATTCCCAGATGTTGTTGACTACAACTCCCAGAATCCCCAAGCAAAAGCCATTGAAGCTGGGGATTCTGGAAGTTGTAGTCAACACCATCTGGGAATCCCTGTTAGAGGGTACACTGATCCCAGCCTACCTTGCAGAGTGGTTGTGAGAATTTTTTTAAAAAACCCAACACCTATCTGGGCTCCTTGGGCTCCAAAGGCAATTGCAGTGTGGGACGATGGGATCTGGGGCTCTATTGAAAAATCAGTTTTTTAAGTGCTTCAGTAGGCTTTTAGTATGACCAGACTCAATATCCACACCTTTTAAAGCTTTAAAAATACGCTGACGATACTCAGCTGTATATTGCCATTCCAGACCATTCTGGGGATGCTGTTTCTGTGCTTACTCGATGCCTGGAAGCTGTTAAGGTCTGGATGACGAAAAACAAGCTCGGACTAAATCCCACTAAGACTGAACTACTTTTATTCAGCCCTCGTAGTGGCCAACAGTTGGATGTGAACCTTTTTTCAGATGGGGTGGTGTTGCCCCCCAAGGAGCTTGATTGTGATTTGGGGGTCTTTTTGGACCTGCACCTCCTGCTTGAACAGCAGGTGGAGGTTGCAGCCAGAAGTGCTTTTGCCCAGCTTCATCTGGTTCGCCAATTATGCCCTTACCTTGATCGGCAGCCATTAATGACAGTGACCCATGCCCTTGTTATCTCCTGCTTAGATTATTGTAACGCTCTCTATCTAGGGTTACCTTTGAGGATGATCAGGAAGCTACAACAGGTCCAGAATGCAGCAGCTCACCTACTTGTGGGTGCCAGAAAATATGACAGGTTAATACCTCTCCTGCAGTCATTGCACTGGTTGCCTATTAGCTTCCGAGTTCAATTTAAGGTCCTGGTTTTGACCTTCAAACCTTGCGGGGCTTGGCACCTGTCTACCTACAGAACCGCCTCTCCCATCCAGTTACATCCCTTCCAGTTACATCATCTCAGATGGCCCTTTTGTCGGTCCCTGATGTCCGAGAGGTTTGGGGCTCTAGGAACCGCGAAAGGGCCTTTTCAGTTGCCGCCCCGCTTCTTTGGAACTCTCTTCCACTCCAGATTCATCTAGCCCCTTCCTTACTGATCTTCAAATCTCTATTGAAGATTTTTCTTTTTCACCAGGCTTTTGCCCTGTAGTTTATTTACTTCATTTGTTTTTTGTTAGTTACTTTAGTTTTTAATTTAGAATGTAATTTTTAATGTTGCCTTGTTTGCATGTTTTTGTGCACTGCCTGGAGTCTTTGGAGTGGGTGGTATATTAAATGTTTCTAAATAAATAAATAAATAAATAAATACCTAATGGCCTTAAGAACACTGTCCCACTTTGCTGTCTGAAGCAAACAACAATCTGATGCCAAGGATTTTGCCAATTCCCCCACCCACCCTCCGTGGAACCAATCCTGAATTTTGGCAACACCCCCTCCCGAATTCCTATGATTCTTTGAGGCCACAGGACCGGGCCTCTGGGCCTCAGCGACTGTACAACAGACTGCCAAATCACTCCAAGGTTGATTGACCCTGTCTACCCCACCTGCTCCTACTGTGACTTGTCTGTCTTACTGCTGTATCCCAGTCCCAATACTGCTCAGTGGAGGGAGATTTCTTCTCTTAACAATTAATTCTCTTAGCAATTCTCTCTGGTTTGAAGGGAAAATATTTGGGGGAAATTCTCCACATAGAACCCAACCCCTGTGACATAAAGTGGTACTCCTGGGATGAGGAATGCAGCTCAGGGCTTGAAGGCATCAATAGCCCTCTCTACTGTTTGTCTCCCAGCAGCTATGATTCAGTAGCCTGCTGCCTCTGAAGCTGGAGATTCTATTCAGCTATCATGTCTAATTGCTGTTGACAGACCTATCCTCCATGAACTTTTAAAGCCATCTAAGCTAATGCCCATCATTACATCTTGTGGCAGTGACTCTATACAATAAGTACATGTTGTGTGAAGAAGTACATTCTTCTGTCTGTCCCAATCTCTGCCATTTAGAGCTATATTGGACTTTATAATTCAATGCCCCATGCCCCTAGGTTACCATTTTATCCTGATAGAGGCGTTTGACAGCTGCATGTCATATACAGGTGTCACCTTTCCTGTCACAGTGATGAAGTGATGGGAAAATTTCAGTGTTGAATTTTTGCCAGCCAAAATCGCTATTCAGTAATCCAAAAACCTTCAGTTTAAAATGAGAGTTAAGATGTTTTACATTTTGACTTGTGCTCTGAAGAGAATGGAATTTGCAAGTTAAGGTATCCATCTTAAATTCCGCACCATATAAGCTGTAAAGACTTTGTACGGTCTGGTATATGAGGATGGCTTTAGAAATGAGGCTCCATGAAAGCACCCTTTGCCTTGGTGTTTCAGTTGGACATTTGGCTGGGGAGGGATGCATCCAGGCAGACATTTGACAGATACAGCTTCCCTAATAACTTCCTAGAGATGCCCCTGATGAATTTCTGCCTGATGCATCTCTGATCCAGGCAAAGTATGGGTGCATGGAGTCTCATTCCTAAAGCCATCATCATCTCCCTTGCTGAAGAGAAAGAAAGGGAGGATCAAAAGGTCTGTGGTCTAAAAGGACTGGACGACAGACATTTGCACGTGACATCACACACATGAAGGCATGGCCTGGTCTCTGGAAGGCCCAGACAAGGCCCAGACAAGCCCTCCAGCATTTGCTGGCCAGGTTCATTTATTTCCCTTTCTCTCTCTTCAGTGATGGAGAGAATGATGATGGCTTTAGAAATGAGGCCCCATACACCCATACTTTGTCTTGGTCAGAGATGCAGCAAGGCAAACGTCTCTGTTGCCAAGCAGTGGCAGGAGGAGAACGAAGATGGCAGAGGGCTGGGCAACAGCTCTGAGAGGTGGCCAGCAAGAAATATGGCCTCCCTTGAACTGATGCATTTCTGGGCTGTTGTGAGCAGACATTTCAATGGTAGCAGGAGGAGCTTACGCACAAAACCCAGGTTAAAGTGGCAGCACAATCTGTACAACACAGTGTTGCCTTCTAACCTCAGGCTTCAGCAGCAGAACTCACAGCAAACTAGAGATGCCAAGATTCCTACATTATGTGGGATGTCCCACATTTTTGGGGGAAAGTGCTTCTCCCATCTGGGATACTCTTTCCCCTGCATTTTGGTGGCTGGAGTGGAAGGTGGGCAGCAGCCTCCAGAATGAGCTTCATGGTGATCTTTCCCTGCTGGCTTGCAGGCTTCTGCAGCTGTTGAGCTGCTCGGAGCCTTCCGTCCCTTCCTTCCAGCTATTAGCTGTTTGGTGGATGGGCAGGGCTAGCGCAGGAGCCTCATTTGGAGGCAGGCACAGCCAGAGGTGTATCTAGAGAAAATAGCGCCTAGGGCTAGCACTGAAATTGCGCTCCTGTCAAAACATCTGACACCCATCTTTCAGATAACTTTAACATAATATCAGCTCAAAAATACAAGTTCAGACACTTTCAGGAGAAACAGGTTGTAAGCAACACAGACATGCATACACACATACAACCACACATGTGGCACATATGTGCCAGTCGCCTTCCCAAGGAAACACAGCACATCCATGTGCTGAGCATGCCTCCATAGAGCTATGCAGTGAAAGCTCTCTATAGCAAATGCTCTGCCACCTCAGCACACCTCACTACAGGTTGCTGCCTCCAAGAAATTCAGGGATGGGTTTTTTCTGTCCAAGCAGCCTTTGCCTTAAACGGAGATGGTTGCAATGGGAAATCCTAGGGGCCCCAAACAATCTGAAATTATCCAGCATCTTACAATAGGCATGGATCCAGCAGCCTGATCAGGAAGAAGGTGGAAGTTGCAGCTAGCCACAGAACAGCAAAACAGTGTGATATTCAAATCAGAAAAATGGTGTATGTGTGTATGAGACAAAGAATTTGTAACAATAATTTACCCTGCACTACCATCACCAATTTTCTGTCTCTGCCACACTGCAAAGTTTAAGTAAAAGTTTTCCCCTGCCCCATCCCCTCAAGATCTGCCTGGCATGCAGAGGGAAAAAATATTACCAGCTAGAGCAAGCTGGCTTCCCTGTAAAGTAGCTACAGGCTGGGAAAGTGGGAAGGCGCACCAAGGGCCAATGAAATAAATTAAAAAGAGACAAATTGCTCAATATGGAGGCAGGCAAGAAGCAAACTTTATTTCTAGTTTATCAAATGCACTAGTTAATCAGAATCACAGCATGACTATTCAATATGTCTTTTAAACACAATTGTGCTCAAAGTAAAAAGGGAGTTGCACTGATTTTTTAAAGAAGACATTCTAAAATATAACTTTTTAATAAGGCAAGGAAACTTGAGCAAATCTACTTGGGATGCACAGGCAATAAAAACCCAAGTACAACTCAGCTAAATTGAAGGGAATAATTTTCAGCACGTTAAACGCTTATTTCAAAAGACAAGCCATTTCTCAGTATGGTAAGACTGCACAACACAGGGATGGCAATACATTGAAAATGCAACATTTCTGGGTGTGAATTCTTGCAGCAGCAGTTTTTTGTTTTTTTTTAAGCACCACACAAGTTAAAGGCAAGCACTTTCCAAGTTTGAATTCCCACAAACCTGATAATCAGATTGCTTGACAAATATGCAGATAAAGATAGAGCTCTGGACAGCATGTGAGTGAATATTTCCATTTTATTCCTTGGCTCCCCCCCACCCTTCAGTTTTGCCAGCTTACAAGGTATTAAACCTGTTGGAAATTCTCTGTGGTGAGAGAATCCCTTTTTCATTACAGCAGAGTGCACAGAGGCACAACACAGCAGAATTTGCTTAGGCATGCGTGTATGCTGAGAGTAAAGTAATTTGGAGCCAGTTCATAGTTTCAAATCAATATAGAAGGCATTTATTAAGGAACTCCATTCTAGATAGGAAAGTGAGGAGTTAGGATCTCTAATCTATCTATCTAGCTGGATGCAGATGGATTCTGCATCTTCTCTGCACACATGGTGCAGGGAGAGGAGCTTGCCATGTTGCAAGGTAGAAGGGCAGGTAGGGAAGAGAGAGAGGAAGGAAGTTAATCCCTAAGAGTACCAATCTACATTTCAAAGGGATAGTGTCAGAGCAGTGGAGAAGGGGTGACCAATGTCTTGACCCTCTAGCCCTCTGACTCACTAGTCTGTCCTCCACTGTCTGAGATGAGACAGCGCAAAGTCCTTAACTTCCAACACCCCCTCTCGATGTCTCGTGACTCAGTTCACAAGATTCATTTTCTCTCTCGGCTTTTCAAAGCGGGGTCTTGGTAGTGGCTTAGTGAGAATGTCTGCAAGCATTTCATTTGTTGGGCAGTAGATCAGCTTGATTAGTCCATCCTTCTGCAGACTTCTCACTATATGGTACTTCACATCAATATGTTTGGTACGCCTCTATACATCTTCTTGTTTGGAGAGTTGAATGCAGCTTTGGTTGTCTTCATGCACTGGTATGGGCTGTGGTACATCTGTACCTAGGTCCTTCAGTAGTTGACACAGCCATTGTATCTCGTGACAGCCCTGTGCAGCTGATACATATTCCGCTTCAGCGGTTGATGATGCCACTATGTCTTGCTTGGTGCTTGACCAGCTTATGGCTCCATCTCCATAGAAAATTATGTGACCGCTGGTGGATTCCTTTCTGTTAGGTCTCCACCCCAGTCTGCATCCACGTATGCTTCTAGTTTTGGTTCACTGTTAGCTGGTAGCTTGAGCTTGAAGTGTGCAGTACCCTTTAGGTACCTAACAAGTCTCTTAATTGCATTCCAGTCCTTGACTGTTGGTGATGCAGTCTTTTTGCAAAGTACGCCAACTGCTGTGCTAATATCTGGCCAAGAAGTGTACTAATGTATAAAATCTTACCCAATGCTTCATGATATCTATGGTTGTCAGATAGTGGCTCAGTTTGATCTTCTTGCTTTATGTAGTTCACTTCCATTGGAGTTGGTGTAGGATTTGCATTTTCCAGTCTGAGCAGGTTTATCAAGTCTTTAATTTTCGTTCTTGGTTGATGAGGAAACTGCCATCTTTCTCTCTTTGTACTTGAATGCCCAAGTAGTGTTCAATGTTGCCAAGTCACTTGACTTCCACATCTCTGTTCAGGTGATGCATTATTTCCTTGCTGTCATCTGGATTCTCATAGGCAAGAATCAAATCATCAACATACACCAAAATGTAGGTCCACTTGCCATCTATGCATCTCGTGTATAGGCAGGGATCCGTGTTGCTTCTTTTGAAGTTTGCTTGAAGCAGCATATCATTTAGTTTTATGTTCCATGCTCTGGCAGCCTGTTTTAAGCCATAAATGCTCTTTTGCAGTTTGCATACATAGTCCTCTTTGCCTTTCTCTAAGAAACCTGGTGGTTGTTGCATGTAAATGTCCTCTTCCAGTTCGCCATGCAAGAATGCAGTTTTCACATTTAGGTGTTCAACATGCATTCCTTTGCTAGCAGCAATACTTAACAGAGTCCTTACTGTGGTATGTTTAATCACTGGTGCAAAGGTTTCATCATAATCTTCTCCATATTTCTGTGAATATCCTTTAGCTACTAATCTGGCTTTGTAGCGCTGAATCTCACCATCAGCATCATGTTTGAGTTTGAAAACCCATTTGCAGCCTATAACTTTCCTTCCTTGAGGTAACTTAGTAAGAGTCCAGGTTTTGTTTTTCTGTAGAGCCTCAAGCTCTTCAATTGCAGCTTGTTTCCACTTCTGGGCTTCTGGTTGTGGTAGCTGGGATATTTCCTCCCATGATGAGGGTTCTGGTTGTTCCACCATTCTTGCGAGGTAGGACAGTCTCGGGGCTGGAACACCTCTGTTTGAGTGCATTGATCACCTCAACTCACCCTCTGTGGTCCCTTCCATTACCTTGGGTGCATCTGGTGGATCGCTGGGGGTCTCTGTATCAAGTGTGGTTGGTTCTGGATCTGCTGTCTCCTCCTGCTCAATTCCTCTGAGATCAGGAAGCATAATCTAGTCATCAAGGTGTTTGGTCTGGTTGCTTACTTCAGTGTAGGCCCCCTCTGAAGACGTAGCTCTTTCATTCTCATCAAAATACACCGATCTGCTTATGGTTATCTTGTTGGTGTCAGGATCCAGAATTCTGTAGTCTTTGGATTGTGCTGAGTAGCCTACAAAAATCCCTTTGTGGCCCTAGCCCCTAACTTAGTCCTTTTTTCCTTTGGGATGTATGAGTAAGCCATGCTTCCAAAGACATGCAGATGCATCATGGACGGCTTATGACCATGCCAAAGTTCATATGGTGTTGTTCCTATAGGCTTTGTGTGCTCTGTTTTGTATGTATGCAGCAGTCATGATGCCTTATCCCCAGAGTTTCTGTGGGAGGTGTGCGTCAGCAAGCATGCATCTTACCATGTCCAGTAGACTTCTGTTTTCTGACACTTCATTCTGTGATGCGTTGGAAGCTACTGTGGTTTGATGCACGATTCCATGTTCTCTCAGGAACTGCTGTGTGGTGCTGGACATATATTCTCCTCTATTGTCTGTGCGCAGGATCTTGGCTTCCAGCCAAATTTGTTGCTTGCCATGGCCACGTAATCCTGGAGTTTCTCGAGCATCTGTGATTTCTCCTTTAGTAGAAACACAACTGAATATTTTGTGTAATCATCAGTGATTGTGAGAAAAAATCTGTGATTACCTATAGTAGCTGGTAGTGGTCCAGATATATCGCTGTGGATCAGCTCTAGGGGTCTTCTGGTCTTCCTTTCACTCTGCTTAAGAAATGGCTTGTTAACTGCTTTGGACTTAAGACAACAAACACAGTTAGTTACAATGTCACATGGTACAAAATCAATGCCATTAGCTAATCCCTTTTCCTTCATGTTCTGGATTGACTCATAGCTCCTGTGTCCTATGTATCTATGCCACAGTTGCAATCAGTTTTCATGCAGGCATGACTTAGCAAGGTTCACTTCATTAGGCTGGTTTGCCTCAGGCTTAGACCGGGCTGGTCTTTCTCTGTCTGTCTTTGATACAGATTGCTTCTGCACACTGTAAAGGCCTTTGCATTTAGAGCCTACAAGGCAAACTTCTCCATTCTGGGTAACAACACATTGTCCATTTTTAATATACAGTTCACAGCCTTGTTTCTCTAGCTTGGATATTGAAATCAAGGAGCCTGAGAAGTCAGGGATATACAAAACATCTTTAAGAAAAAATGGTTTAACAGATCCATCCAGTAACTTACAATACAAAATTCCTTCGCCTTTCTTCTTGGCTTTAATTGTAGTATTATTGCCCAAATAAACAGTCTCTTCAGGAATATCAAACAGTTCAGTATAGAAATCCAAATTATTTGATATATGAACAGAAGAACCAGTATCCAAAAAAATGAACTTTTCATCGCTTTGCATCAGGTAAACATTAAAACTCTTGTTTGAATATCTTTCTGTATCCTTAAAATCCTGATTCAAATTCCTCTCAGTAAAATCAATCCTTCTTGTCTGATTCTTGGGACAGTTCGCCACCTTGTGGCCAAACTGGTTACACAGAAATCATCTAAAGGCATTAGTCCCAGTTGGCCTCATTTCAGGAGCAGTCTCCCTGCTGGCGGTCATGTGACCTCTCTCTCTGGACTGAGTTTCCTTGGCAATGAATCCAGACCTCTTTGTATGTAAATGTGGGGGCCCCATGCGATTTGCTCTTGCAGCATTCCCTCCCCACCTTGGGTTTCCTCTGGAATAATCAATTGTTGCTTTAAGAGCAAAGTTACTTGCCAATTCACTTTCATAGCGAGAATTCAAAACTTTTCTTCTGTTTGCCTCAGAAGATAATGTTTCCATTGCTTTCTCAAAGCTTAGAGTGGTGTGGGTTTCCAATTGGCCGATTATAATGCTATAGCTGGGGGGCATGCTTAGGAACAGAGCTTCCAGCTTCTGACACTCTGTAAATTCCTCCCCTGCTGCTTTAAATTGAAAAAAGAAAACTTCCAGAAATCCCATATATGTAGCAAAACAGTCCCCATCTTTATACTGGAGATCCTGCATTTTCTTTCTCAAGTTAAAGGCGTATGCCCACCCCTTCTTCATATGCAAGGAATCTAGCTTGCTTAGCATTTCCCTTGAGGTTCCAAGATCAATTATGGTGTAAAGGTAATTTTTACTCACAGAAGCTGCAATCAAAGCTCCAGCTTTAGAATCCTTGAGTAGCCATTTTTCTGTGGCAGTCTTCTCAGCAGCTGTAGTTCCATCTGCGGGGTGTGTGTGTGTGTCTTCCTTAGTAACTTTTTTGAGTCCTTCAGCTTTCAGTGCAAGCCTCAATCTGGTTTCCATTCCAAATAATTGTCTGCGTTCAGGATAGTCAGCCTGAGTTTTCTCTCTAGGTAAGTAGCCATCCTCACTGGCTCCAAAAGGCAGTTGCTGCAGGATAGCAATTCAAAGTGTCCACGCTAGATCTCACTGGATCTCCTGGAACAAACCTAATTCTCTAGTTGCAGTACACACAGCTCAAAATACTGGGCTCCCATAACCTGTTGGAAATTCTCTGTGGTGAGAGAATCCCTTTTTCAGAGTGCGCAGAGTGCAGAGTGCACAGAGGCACAACACAGCGGAATTTGCTTAGGAATACGTGTATGCTGAAAGTAAAGTAACTTGGAGCCAATTCATAGTTTCAAATCAATATATAAGGCATTTATTAAGGAACTCCATTCTAGATAGGAAAGTGAGGAGTTAGGATCTCTGATCTATCTATCTAGCTGGATGCAGATGGATTCTGCATCTTCTCTGCACACATGGTGCAGGGAGAGGAGCTTGCCATGTTGCAAGGTAGAAGGGCAGGTAGGGAAGAGGGAGAGGAAGGAAATTAATCCCTAAGAGTACCAATCTACATTTCAAAGGGATAGTGTCAGAGCAGTGGAGAAGGGGTGACCAATGTCTTGACCCTCTAGCCCTCTGACTCACTGGTCTGTCCTCCACTGTCTGAGACAAGAGACAGCGCAAAGTCCTTTAACTTCCAACAAAACCAACACTGCTTTTTTAAGGGATGTTTTGTCCACTTACTTTTTGTGCCACTTACATCTGTTTTTTTAAATGCTCAGGTCCATTGCCACTTGCATTCTTCTGACTCCCTAGATCAGGGGAAAAACTAGACCAGGGCCTCGCAGAGGCCATTTACGCATGTGCAGCGGTCATTAAAAATGGCCACCACACATGCTCAAATGATCCCTGTGAGGTCCTAGGCCTTGCCAGGCCTCGCAGAAGCCTTTTGAGCATGTGTGGCAACCTCCAAAATGGCCACCACACTGATCTTTGTAGGCTTGAACAGGCTTGAAAATCAAACTGGGACTGGCTGTGGCAGTGATCTAAGAGGCCGGCGGGGGGAGGGGGAACATTTGCAGACCCCTGCCCCATGGCCTTTAGGAAGTCCCCCGAAGGGGTACAGGTTGATTTTTTTTTTTAATAATTTGGGAATTGGGGAGGGAGCGGGGAGCAGCATGGCACTGGCACCCCCCAAGTGGCGCCTAGGGCACATGCCCTGGCTGCTCACCCTAGATTCTCCTGTGGGCACAGTCGAGGAAGGAAACCTTTCACCCTCCCTCCCTCCTTCACTTCTCCTGCAGTTACATTCCTTTCATAGTCTGGGAGGCTGGAGAGCTCTCACCACTATCCTGCTCTGCCGCTCTCAGCAGCAGCTTTAAGAGTATTTTTTAAAAGCCCCTCCCCTAGGTAGCCATGCCCCCACCCCCCAGCTCTCTTGGAGTCCCTGTCCCCATTTCTGTCAATGCAGTGTTGGAAACCCTGTTACAAACTGAAGGTTCAAATTCAGGTTTGGGAGATATAACGAAGTCTTGGATGATGAAACCCAGGTTTCATACATTCAGATGACCACAAACTCAAATTTGAGGTGTGCGCAGAACTGGTTTGCATGGTTCAGTCCGACTTTGGACCAAATTCGGATCAGTCTGCAGTCTGTGAACCAGTTCAGTTAAACTGACCAGCTGATCTGGGTCATTCAACTGATCTGGCTCAAACTGGTTCATCAGTAGGAGTGTCCATAAAAGGGAATCCATTGAGGATTCCCCTTTGCTTCCAAAGTTAATAAAAGGCAGCAAGGGAACAGTGAGTGAGAAGTGCCTTTTAAACTGAAAGAGAAGGCACTTACCAACAGACCTGTATGGTGCTCCCCCCACCCTCTCAGCGGTGGCAGCAGGACGCAAATGGCCTTTGCACATGCACAGAGGCCATTTGGTTAAACTGGCTGGCTGGGTCCATTCGACCAAATGACTAGAAGTTCACATTTGCATGCCACTGCCACTGCTGAGAAGGTAGGGGGAGTGTTGTGCAGGCCTGCTAGTAAGCACCTTCTCTTTCAGTTTTAAAGGTGCTTCTCTTTCACCGCTCCCCTGCCGCCTTTTATTACCTTTGGAAGCAAAGGTGAATCCTCAATGGATTCCCCCTTACAGGTGCTCGAAGCAACAAACCATTCCATGGATGAACCAGGTTCAGTCTGGTTTGATTGCAGACTGGACCCTTTTCGCCAGGGCTGCTATGGTCCTTTATCAAACTGGTCAAAATGGTTCAGTTCGCTGTGGACCACTACGATCATAGTCCAGTTTAGCACACCTCTAACTCAAACGACTGGTCTTGTGGTAGCAAGCATGACTTGTCCCCTTTGCTAAGCAGGGTCTGCCCTGGTTGCATATGAAAGGGAGACTAGAAGTGTGAGCACTGAAAGATATTCCCCTTAGAGGTTGGAGCCACTCTGGGAAGAGCATCTAGGTTCCAAGTTCCCTCTCTGGCTTCTCCAAGACAAGGCTGAGAGACATTCCTGCCTGCAACCTTGGAAAAGCCGCTGCCAGTCTGTGTAGACAATACTGAGCTAGATAGACGAATGGTCTGACTCGGTATATAGCAGCTTCATATGTTCCTAAACCTCTTGCATGTTTACCTATGGTTGGGCGTTATCTCCGAATGCGGCCATAGTGACTCGTACTCTGCTTTATGAGCCCCCTATAGAACAAAAGCCTCCCCATTTTTGAGACCCCAACTCTTTTAAGGGATGGAAACCTATCTCTCCACCCCCACCCTTCCTTCACTCAGGTCACACAGGCTTTGATCAACAGCCCTCCCCATACCTTTCCAGGGCCTGTTCTCTGGCTACAGCAGAGCTCTGAGGAACTGATACGAGCTCTTCTGGCCTTGGCTCTTCTTCTTCTTGTGGTGTGATTTAATGATCCTTATTAGTGTCTGTCTCTTTTCCTCCTGTCTAGAAAGCAGTACATTTTAAAAGTTGTACACAAGTGATGTAGCCTCTGAGCATGGATGGAGAAGAATTTTCACTTTAAGCCTCAGGCCTCCATTTAATGGTTAATGGCTGATAGGATAATGGGGTTATCTTTTTAACGAAAGGCGGTATATAAATGCAATAAATAAATAAATAAATAAATAAAAATAAAATAATAGCTTACTCAAAGTAGTCTCATTGAAATTAAAGGGACATTCGGCATTCCTTAGCATGTTCTTTTAATTTCAGCAGGATTACTTTGAGTAACATTCCTCATTATGTCAGTCACTATCTCTTTCTTGCTGCATTCTCTACCAAGTAAGAGAGGATGGATTATTGCATTTTTGTTTGAAATATACTAACAGATCTTATGCCCTGTGGGATGCTATGGCTAATGTCAGATTCTTTGAGAACAATCTGTGTGCTGAGTGCTGGGTGGTGGTGGGTTTCCCTCACAGGATTATAACATTGTTTTCCACTCACATTTTTAAAAGGCCTTTTTCATTATTCTCCCCTCCTCCAAAACTATTTTCCAGTTATTGTTAAACTGTCCCCTCATTATATGAAAACAATTTCCACTGAGTTTAACAGAGTTTACTTCCTCCTACCTCCTACCTCAATGGCAGATTCTCCTCCTACACTACGACCTCATGGGCAGATTCTGGATGGTGTCTCTTGGAGACTGTTGTTCTTCCAAATCTGAACTTTCCTATGGTGTCCCTCAGGCCTGCATATTGTCTCTGAGTTGTTTAACATCTACATGAAACCTCTGGGAGAGATCATCAGGAGATTTGGTGAAGGGTGTTATCAATATGCTGATGACACCCAGATCTATTTCTCCATGTCAACATCATCAGGAGAAGGCATAACCTCCCTAAATGCCTGCCTGGAGGCAGTAATGGGCTGGATGAGGGATAACAAACTGAGGCTGAATCCAGATAAGACAGAGCTATTTATTGTGCGGGGTCGGAACTTGGTAGACGAATGTGATCTGCTGGTTCTAGATGGGGTCACGCTTTCCCGGAAGGAACAGGTACATAGTCGGGGGGGGGGTGCTTCTGTATCTGATACTCTCCTTAGTGTCCCAGGTTGAGGCGGTGGCCAGACGTGCTTTTTATCAGTTTCGGCTGGTACACCAGCTGCATCTGTTTCTTGAGATGAATGACCTCAAAATGGTGGTACATATGCTAGTAAACTCTAGGCTGGATTGCTGAAATGTGCTCTATGTGGGGCTGCCTTTGTGCATAGTCTGGAAACCACAGTTGGTTCAGAATGTGGCAGCCAGGTTGGTCTCTGGGTCATCTAGGAGAGACCATATTACTCCTGTGTTGTAAGAACTACACTGGCTGCCAATATGTTTCCGGGCAAAATACAAGGTGCTGGTTATTACCTATAAAGCCCTAAATAGCGTAGGCCCTGGGTATTTAAGAGAATGGCTTCTTCATCATGAGCCCCACTCCCTGTTAAGATCATCTGGAGAAGTTTGTCTGCGATTGCCGCCAACCCGTCTGGTGGCTACTTGGGAACAGGCCTTCTCTGTTGTGCCCCTTGGACTTTGGAGTGCACTCCCTGTTGAAATAAGAGCCTCCCCATCTCTGGCAACTTTTAAAAAGGCACTGAAGACACATTTATTCACCCAGGCTTTTAATTAGATTTATTGGTTTACTACTTTTAATGTTGGGTTTTTAATGTTTTAAATAGGGATGGGCCCGGACCGGTCCGGAGGCCATTGAAAAAGCCTCTGGACCGTTCCAGACCGGTCCAGACCTGGGCGGTTCAGTTGGGGGGGTAGCTTTAAGAGCAGTGGGAGGGTTTACTTACCCCTCCCGCCGCTTTCCCGCTCTGGCGCAGTAATTCTAGGAGTAATTGGGGCGGCAGGATACCTCCCTGCCGCCCCTTTCCTGCTGTTGCTGGAAAAAACTCCCAGGAGTCCTTTGCGCGCGCACATGTCACAGAGACGTGAATCGCGCGCACTATGTCTCTGTGACGTGCGCACACACAAAGGACTCCTGGGAGTTTTTTCCAGCAACAGTGGGGAAGGAGCGGCAGGGAGGTATCCTGCCACCCCAATTACTCCTAGAATTACGGCACCGGTGTGGGAAAGCAGCGGGAGGGGTAAGTAAACCCTCCCGCCACTCTTAAAGCTACCCCCCACCCCAGTGCGGGTGTACTGCATTTGGCGGTTCTGTGCACACCCCTAGTTTTAAATTATTTTAATTGCAAACTGCCCAGAGACACAAGTTTTGGGTGGTATAGAAATATCTTAAATAAATAAATAAATAATTCTAGGTGTGCACATAGAATTGCAGGTTCAGTTATCAAAATGCTGCTGGAAAATTCCTTTGTACTCCAGCCAAGCATCCTCTTTCTCACAGTGCTCAGCTACATGCTTCCAGAAAGCCCCAAAGAAGTGCAGCAAGGAAATTCCAGAAACCATTCCCACCCAGTGCTGACAAATTATTATTGTGGTGTAGACTGCCCTTAAACACGGGGGTTCTACATGAGAGCCAAACCACCTGCAAATATTGAAGCTTTATTTCTTAAGTACGGTTAAGTAAAGTTTCCATTTTCACAGACAGTTTGCCTCTGATGTATAATGTCCATGTTCAAGAGCAGTCTACACCAGAATGATGGTTTATTGGTGCTGGGTGGGGATGGTTTTGAGGATTTCCTTGAAGTTCCTTCTTCAGAACTTCCTAGCATGGGGTGCTTGGTCCCAATATTATACCTTTTTACTCAGAAGTAAGCAGCAGAGAAATAAATAGGGTTCGCCTCTCAGACAGGTTCCCCTCTTCTATGATTTGCTGAAGGGCTGCGAAGAAGAAAAAAAGAAAACCCACATTCTTGATTAGGATCTCTGCTGGTCCTGATTCCTATGTGCATTTACTCAGAAGTAAGTGGACTCCATGGACTTACTTTCTAGTAATTTAATCCAAGCTTTGCTGGGAGGCTTTGCTCTCTCCCCCCCCCCCCCGCTTTGGTGGGAATGAGAGCAAGGGGGCAGAGGGAGAAAACAAATGCCCATGAAAGGAGAGGAGAAAACAAATGCCCATGGATTTCTCCAAAGGAGGGAGAAAACAAATGCCCATGAAAGGATAGGGAGTGGGAGGGATGGTTGTTTAACTATACAAGTGCCAGAGTGCTCATAGTCTGTCCTTATCAGGCCACTATGCTCATAACCAGGAAGTCACTCACTAGAAATTGCCAGGACTTGCCCCTCCCAACTTTGGCTTCAGTATTCTCAGTGAGCAGACTCAGTTATGCTCTTAGATAACTTTCCCTTAGTTCCTTCCACTGTTATTATGGGGATTTTGAACAATTACTCAGAAATATCTAGAATGATATTTTAAAAAACCAGCAAAAGCACTAACCCAGTCAGGAGATGGATTTTTGGGGAAAATTAAGAAACATTTTTTAAAAATTGAGAATATACATTGAGGCTATTCTCATGACCAGGCAAAACCAATCTAAGGGAGTCTTGCCCGGTTTCACCTGGTCGTGTGCTGCAACGGAAGCTGTGCGGCTCCCAGCAGCAAGCCTCCCTAAATGCCCCTCCCCTTAAACGAGGTTAGTGGAGCATGTGTCGCCGTAGCACGGCTTTGCGCCACAGCATATCATGAGGAGACCCCTGGCTGGGAGGCTACAACAAGCCTTTCGGCATGGTGGGCTCCCCAAAATGCTCAGCGCTCTCGCACATACTGGCATTCTAGGACTTCCAAGGGGCCAGGAGGCCCCCGATCCCCACCGCCCCAACCGGTTCTGTGATGCAGCTGGTAATTGTGTGAGTGGCCAATCCGGATGCCCAGGGTGAGCTGGCTACTTATGTGCGGGGAGAGTGGGCCAAGCCCGCTCTCCCTGCAAACCCCATTCAGGTTTTCCACACTGCTTGTGTGGAGAGCCTTACTATCTGTGGAGGGAAAATGCTGCCAACACTTTGAACCTTCTTTTAAGAAGTTAAAAATATAAACTGTTTTTTAAAGTTAAAAACATTAATTTAGCCATTTTGCAACAGATTTGCACCAAATCTGGAGGAGTGGTGTCTCTCCTCCCTTAGTTGATATGTGCAAAGCTTCATGGGGATCTGATGGATACTTTTGATTTTATGAGCAATAGAATGTTCAGGGCTTATAATGGTAAAATGTTGAAAACACTCCTCATCTTAACTATACTGGCAGGACTGTTCCAGAATAATCAAGGCTGCCATGCTCTGTTGTTGTTTTTCTTGATACCCAGAATTTCAAGAAAAACCTCTTGTTTGCACCCTGAGCGGCTATTTCAGCACACCCAATTGCCTCCTGAGTGCCCTGTACAAGGACCTTCCCTACTCACCATCTGAGACCTCAACACCATATGATCATCAGGTGAACATCTTTTTGCATTATTGTTGTTGTCATTGTTTACACAGTCAGACAGGTGTTACTGACTGGTTTGTTTTATCCAGACATCGAGTTCTTCCCAAGGATCTGGGATGGCTGAATTTTATTATCAGTGTTGTTGCTGTTATTATTATAGATATTGTTGCAGAATATAGGCTGTTCCCAGTAAAGCTGCTTTTTGTAATTGGCTGATGGTGATTTCTGTGGCCCCTACGGTGTTGAGGTGCTCTTCAGGGTCTTTTGGAATTGCACCTAGGGCGCCAATCACCACTGGGATTATTTTGGTCTTCTTCTGCCACAGCCTTTCAATTTCAATTTGTAGATCTTTGTAT
This sequence comes from Hemicordylus capensis, assembly GCF_027244095.1. Lineage (NCBI taxonomy): Eukaryota > Metazoa > Chordata > Lepidosauria > Squamata > Cordylidae > Hemicordylus > Hemicordylus capensis. The sequence continues at coordinate 265,571,165 of NC_069659.1, read as the reverse complement.
TTTGTGATTTTTTTCTATTTCTTTTTCTTCTATTCTACTATCCCTTGATGTATGATGATAATGATGATTGAACAATGGCTAACAACTAGGAAAACTCCTCTCATAATGAAAGACCCAGAGAAAGGTGCAGTTCCAACTAATTATAGACCGATAACCTGCCTGCCAACCATATTCAAATTATTAACTGGAATCATAGCAGATGAAGTGATGTAACACTTATTAATGAAGAAACAGCTTCCAGTTGAACAGAAAGGAAACTGCCTGAACACCAGAGGCACAAAAGACCAGCTGCTGATTGACAAAATGATTTTAGAAAATTGCAAGAGAAGAAAAACAAATCTAAGTGTTGCATGGATTGACTACAAGAAAGCCTTCGACTCATTGCCTCACACATGGATTTTGACATCTTTCACCCAGCCTGCTTTTTAATTATAATCTATTGGATTGTTCCATAATTTCCCCTAGAATTGCACTGTTTCTTCTTTATTTGGTGTTTCTACGTTTCTTGCAGTTTCTCCTTCTATGCTTTGGTAGAAACGTCTCTGATTCGACTGGAACTGGAGATTCTGCCTGTGTTGTGTAATTCTGGCTTCATATCTGCTAATCTTCTTTGACACTGCTGTTATTTGCTGCTTTATTATTTCCAGGACTACTCTAATTTTCTTGAATCTAGGTGGTATTTTTGGATCAGATACTGTTTGGTGTTTTCATTCTTCAGCTTCTTGTCTTTCATATCTTTCAATTTACTAGCATCTGATCTGAGCCTGGCAATTTTATTTTCTAATCTAATCTAATCTTCCATTTAGGTGATGTACTACTTTCTTTTTTGACAGGTCCACTGATCTTATATCCAAGCTCTTGTGTTGTTATTGTTGCTGCACTGTACATTAGTTGGATTATTATTATTATTATTTCTATTTCTATACCGCCCTTCCAAAAATGGCTCAGGGTGGTTTACGCAGAGAAATAATAAATAAATAAGATAGATCCCTGTCCCCACAGGGCTCTCAATCTAAAATAAACATAAGATAGATTCCAGCAACAGTCACTGGAGGTACTGTGCTGGGGTTGGATAGGGCCAGTTACTCTCCCCCTGCTAAATAAAGAGAATCACCACCTTAAAAGGTGCCTCTTTGCCAAGTTAGCAGGGGTTAGCATGACACTCAAGGGCTATTCACATGCACAGGTAAAACCGGGCTGGGAAAAAGCCTAGCCCAGTTTTGCAAAGCATGTAAACAGCCAGGAGCTGCATAGCTCCCAGTGGCAGCACAGTGGCAAACCCTGTTAGGTGCCCCAGATGTTAGCCAGGGTTTAGGGAACTAGCACGCCTGAAACCTGGGCTGACGGATCATGTGCCAGTGCTGCGTGGCTCCACGTAGCACTCACACACAAGTAGCCTCCCAACCAATGTCAGGAAGCTCCCCATAATGCACTGCACATCACCCAGTGCATTATGGAAATTCCAGGGGAATTCCTGGACCCAGAAACCCCCTGCTGCCGGCAGGAGCTGGCCATTGTCTGGGCGAGCGATCTGCCCAGCGACTGTGAATCCGCCCAGGGATTGCAAGAGAGAGAGGATAGTCTGTGGGGGAAGTACGCATTTCATGACATCCTCCCCTTGTCCCTTTTGAGCCCTTCCTTTCATTGTGAGAAAGGGCTCTCAGTCTCTTCAAGGGGAAGCTAAAACAAATTTCTATACTATCATGCTTCAACATTCTTGTATTATTCTTAATGTATTGTTCATTGGGCTTTTGAAGTTTCTTGACTGCTAATTTCTGCTTTGTTCTATGTTCCACATGCTGCTCTCTATTATCTCTTCCAATCTGTGCTTGTTCAGTCAGCAATGGCTCTGGATTTTCTTCACTTTGTTTGCTCCGATTAGCTTAAGCAGTAGGCAGCACCCAAGCTATCTTAAAGATTCACTTTTCTGAAGCTGAAGCAGAGTTGCCCATTTTAAACTAATATTCTGGATGGAAGCAAGGCACTGATGTGTGGGAAATTTCTCAGCGATCATCAAAATTATACCAATGGGAAATTAAGCTTTGCATTAATCAGAATTTCAACTGATTGTTGGAGATAATCATGTATCATTTCATAGGTGGATCCAGCTCTATGAGGTTTAATTAAGCAGCACTTATAATATTACTGTTGCCATGGTTAACTGAGAAAAGGTGTGAGCTATTTTTATGACATGTTGGGTGAAAGTTTTAAAAGCTCCTAAGTGGAGTCATAGCTGAGTTTTTGTCACAGCATTTGATATATTAAACAACTTGGTCATCATCTAAACAGAATTCTGTCTCAAATATTTAACAGCAGCAGTTAATATGAATTCTGCACATGAGTCAGTGGCTGATTTGTCCATGCTCCTCAGATAAGGCAAAACTTTCCTTATGAAGGAAGAAAGATGTATAAGGTATTATTAATGGAATGTGGGTGGTTATTGACAGTAATGATCATTTCATGCAATAGTATCCTATAGCTTACTTTGAGGTAGCAGGGCAGTTTGATACAAAACAAAGAATGCCTACTTCCATATCAATATTTCAGTAACAGAGATGGAAAAGCAGGGTATACATTCTTTTAAAAAAATTGCCAGTTGTAGTGACCAGCCAGTCCTCTTCCCTAAAGAGTTAACCAGAAGTGAACCCTGTCCTGACTGACCAGCTGGTGAACTCCAGGGATAAGCCAACCAGCACACCAGATGGGTGGGTCCTAGAGGGCCATTAGAGTGGAAGAAGGATTTCTTTGTTAGAAGGAGCTGGCTGGGGGAGCAGGGGAGATGTGGCCATGAAGTCTGGCTGCATGGAAATCTTTCTGCAAGTCTGGGGAAGCCAGGAGGCAAGGAAACGTGAATCTTCTACCATGGTTTGATGAGTTCAAGAAGAAAAGGAATCCAGAGACTTTTGGCTTCAGAAAATATTCTAGGGAAAAGTTCAAAAGTCCATTCATTTTGTTTCCTTTCGTGTGCTTTGCATATCCATGATACTGGTCTATTGTTGGTTACCCGTAATGTTACTAAACTAAGAAACACTAGCCTTTGCCCATCCAGCCAGAGCATTGTAAAATACTCTAAGGCTATTTCCACGATTGCCTAAAAGCAGGCTAAGGGAGCTCAGCCCACTCTTAGGTGATTGTGTGCTGCAACGGGAGCTGCGCAGCTCCTAGCAGCTAGTCACAATAAATCCCTCTCCCCTTAAATGAGGTTAACAGAGCGATCACTCCATAAACCTTGTTTTTGTGCTTGTGTGTTGCTGCATTGTGTGGCGACACATGAGTAGACCCCCAACCGGGAGGCTCTAAGCAGCCTCCCAGGCTCAGGGGTCTCTCCAGGATGCTCCGCGCACTTGCATGGGGCATCCTTGACCTTCCGGGGGCCACATGGTTACCGATCCCTGCAGCCCCCGCTGGCTCCGTGATGGAGCCAGTAGCTCCACCGGGAGCTAAGCCCACTTTCACCGCAGAACCCCATCAAGCGCTTTGCATGTGTCACGTGAAGCACCTCTCTGTAAGGTTCTACACACAAGCAGTGTGAAAAGCCATAGAGGATTTTCCACACAAGCAGTGTGAAAAGCCGCAGAGAGCCCGCCCGATCTGGCTGCCCATATGATTAATGGCTCCTTCACAGAGCCGGTTGGGGCTGCGGGGATTGGGGGCCACTTGGCCCCTGAAAGTCTGGTGAGGAATCCTTTAAAAGTCTTCTAATAGCCGGCAGGGGGGCGGCAATAGGGCACCTTACTGGCTTCAGCGGCAGTGGCAGCATGCTGGTGGCAGCTCCTCTAAACCCTGTTGGTGCTCCCCTCCAGCAGCACAGGCTGGTGGCAGCCCGGGTTTAGGTCCGTGGATGTGCAGAGGCCGGAAGCAGGCTGCCACCAGCCCATGCTGCTGGGGTGGTGGTGGTGGGGTGCCAGCAGAGTTTAGAGGAGCTGGTGCCACACCACCTTCACCTCCAAAGCTGGTAAGTTGCCCTCTCACCACCACCCCAGCTGCCCTTAGAACACTTATAAAAGATTCCCCCAACCCTTTGCTTGTAAAGAGTCGAACCAAGTTGAACCATGTTGCACTGGTTTGACACAGTTCAGCTGAACAGACCAAACTGCTAGCTAGTTCAACCAAACTGGCTCATGGACCAGCGGTTCAGTTTGAATTCGGTTTGGAGTTGATCAAACTGCCAAACCTGATGCCATGCATGCCCCAGGGACTACGTTAGCTGCACCTTCTCTGGAGTTTGCCTATGTGCTTCTCTCCAATGATACATGAGATTAGTTCTCCATGCCAAACAAATAAGTAATAAGTAATGGGAAGAGAGTGTCAGAAATGCGTGCATCTCCTCCAACACAGAAAAGAAGGTCAGGGTGGGGTGAGGTAGGGACTTCAGAAATGCACAGTTGGGGCTATGCATCCTGCTGCTATATTTGTGAATCTCTAAAATAAAAAAGAGAACAGAGAAATCTTACCTAACCAGCAACTGATCAGCACAAAAATATGTTAGGATGAAAACATGCCTAAAACGGTTTGATCTTGCAAATATGTATATAACATTTTTTTAAAGTCATAGAATTATAGAGTAAAAACAAAGTAATAGTCTTAAAACATTTCAGTATTTCAGGACACACACATATTTTTAAAAAGATTCAGTAATTTTACTAATGACCTCAGTATAAAGCCACCACAACACCTTGAAAGTATACAGATTGTGGGCTGAACTGTCACCTTGCCAGATGTGTTTTGATTGCTCAAGTCAACTTCAGTGGCTTAAATGTAAGTGACACATAAGTCCATGTTCAGTTGTTGTACAAAAGAGGCAAAAGAGATGTTGATATATAAAATCTCTTCACAAATACAGTGCTTGTTTTTTTAGAAAAGCTGTGAGTGTGTGGGGGGTGGGGTGGGGGGGGTTTACAGCAGATGTGTTTTAAGCACATTCCCTTTGTGTGGGTTCAAGTAAGTAGGAGGGAACCAAGGAGTTCCTGCTCCTGATACTTCTGACCATTTCTATGTCCTCCAAACCTGGAAATGTTGGGTGGAGAATGGTGGGTTGCTGTCCAGCATCCATAACCAATATTTGAAGCTGGCTTGAGAATGTCAGTTGGTTGTTAGGCAGTGGCAGGTACCCAACATTCTCCACCTGACACAGTGAGTTCAGACATCACAAAATGAGTCAAACTCCAAGCTTGTGTCAGGAGTGTGTGCTCTATTTGCAGCAGATCATGTGAACCCACCCTCATGTGAACCCACCCTCAACTGGGCTATCATTTCATTCTTCCATAGATGGACTGATGGAGCCAGGCTTTTGCTAAGATACCATCATTGACATTAGTGTTTCTTACAGAAAGATATATGGCATGAATACATTTATGTATACCTTTTGAAACATCAAAAAAAGTTCTGGCAATTTTTCATCCTCACATTTGCATTAAGGCCAGACTGAGAGTGCCAATTGATGCTGAATGAATGGGTTCCCCACAGCCATGTTGCAACTTCCTGTGAGTGTGGAAAGGATGACTTTAGCAGGGAAAATGTGGTGTCTGTCTACAGGATTTTGAATTAAAGATAGTACAGATGCTAATATCTTTCTGTTGGTGATCAATGTAATCTAAATTCACCTTTAGATTTCCTTAGATATTTACCTTTGTTCTGTTTCAGGTAATTGCTCCCTTTCACACAATTCAGCACTGATGTAAGTAAATTTCTTTGCCACCTTATCTCTGACCTCCCCAAAACATAATGCCTTTCTCAACGTGGATCTGTTCAGCTATGTTCTCATTTCCCATTATTCATTTGCTCAAACAATAGATATTTATTTTTAATTTATTTTCAAATGTCAAATTCTCCAATGACTTAATTATTATTTGAGCAGGGGGAAGGGAGGGAACCTGCTGCAAACATTTTCTTTATCTGCCTGAAAGATAAAATAGCTGCAATCACAGCAATTAGTATGCTAACAGGGACTGCTATCTGAAATCTGTTTTGTTCGCAGAAAATATTGTCTGTAATATCCCACATGACACCATGTAGAGTATTCTTTGCTTTATTTAAATTACCAGGTAGGACTTACTATTATTGTTTATTAAGCATATTTATACCAGGACCAGTGTTCTCTCTAATTTTTTTCCCCATCTGTGTGCAGAATGAGTTTTGTTCTGGGTGGCAGTATCAACGCAGTGTGTGTGCACGTGTATTCAGAGTGGGACCTTCTTGATGAAAACCGAGCAGGATCTAAAATTAACTGAGTGGACATCAAAGGAACACTGACCAGGACTGTGCATTAATTTCATTGGAACCAATGTGATCAGTACGGGATTTAGGCACGTTAAGCTACAGCTCAGAGTCTCACATATAAGGGCAGGACTGAACCCCCCCCCCCCAACAGAGCCTAAATTTCAATTAGTCATGTATTATGACTAATGTATTAAATTTTATTTGCATTGCTTCTTCAGTTTAGTAATGCTGAACTGTGTAACTGCTCTTGTGTTTCTGTACATTAAAAGGAGGAGACCTGGTCTTGTGGTAGCAAGCATGACTTGTCACCTTAGCTATGCAGGGTCTGCTCTGGTTGCACATGAATGGGAGACTAGAAATGTAAGCACTGTAAGATATTCCCCTTAGGGGATGGAGCCGCTCTGGGAAGAGCAGAAGGTTTCAAGTTCCCTCCCTGGCTTCTCCAAGATAGGGCTGAGAGAGACTCCTGCCTGCAACCTTGGAGAAGCCACTGCCAATCTGTGTAGACAATACTGAGCAAGATGGACCTATGGTCTGACTATATGGCAGCTTCCTATGTTCCTTGCTCCTATGTAAAAGTGTTTCTGTATGCTAAATAAGGAATTGTAATATATTTTCATTTAAAGGTATTTCTAATGCAAATAGGCTTATTGAAAGATAACTGTTTTTGTTAGATGATTTTTTCATTGTATCCTTGATGGAGATACACACACACACACACACACTTATTTATTTATTTCTATCTCCATTGTATTTTTGTTAATTTGGGTCTTCTAAATCTGACATAGCTTAGGGCCTCAGCATGTAATAATCCAGTCTTGGATGTGATGCAAGCCTTATCAGACAATCCAATGAAAACCTCCTCTGATTAAAAAAAGATGAAATTCAGTACAAGATTGTACTCTCTCTCTCTCTCTCTCTCTCTCTCTCTCTCTGTTGGTCAGAGAAAGTTTTCATTGGATTGTCTGATACAGTTTGCATCACAAGCCTTATCAGACAATATTGTATTGGTGGAGGCTTATATGGTGATTGGCTAATACACACTGTCAATCAAAAGGAATTTAAACTTAGGAACCTACCCTGGAATTCCTAAGGGAGGGGCTATGGTATGGAGGAAACAGGTGTCTATGAAGTTCAGTTAGTTAAGTGACAGATTTGAGATAGGGATGGTTAGGGTGAGAGAGAGGATCTCTGGTTAGGGTCTCTAGGGCAGGACTGAGGCTGGAATTGGGAAGCTGGTTGTACACACCTGAGAATAGCTCTGCAAATCAAACTTGCCTATCACTTTGTGAATTCTGGGAGTGCATGGTTTATTACACAGGTTATACAACTAGGGAGGTTGTATCACAGGAAAGATGCTATAAGTCTAAAGAAGCTTGTTTTACTTTAAAAGACACCTCAGTATCTTTACAGTAAAGCCTTTGCTGGCACACAGTCTTATATACGTACCACAGTTTTGAATACCAGACTTAAATATAAGAAGTGGTGGACTGACTAGCAAGTAAATATTAAGGTTGTTACTTTGTTTCAGAAACCATTATGTGTGTGACCCTACATTGTAGAGAATAGAAATCACTGAAGCTATTGTATCACAATACAGTTATTTTCTTTGGTTTAGAATTTTAAAACTGTTTCAACTGTGTCTTCTTCTCCCCATGTAGCCACTCAGGCACAATACCAAATTTACTGTTAGAAACCCAATTTAGGATTTAATTTGGTGGTGGCAGTGTAATAAAGAAACAAAGGGTTTGAAATAAACAAAAGGGTCACAAACATATTGTTTCTTTTAACATCTATATATTTTAAACACTAATCTCCCAGTCCCAGCCTCGGGCGAGTTCCTGACAGCTTACCTGTACTCAAGAAGCAGGCTTCCTTCCATCTTCTGCAGGGAAATCTACTGCCTTCTGGGCAGCCTCAGCAATGGTGCTTTAAAATATTGAGGCTATTCACACGATTGTAGAAAATGGGGCTAGCCTCTGCTAGCCCGGTTTTCTACAACTGTGTGAACCACCAGGCTCGGCTGCGAGCCTGGTGGTTCCTGAGCAGATAACCCACTCAAGTAACCCTCCCCTTAAACTGGGTTTGCGGTGCGAGCGCTCCGCAAACCTGTTTTTTCTGCTGCAGCGAAGCTCCACACCATGGCTACTCATGGATAGACCCCCAGTTGGGAGCCTTAAAAGCAGCCTCCCAGCTCAGGGGTCTCTCCAGTATGCCCTGAGCTCTCACCAGCGTGGTGTAGCGGTTAAAGTGCTGGACTAGGACCGGGGAGACCTGAGTTCAAATCCCCATTCAGCCATGATACTTGCTGGGTGACTCTGGGCCAATCACTTCTCTCTCAGCCTAACCTACTTCACAGGGTTGTTGTGAAAGAGAAACTCAAGTATGTAGTACACCGCTCTGGGCCCCTTGGAGGAAGAGCGGGATATAAATGTAATAATAATAATAATAATAATAATAATAATAATAATAATAATACTGGAGCTTCCGGGGGTCGCACAGCCCCCGAACTCCCCAGCCCTGCCTGGCTCCGTGACGGAGCCGGCAGTCATGTGGGCAGCCACTGCGGCCGCCCAAAGCAGACTGGCATGTCTCTTTGATTGTGAGACCTGCTTCATTGTCTTTTTTCTGTAGACTCTCCCCACAATGCCCCAGGTAAGAAATCAACTGACATTACATTATTTCCCTCATGCATTAAAGGGGGGGGGAGGAATAGCTTCTCCCTGTAGCTATATGGAGCAGCCATTTTTCCCCTCTAGTGGTAAGTACACTAGAAAAGTGTACTTATCCAAGACATTGTGGGGTGATTCCACAGAAGAAAGAAGGGTTTTTAAAGTGTCACTGCTGTCCTTTCCCAGAAGGCCACCGATTTCCATGTAGAAGATGTAAGAGAACCTGCTTCCTGGTTTCATATATGTCCCTCCCACTGATTCATTGAGTAGATCCAGTATATCTGCTTGAATCAGATGTAATCAATATCTCATTCAATGAGCCGGGTATCACGATCAGTGAGACCCGGTTTTGGAGAGAGAGGGGGGAGAGCCCTGGGCAGCCGGATCAGCCACCCACATGATTGCCGGCTCCATGATGGACCCGGCGGGGTCTGGGGGGGGAGTGGGGAGACAATCAGCCCCCGGAAGCTCCAGCATGCCCTGCACAAGTGTGCAGGGCATGCTGGCAAGACCCCCAGAGCTGGGAGGCAGCTTTTTGCCTCTCCTCTGGTGGTCTCCTCATGAGTAAGCATGGCATGGAGCCGTGCTGAGGCTACTCATGATTTAAAAAATGGCTAAAACGGAGCACTAGCTCTGCAAACCCGGTTTTAGGGGAGGGGTACTTAGGCGGGTTAACCGCTTGGAAGCCACCAGGCTCTCCTGCAAGTCCGGTGGCTCCCACGATCAGGCAAAATTGGGCTAGGCTCCCCTAGCCTGATTTTGCCTGATCGTGGGAATAGTCCCAATATCTGATATATGTTCCTTGAAAAAGAAACCTACTATGTTTTAAATTGTGTATTTATAAAAGATACATTTTTATATTTGCCTACAGGATTCTATTGCATTTTTTCTCAGGAACAAAATAGGCCTACAGAATATGTATATTTTACTAGGTAGGAGTTGGCATACAGGAGTATATTCTAATGATAATTTAGATATTTGAAAATCAGAAAAATACATAGAACTAATTTGATTGCTTTTCCTTTATTATATTTCTTTATATTCAACAGTGGCACACCATTGTTAAATATTTGCAGTTGTGTATGTGCCTGGTGTAGCGGAGTGAGATGATGGAAGTTTTACACTCAGTCAGAGGCAAAAGATAATAGATTTAATTCACATCAAATCTGAATTGGATGAATTTCATGCACATCCCTACCTTATATTTCAGCAGACACTGGAATATTGTGTAGGGAAATGAATTCACTGAAAAAGCAGCACTGGATTGCACTTAAAAGAATTGCATAGTATTTAAAGGGTACAGCAGATCTGGAATTAGTATGGCCAGCATGTGAGCAACCCAAGTTAGTAGGATATATGGATGCCAACTGTACTGAAGATAGAGATGATAGAAAGTCAGCTAGTGGTAATGCATTTTTCTATGGAGGAGGAGCAATCTAATTGTAAGGAACAATAGCCTTTCTAATCAGACCAGCTCACATGAGGGGAATGATAGCTGAGTCATCCCTGCTCAGCTGCCTGGGTGGGCTCTTCATAAAACTATTCTATATTTCTGGTAGATTACTTTGCTGCCACCAAGTCACTTTTAAAAGTTTATCCTAATGGAGCATGAGTGACTGAAAAGCCCCATTTCACTTTGCTTCCCTTTGCAAACAGGCAAGTATATAAAAATCCACTGCTCCCTGGGGTGTTTGTCTTTACATGGAGCTAATGATAGCTGGATAAGCTCTTTTGATGATGCATCTGCACTAGAGAAATTGCCTCCTTCCACCCCACCCCACTTCATTCTCCTGAGTTAATAACTAACTCTGGGAGGCTTGTAAAAAGAAAAGAACAGAGAAAAATATTTTATTCAGTTGCTACAGACTGGTTCATCTGAGGTTTGGGCTTTTTATATACACTCAAAAATGCTTAACTTGAATTACAAGAATGTTTCAGAATGCCCAGATCTTTTTTAGGCAGCACCCACTGACATCTTAGTCGCTCAGTTACAAAGAAGAGATATTTAGGAATTGCAAAGCACACACAGAAAGCAAAATAATTCCTATTGCAAAGTCTGACTAAGCATACTTTCCCCATGCTAGTTTTCCGAAGTCTCAAAAACCTTGGCTTCATTCCTGCTTGAAAACTCACCAAAAATCCTGGCAATATCAAGTCCCTACAAATCTCTCACCTTGAGAGATTGTCCTGCAGCACTCACCCTGCAGGAGCAGCCTCCATGGCAGTCTCTGCCCCTCCGTACTCTCTTCCTCCTTCTTCTTTCCAGCATTCCCCCCAGCAGCCCTCATGTTCCACCCACCTGGTGGATTGATTGGTCAAGACCTGGGGTCGTAGCCCGTCAGTCAAGGTCAGGGGTTCACTTCCTGTTAACCCTATTAGAGCTGGGAGGCTGATCACTACTCTAATGGTTAAGCATGAAACAATCTATTGTAGCTTTATCTTCAACCGAAGCTATATATCAGTGGCACAAGCTTGTCAAGAGGTTATTTGGCTGCATAAACTTCTAGAAGATTTTGTAGTTGTATTGAAGCTTACTATAATGTATGAAGACAATCGATGTTGTATTAGTCTGTCACAAAATGGGACAATTACATAGAGAAGTAAACATATTGGTGTGAAAGATTATTTTGTAAGATAATTAAAAGATAAATTAATTCTCTCCCCGCAAACCCTCCCCAGGCGGCTCCCACTGATCATGGGAACCGCCTCAATGAAAAGGAGAATATTGTGGTTTATTTGTATATACATCAAATCAAGACTATTTGATATGGAACCATGGAACAGAGTGGAGATTCATTCAAATCAATTTGAATTTGCCCAAATAAGAATCGAGTTGAATTGAATTTGAGTGAATTCACCCAAATTCTATTTGATTTAGGGAGCATTTGAACTGATTTGAACAAATCTCCACTCTGTTTAATGGTTCCAAGTTAAATTGATTCAAATTCTATTTGAATTCAGATCAAATTTGGGCAAATGTCATGCATATCCCTAATATCAGAACGTGATACAGTTGTAATGAACAGTAATTTTCCAATTCCCATTCTTAGTTTTCATTGCTTTCCAAATATTCACTGGATTCGTTTTCCATTGGAGTGCCTCTGTAAAACCAAAGCATTCAATTAAGGCTGTTATCTTTTGCCTTTGACTGAGTGTGAAACTTCCATCATCTCACTTTTTATTTATCCCTTTGATATGAAGGTTTAACTTTTAATTGTACAAAGCAGCATAAGGAGATGTATGTTGAGCAGAGTTAACAACATACTGTACTCTGAGATAATAAGACATTTCACCCAAATTTTTAATTTCTACTTCTTTATTTAAATTCTTCGCTATCTCATCATAATCCTTTTTCTCCTGATGACAAATAATCAGATCATCTACTATATAAGCATGTATGTCCATCTTCCATCTCAAGCTCTAGTGTACAAACAAGGATAAGCTTTTCCCTGTTGAAATCCTTCTTCCAGAAGCAATTGACTTAATTTACCATTCCAAGCTCTCTGGCTGCTTGTTTAAGTCTGTATATATTTTTTCTGTGGTTTACCCACAAGTGTTTCTGTCTGTCTATCTATCTATCTATCTATCTATCTATCTATCTATCTATCTATCTATCCTCTTTGATAACACCATATAAAAATGCAATCTTTACATCTAGATGATGCACTTCAATTTCCTTAGATTTAGGGCTGCTCAACTTTGGCCCTCCTGCAGATGTTGGCCTACAACTCCCTTAATCCCAGGCTATTGGCTACTGTGGCTGAGGATTATGGGAGTTGTAGTCAAAAAACAGCTGGGGGGGCCTAAATTGAGCAGGCTTGCCTTAGATGCAGCAATTGCAAGTAACCATCTAATTGATGTGCACTTAAGTACTGGTGCAAAGGTCTCTTCATAGTCCTTACCATATTTCTATGCATACCCCTTAGCAATTGGCCTGGCTGTATATCTCTGACTGTCTCTTTTTTCATCACGCTTAATGGTAAACACCAATTTGCATCCTACATCCTTTCTGTGTTGTGGTAACTTTACAAGTGTTCATGTCTTATTATTATGAAGTGAACCAATCACTCCCTTAGCAGCCTATATCAACTTAGGTGTATCAAAAAATCAGTTATTCCTCTTATTATATGCCTATTTATGGATTCAGGTATTTTCTCCTCTTTTGCCTCAAAAGAAAATCTTTGGGGTGGAAACCCTTTATTAATCCTATTTGAACATCTCCCCTCTAATTGTTGTTCAGTCACCCCTTCTTGATCAGATCTCTCCGCAACATCAAGATCAATAATTACTTCTTTATTTTGACATTGTAGTTTCTGTTCAGCTTCTTCACCTGTTGGAAAAACTAAGTCACAATTAGACACTATTTTGACATTAGATTTCTGTTTCTCATCAAAGCAAGCAACACTGCAAAACTTGATAGTGTCTGTATCAGGGTCGAGTATTCTATAATTTTTGCTGACTGAGTCATATCCCACAAAAATTCCTTTCTCAGTTCTACAGTGTCAGGGCTCCCCACCCACCGAAGGAGAGCCTGATTACTCACTCAGTCACAGGGCCAAGAAGACTGAGGCTGCACTGCACCAAGGTAAAGTCAAAGCCAGCCAGGACCTTCCCTGGTTGCTGGGGAGGGCCAGGAGACCTGGGAACCAACAGACCATTGGTGGACCAGCAGGGCCCAGCAAGTTGCCCCCTTGTGGCAAAGAGGAGAAGGCAAGGACTCAACAGCCAGAGAGACAGGCAATAGCTGAAGGAGGGAGGAGGGAGGCAGTTGGACTGGAGAGGGCGGAGTTAGGAGACGGTAATTGGGATTGCCCTGATTGCAGACTTTTATTTAAGGTTTGGATGGCTAGAGATGAGGAGGTCAGGAGAGATGGGACTGACTTGGCCCTAGAGACTGCTGGCAAGCAGCAGTCTGACCCCTCTTCCTAACAGCTGGTGGAGGAACAGGCTGATAATTAACCCACTCTCTAGCACTTCTGAGGCCACTTCAACAGACTTTGAATAGGAGCAGAGGAAGGGAAGCAGTTGGGAGGTGGTGGCCATAGGCAAGTACAGTCCAGTTTCCTCCTCTGATCCTTAGGGATGTATGTGTATGCTTTACTTCTGAATACTTTTATGTGCTTTAACTGTATTTCTTCTATTCCACAATTCAAAGGGAGTCAACTCTTTGATTTTAGTAGGTAATCTATTTTGTAGATAAGTTTTCTTGATGGCTTCCCCCAACCAGTACTTATTCTCCAGTCCTGCGACAAGTAGCATGTTTCTGCACATTTCAATTATAGTTCTATTTTTCCTCTCAGCTACTCCATAGTGTTCTGGAATATAGGGAATAGTTATTTTATGCTTAATTTCCTGTTCCTTCAAATACTGCTCAATGTCATTCCTGCAATATTCACTGCCATTGTCAGTACAAAAAGTTTTAGGTTTATTCCAAAATCTGTTAGTGGCTGCTAACAGACTCTCTGAGTTTCATCAATACTTCACTTTTCTCCTTTAGGAAATATATAGATACATAGTGAGAAAAGCCATCAATAATTTTTTTAAAAATATATATATATATAATATAAAAATGTCTCCCTGGTGTTTTCACTAGGAAGGGACTACAAACATCACTGTGGATTATTTTATTTATTATTTTATTGTTAGATTTCTCTACCACTTTTCATTAAAATAACCCCTAAGCGGTTTACAATATAATTAAAACAATGCACAATTAAAATACAAAAAGTATGCTAGTAAATATAAATATAAAACTAATATATCTCTTTTAAAAAGTTTTTAAACCCAAATAAAACAGTTTCACACAAAACTCAAAGCAGCAGCGGTAAAAACTGTACTCATATAAAAACGTGTTTGGAGAGCCACATCTTTGCTTGTTTTCTAAAAACTGTAAGGGAGGCTGAGGAGCAGATGCTATCTGGGAGAGCATTCCAAAGCCTGGGGGCAATGACTGAAAAGGCCCTGTCCTGTGTGCTCAATAGTCAAGCCTCTCTCGCCGCTGGCACGCAGGGCACAGCTCCCTCCTATGATATTGTGAAATGGTCAGAAATTAAGTCCAATCTAGACTGAATTTAGATGACTGAAGAGCATGTATTTCTGATAGCATTTGCTTTAACACACTCAATGCACCTGTTTTCAAACTTGCACAGCTTTATTTTTATATCTCTCTCCAACTGCTCCTTTTCCAGCTTAAAGTTGTTGTCTTTATTTCAATGACCCATCCTACAATGCCAGAAGGTTATTGTGTATTGCAGTCCTTGTGTACACAGTCACTTGCTACATTTGCCAATTCTCTTCTACAATGAACCTCATAAAGCTCATTGTCTTTGAACATAGCTCTAAGTAGTAACTCTTCTTCTTTAAACACAATACAATAATTTCTAGTTTTTGTTGCATCTCATGCCTCCATATGCAAGGCACCACTTGCATCATCATCACCACCACCACCACCAAAGATGTGCACATGCTTGTTGGAACTACCCCACAATTCAGCAACATCAAGGATTATATCACCTGGGGTAATATAACATTACCCCATATTTTTATTGGGGGTAATGTTTGGATGTCACCAACCCAGAGATAAGAAGAAATGATATTTTATGTAACATGGGGAATGCTTTATTTGTTCTGTCAGTGCTAATTGAAAACACATTAACGTATTTACCCAAACAGAAGAAAACTCTGAATTTAAGATGACCCCCCTTAAGAATGCAGATTAAATTCAGTTTATATTTGTATGTACCCCAAAGGTAGAGGATTCTGAATTTAAGACAAACTCCAAGTTTCTAACATCAAAGAACTTGCGCGCGCGGGGGGGGGGAATAGTCTTGGATTCAGGTAAGTACAGTAAAATTAAAACATGAAAATATGTTGTGACAGCTTTTTAATTAGTTCCCTGGGTTTCTTGAAAAACCCTTCAAACTTTCCTGCTTTTTAACTTAGCATTATTTTGAGGTCTCTTTCCTTATTTTTTGAAAGAATAACAGTTCTTCACATGTTTATGCGAAAGTAGTCCTTTCTCTCCACTTCTGCTGACCTGTATGATGACTTCATCATGTTTTGCAGACTTAAGGATTGGTTTCATGACCCTGGCAAGACCGAGTTTTAGAGCTTTGCAGTTCTTTTATTTTACCAAATCTTTCCTTGGATCTGTTACTTTACTTTTCTTTTTTCCCCCTAACTGCTTGTCTTTTGCTACTTCTCAGTGTTGCCAAGCAAACTCTAGAAGAAGATGGTCAAAACATACTAAATGGCAGCAGCACAGAACCTTATCTGTAATGTTGTATCTTAGTATCTTTACTGGAGAAGCAGCAAAATTTCATGAAGTTTTATACTTCCCTGAAAACTGGCTATACTTTGGATTATTTCATTTCTAACAGCACTTATTTGGTCATAACAGGAGCCATGACTGAATCAGATTGAGGATCCATATAGTCAATTGTTGGGGGCATTTCTAAGCATTTTTGGATATGTGCAGTTCCTCAGATCCCTTTTTGCAACCAACTCTAATAAAATAAAGAAGCTTTATATTTGCTGGGCTAGAAGCTGCACTCAATGAAAGCATATCTTGCAGGGCGACAAAATTCTCAGAAATGGTGCTAAGCAGATCTCCCCGAAGACTAATGCTCTGTAAGGGCCTGCACACAAGAATTGAACATGGGCTCCATCAGTACATTTTCCCAGAGGGATCAATGGGAAACTCAAAAAGTTTAACAGAGAATTATCTGCACTCTCTTCAAACTACAACTCCCAGGATAAGACTGGTATAAAACACACATATGCTTGTAGTGTAGACAAGTGCCCTCCACTATCTCTCTCCCCAGTGCTGAAGGATGACACTCACCTCACCTCTGCAGGTGGCAATTATGACATCCCCTGTGGTTTCTCCTTTATGATGTGCTCATTGTCTCCTTGGTGATGGCTAAAGCTCCATCACCAAGCATTAGCCATCAAGGTGTGGAGGATGCAGAAGAAGTAGCAGCATCTCACAGGGGCAGCTTGGTTCTCCTATCCCAAGAAGCGATGGGATAATAATCATGGCAAAGCACTTGTGCTCCTTTTAAATATATTAATGAGTGCAAAGGCTGCCAGGTAAGAAGTATGTTTCTGTTCTAGAACAGGAATGTGTAAGGGCTGGAGGCAGTTTGAAACCAAGCCATCCAGCAGATGAGAGTATTTCAGTATCTATAAATGCCAAAATCTTTCACTTCCTTTCTTTGTTTGGCTCTGTCAATAACTTTTGCCAAGGCTTAATTCACAGCAGGGGACTAGATACTACATTGCCTGGAGAGGAATCTTCACCCTGGAAAGAGACCAACTTGAACCGGAAACTACAGATAAATGAATGAGAGAAACTCCATTTTGGGATTAATCTGTAAAAGAGAAAAAAATCATTGATTTTGCCCAGTTTGAGAAAATAAATTCATAAAAATTATGATGCAAGATAAGGAACATAACTTCTTGTACTCTTTCAGAAAAAATGGGAAGCAAAACATTACAGATATTAACATATCTGTACACACAGAGATAAGTGCTTTATTGCTAAGGAAAGGAGCCATTTGGTTTCTTTCCTAAAGAATGAGAGGCAACACCATCACAACCTGTTTTTTTTAAGCAAGTAGGGACTTGGCTTGAAATGCATGGTGTTCAATCAGTTTAAGAAAGCAACAAACACATTACAAAGAGTCCAGTGATACATATTGTTGCACTGTTTCAGGAAGGAGAAAGTGTAAAAGATAACAGGTGGTCACCACGAACATGGAGGTAAGTTCTTTTTTGCCAAAGCAAATGGCTACTTGGCTTCTTTTCTGGCTCACTGGCTTTTTCAAACCAATGTGATTTCAAACCAATCACAGAAGATATCTATTATGATTGAATGTTGAGTTGACCATTTTGATTTCTGTTTTCCAGACTGAAAGGTAACTTTCAATTTTACAAGTAACTGCAATCTATCTGTTCTCACAAGAGAAAAAGAGTCACCTCTCCAAGGTAATAAAAAATAGATCTTTGTCTTGCATGAGAAGAGACTTGAATAGAGAGAAGTGGGTGGGAGGGCATTTTTATTTTTATTTGCAGAAAATGGCTTGGTTTAAAAGCATAAAGCAATTCATGGTTTCCCACAAGCTTAAGAAAGCAAAAAACTCATAACAAGCAGTCTGGTGTGAGGTAAGGAACATCAGAGTTGTTGCTTTGCTTCAGGCCACGTGAAACACCACCAATGTGGAAGTAGACTCTTAAGAAGGAAGTCCTTTATTGCTAATTGAAGTGGCTGCTTAGTTCAGTTTCTAGCCCACTGGCCTTTTCAGACTAATCACTGAAGTGTGCAGACTTGCAAGGATATTAGTTGATTTTTAATGAACTTTTAAAAAGAACCTTCTAAAACTGTTTAAAACTTTAAAATCACAACTGCTTCGTTTCATGGCAGAGACTTACAAAATGTTCCACATTTGCATTGCATTGCACTATGCAGCACTCTCCCCTTCTGTTCTCTCTTGCCTACACTGATTCCTCTTCTCCTTTTCACTGCTCTCTCGCTCACTCGCTCTCCCCCCCCGCCCTCTTAAAGTGAGCAGATGAGTAAGGAGGAGGTAGTGGTGGGCAAACCCTAACTACTCAGGACTGAAAATAAAGTTAGAAAGACCAGATTATTCCTCCACACCTCAGAAAATAGTTTGCTTTCACTTAGTCTCTGAGTGTTTTCAGATCCTGTCTCATCCCCAGTGATATCACTGTGTAGAATTGTGCTAGCTTTGTAATAGTAGTGATATATAATGTACTTGGCTAACTTGCAAGTTATAAAATGTAGAAACAAGAAACAATATATTAATGTTCAATATTGTAATAACTGGCTGAATCGCAAGCTCTTAAACAATGTATCAATTTGTACTAGCTCACCTGTAACCCATTGAGCCATGTGATCTTGACAAATGGGAATGCTTAAGTAGTACTTACGAATGGTATGTATGGAGGAACGCATGAGTGAGCAACATGAAGAGCGCCCCTAGTCCCCACTCCCTCTCTAACACAGACAATGTTTGGAAAGACGCCAAGGCCCGAAGAGAACCAGGGAGGACTGCCAGTGACTGCCAGTGACGTTGCAAGGGAAGAAAGAGCTGAAGGAGACAGGATGGGTACGTCTTGTAATCACAGAGATGAAAAGTGGACTGCAAATGTACCAACCGGAACTGGACTGGAAACTTCCCTTTATAAGTCAGGCAGGAACCCAGAAGACCCTGGAGAAGCACTAACATCCCAAGCGAGGCCTCTACGCTTCTTCCAACACCCCTTTCAAAGACTGATCACCTTTGGAGTGGGGCTGGGTGAGTATGTGTGTGTGTGCATGTGTGCGTGTATGAGTTAGAAGCTAGCTTGCTGTTTTGTTGGCTATAAT
Source organism: Hemicordylus capensis (assembly GCF_027244095.1). Classification (NCBI taxonomy): domain Eukaryota; kingdom Metazoa; phylum Chordata; class Lepidosauria; order Squamata; family Cordylidae; genus Hemicordylus; species Hemicordylus capensis. Next base: position 265,551,884 of record NC_069659.1, on the reverse strand, counting down.
AAACATGGATCCTTAATTGAGTAAAACCAGCTGGTGTCTGTGTCCGTTTCCTGGGGCTACCTTGTTGTTGGTGGTGCAGTGCTAAAGGACTTAGAGTAAATAAAGGTCCCACATATTTGGTGGAGAATTGCGGGTCCTCTAATCTGTCCTTGTGCGACTGCGCTGACCAAGAGGGCAAGTGTAGCAGGGATTGCGGAGCAGATTTGGGTTTAGATACCCATAATGTCTTTCTTCAGGAAGAAAGAGGACAGGCCATAGTTTTCATTGCGGGAGCATTGCCCTGCTCCCAGAGATAAAGCGGATGGTCAGTAGATGTTTGGTAACTTGACCTTCTCGTTGGAGAAGGAGCTCCTGGTGGAGCGTGAGACAAAAGATGCGAGAGACGCTGTGTGCAAGGGTATTAAAGATGAATTGGAGACCCTGCAGCGTACCTTGGATGCCTGGAGCTTGGATGTGGCTCAGCAGGCTGTGGATTCCCGTATCTATGAGGGGTACAGGGAAATGGTTATAGGAAATAACCTTGAGATTGCGTCACAGCAGAAATCTGTTTTGCTAGCCTTGGTGTATTCTATTTTAAAAGATGTGATGGAAATTTTGGGAAACTTGGTGGAGAAAATGCAGGATATGTGAAAGTTTTACTATAGATAGAACAGGGAAATTTGCTTATGAGACAGGATTTGATTTTAAAAGGGGAAAAATTGGTGGGGTACACGGTCAAAATTAAGCAGACAGACTAAGATCCAAAGAAAGTGGGGGCACCCGCTGGTTCTGAATTGAGTTGCACATATGGGAGGGAACTCCGACATTGAGTCTCATAGAAGACTTTTCTCCTCCAAAGGATATGGAGGATGGATATAGAATGTTCAGTACTTTAGACAGTTACTGACATAAAGAGAAATAAATGAAACTGAGGACTCTGTTTGCAAGAGTTTACAGGAAATACAGAAGTGCAGGCAGAACCTCAGACACAGCAATAGTCAAACTGCGCTTTGCCCAAGAGAGTTGTGTCAGAAAAATGAATTCACTAAATTAGTAGAGAAGGGAAACAAACCTGGAAGATCCGTTCCAGAGATTTTGGGAGGAAGTAACTGTAGTTTAAATTAAAAAACCAATTGATCCAGGAGGAACTGTGTAAGGCATACTCCTCCTGCAAGACATTTGGGCACATTTTGCAAAGCCAGAGATCACAGGAGCCAAGTTAGTCCAGCAGAAGACTGTGCTAGTAGCTTTATTACATACAGCCCTAAAAGATGTCTTAGGAGTTCTGGGAAATTTAGCAGATAAAAGTATGAGAAATGTAACAGTGGTTTTTATGTGGAATGAGTGTAAGTGGAAGGAAAGACAGTATGTGGAAAGGAAGGAAACTTGGCAAGTTGAAGAAAAGATTGGGGGAAGAGAGAGAGAGATTGCTTCATATGAAGAGCAGAATGTGTAAGGTTTTATTGGTTAAGTTTGTGTTTTGTCTTGGTGTTGTTGTGTCATTTGTTCTGTCCTGACAAAAGAAAAAAAAAAGAGGGAAACCAGATCTGGGAAAAATATATATAGCTTCTATGAAGTGTTAAGCACAAAGAAAGAGTTAAACTGGTCTCAGACAGGCAGAGAACAAAAAGCAGTTGAGGAAAAGCCTGTAGAACTTAGTTGTTTGCTCATAAGCTTGATGCCCTGTGCTAAGACTTAAGCGTGCTTGTGAGCAAACATGGGCACCCTTTATGGGCACCCTTTGCCTGGCGTACCACATGCAGTTTATAATGGGTAGCTGTTTATTCTATTGACTCCTGAATATGGGTTTTAGACACGTTTAAGGTGTATTTGATTTTGGAAACTGGAAAGAAAAGGGATCATTGACCACTATGTTTTTTCTTATTGTAGCTAAATATAAAAGGTGTAATTCCTGTGCTTTAACCATGGTATGTGAGTCTTGGGGAAAGTAGGAAGCCTTTTCCTCTCTCCCTGTTTCAATAAAATCTCCTGGGAAACCAGCCAAAACTTCTAGTTAGATATCAGCCACAGCCAGTCAGAGGAATGGCTAATTGAGAACTCCAGTTTGCAACCTATTCTAATCCATTAAACTTTTTATCAAGAGATTTAAAGCATATTTTACTATTAAGATTAAATGTAAGATAACTAACTGCTGAAAATAGGTTAATACCAAGCAGTGTATGTTTATGGCCATTTTCCTGTAAACACTCAGGATTTTGTTTGTAATTTTTTTGTATGAGGTTGTTTCTTTGGAAGCACTTTCATGAGGAAGCAAAAGGGAGCTTTTATGTTCTGAAGATGGGTAACACTTTGGACATATACTGAATAATTCTTCTGTAAATGATTGTGCTTCTCTTAAAGTTGAAATAGGGTGAATTAACCCTTTACCAGTCTACAAGTAGAACCAGGGATACTGGATTAGCAATGTTCATGTATTCAAAATTTGGAAAGGATTCTAAGGTAACTCAGCTGAACCTGTTTAAATTGATCTCTTGTTTATTTTGGGTTTTGGTATTGTCTTATCTGTGATGTCATCAGACTTTTTGGTTATTGATAAGGTAATGAGCAAAAGGGAGTCTCTATAAAAGCCAAGGCATATGGATACCCTGCAAAGAGAATGAACTCCCCCAGATCAATTGTGTAATCTATGCGCATGCAAAACCTTGTGATTTATTTTTCAGATGAACCCGAGAAAGATGATCCCACTTTGCTTTATAGCATGTATGATAAGAACACAATGCTCAGCAATTGGTGGCTTCGACATGCACAGTCCTTGTTTGACCTTTATGGACCTACTGCCGAGATTTATTATGAGTCTCCTCTTTCTGTCTCCTCTTTTGCTTTCGTACCTTCTTTGTTTACAGAGCCTTCAGTGATCGTTGGTGGATTGACTTATGAAGGCACCCTCTTCAGTGAAACTCCAGCTAAACTTAATAGTGTCCCATGGCGCTGCATGCACTTTAACACTATACCAAAGGCCTATGTTTTTGCTGTCACAGTACTGGTGTTTGGAATTCCAAAATACAGGGTTATGTGGAGGCTAAGCCTCTTCTGGATAAATTGGGAAACTACACTTACTGCTCTGACTATTTTTGGCTGTGGGGTTCTCGGAATGCTTCTCATGTTTATGATGTCTTATTCAATGAAACCTCATTTGTAGATTTGTATCCCACCCATCCCTTGATCTTCCCTTATAATTCGGGAAAGGGTTCAATTTGTGGGGGTTGGCAGATGAGGGACCCCAATTTGTGGTTCTTCTTTAATGGGTGGGCTACAAATTATCACCCTGGTAACTATCAATGTGCAGCTATTGGTTTATTTGACTTTCCCCACTCAGGTTGTTCTACCTCAAAATCATTCTCAGCTGCATTCCCACAGTGAGCCTCGTCGCCGTCGTGAGGTGGGACACTATATGGGGCCTAATTGTAATGATGAGGTTATTGTGGGAAAGCAACTGTCTACCTCTGAGGGTTCCAGGGTGGCGGGAGGTATATTTACCAGTCTTCTGACCTTGGGAACCTACCCTGGAGTCCTTACCCAGGAAAACAGAAAGAGCATTTTGGGTTTGAATTGTCGTATGGAAAAAAACGGTTAATGCTACTGGCATCATTGTTCGTGCCATCCAGACTGAGGTCAAAGAACTGAATCAGGAACTGATGCAACACCGTGTGGCTTTGGACTACCTCTTAGCCAGGGAGGGGGGCTATTGTAAGGTGATTAAGAATGGTTGTAAACTTGTATTTCATGATTTAAATGCAAATCTGGAATCTCAACTCCAATTGATGGATAATTCAATTCAACATAACATTGAGGGACCCGGTGACTGGTGGTCATGGCTGACCTCTTGGCTCCCTAGTCCCACTTGGTTTCGTTCGCTTCTACTGGGTTTCTTAGCTTTCTGTTTTATGCTGCTACTTACTTGCTGCTGTATACAATTTCTACCTCTGCTTTGTCGGTCCTGTGTGCTAGGTCCTGCACAACCAACGGAAATCCCCTTGACAGCTGTCACCAAGAACTGATGGCTGCTTCTCCAGTGTTTCAGCAGTCATCAAGTGGGGGAATATGTAGAATTGTGCTAGCTTTGTAATAGTAGTGATATATAATGTACTTGGCTAACTTGCAAGTTATAAAATGTAGAAACAAGAAACAATATATTAATGTTCAATATTGTAATAACTGGCTGAATCGCAAGCTCTTAAACAATGTATCAATTTGTACTAGTTCACCTGTAACCCATTGAGCCATGTGATCTTGACAAATGGGAATGCTTAGGTAGTACTTACGAATGGTATGTATGGAGGAACGCATGAGTGAGCAACATGAAGAGCGCCCCTAGTCCCCACTCCCTCTCTAACACAGACAATGTTTGGAAAGACGCCAAGGCCCGAAGAGAACCAGGGAGGACTGCCAGTGACTGCCAGTGACGTTGCAAGGGAAGAAAGAGCTGAAGGAGACAGGATGGGTACGTCTTGTAATCACAGAGATGAAAAGTGGACTGCAAATGTACCAACCGGAACTGGACTGGAAACTTCCCTTTATAAGTCAGGCAGGAACCCAGAAGACCCTGGAGAAGCACTAACATCCCAAGCGAGGCCTCTACGCTTCTTCCAACACCCCTTTCAAAGACTGATCACCTTTGGAGTGGGGCTGGGTGAGTATGTGTGTGTGTGCATGTGTGTGTGTATGAGTTAGAAGCTAGCTTGCTGTTTTGTTGGCTATAATAAACATGGATCCTTGATTGAGTAAAACCAGCTGGTGTCTGTGTCCGTTTCCTGGGGCTACCTTGTTGTTGGTGGTGCAGTGCTAAAGGACTTAGAGTAAATAAAGGTCCCACAACTGGAAGTACAACAAACAGGGTCCAATACAACATTTTCCCCAGACCCCTGAAAATTACCACTACCCCTTCTCCTCCCACCTGCCTCTTCCTCCCCCATTTACCTTTTTTCTGGCTCCAGTGATGGCAGCATGAAGAAGAAGAGATGTTTCTTCCTCTCTCCTCCCTGTTGCTAGGCTTAGAGTCTTCACAATGTACTGGATGGAAGCAGAACTGAGAACTGTCATTTTTCTAGCATTACTGGCCCATGCAGAAGTGCTGGAAAGAGTAGAATTCTCAGCATTCTTTATGTCTGGCATACTGTGGTGATTGTGTGCTGAGTATGGAGAGACATGTTGCTGTCTCTACTGCCCATCCTTATGCTTAGTGCAGGGCCATCACAGTGTGCCAGATATAAGGAGAGCTGGGGATTGTAGTCCTGGCAATGTTTCTGCCATCAGTCAGTAGTGCTGGAAAGCCTACCATTTCCAGATCTCCTGGCTTATGGCACACTGTGACGCCAAGGACGGGATGCCTCTCCTGCTGCCCAGAGTGGAGCCCCCCAAATGGTAAGGGTGGGAAGAGGGAACTTGGATGCCAGCAGTAGGTGGGAGAGGGGTGGGCAGGGCTTATGTTTCTCCTTAGCTCAGATGATATTGTTTATCAGGCTTTTCCTGCAATGCAAGACAGCATGATGAAATTGCCAAGTTTGACTTCCAAACTATTTGGAATAAAGCTTGGTGGCATCAGTAAGAGGAAGTGTGGCTGTGCATCCAGTCATTCACCCACTAGAAGCTTTTCCAAATGGTGACTGAATGCAGCTTCAGCACACTTGGGCTTGGGAGGAGTTCATATGAGGGAACCATTTACAGTGACATCAGGATGGCAACAGAAGCTGCCATTCATACAGCCAGTGACATTATTCATCTCCCCTGCCTGCCCGGTGATTTGCAGTTACTGGGCATTATATGCATCCTTTAAAAGTGGCACTTTGGTGCAGTGCTCAAAACAGCTTAACTTTAGGCACTTTCTGTCGCAGTAAAGCCGCCCATCTGGGAAAGCTTCTGCTGGCTGGGTATAGCACAGCTGGCTGTGGCTGCCAGGCATCTGCAACAGATGCCCAGACTTCCACAGCTGGGCACAGCAGCACTCTTGCCCATGCCTACCACTTGCCCGAGGATGAGGGAGGGAGTACCAAAAAATGATTTGTACCCAAATCTGACTGATTCAGGTGATTTGTAGACAAAACAAATCACCCTTGTCCTCAATTGCCCAGATTCGGGTGCAAAACAAATCTGTATTTCATGGTAGCTTCCTTGCACTCATTGGGCACTACCACCCACCACAACCCACTCTGGGCCACCCTGCTGCCCCCCCCCCGGAGTTATAACTAAGGCTGCTGAAATCCCCATTATTCCCTATGGGAAAAAGCTTAAAGATGCATAAACTTCAAAAATCATTTAAAAATTGCCCCTTTGCCAAATTTCTTTGCAATATGGATGGTAGCTTCCTTCCACCCATTGGACACTACTACCCACCACAACCTACTCTAGGCCACCCTGTTGCCATCCACATGGAGCTATAAGGTTGCTGAAATCCCCATTATTCCTTATCGGAAAAAGCTGAAAGATATGCCAACTTCAAAAAATCTTTAAAAATCACCCCTCACACCCTTTGCCCAATTTCTTTGAAATTTGGGTGTTAGCTTCCACCCATTGGGCACTACCACCCACTCCACTCTTTTGCCCCAGGACCCCCTTTTTTGCCCCAAATCAATTCAGATTTGGATTCAGAAAATTCAGGTACCAATAGAATCTGGGGTGATTCGGGCAGGGGGGAGGGAGAGATTCAGACCCAAAACAAATCAGGGGTGATTCTATTTGGGTACAAATCAAAATGAAAAAATTGATTTGTGCACATCCCTATCCAAGACTGCAAAGTCTATATTAATGTTAGGCTCTGATGTTGGTGAACAAAACTTTTACAGAGGGGATTAGAGTGAGGCTTAGCTTGGATTCTTGTAACAAACTGAATTTGTTCTCAGGTTATATTCATTGATCTCACTTGCCAGGGAGCTGATTCTCATTTTAGATTCATTTTAGAGGGTACAACATTTTGAAAAAAACCCACAATTCAAGACAAAAGTAAAAGAGTGTTATATATATATATATTGTTATATATAACTCTGTCAGTGCATAGGGAAATGCCAATCAATCTTGTTTATATCACATAGGATACAGTACACACAAGATTAATTGGCATCTCCTTATGCACTGACATGGTTAAAAAATTCAACAGAACATTGTCATTGGGGAAGGTAGTTAGCTGCCATTCATTTCATTTTTATTGTGCTCCACTGAAAAATCTTCAGGACTGTATAATATATCAATTGTAATAGTAGAAATGCATTTAAATTCAGTGAGGCTGTTCACATGAGCAGCCCTATGCAGGCTTGCACAACCCTACCTGGGTAGGGCTGCTCATGTGGAGCACCGGAATTGAACTCGATCCCGGCGCTGCCCCACCAGGTAGCCCACAATTCCCCCCTTGGACTATTACCCAGGTAGAAGGGTGCAAGCGTGCCCTTCTACCTGGGATCAGTGTTCCCTGTCCAGAGGTTCCCAGATGTTGTTGACTGCAACTTCCAGCATCCTCAGCTGCAGTAGCCTTTGGCTGGGGATTATGGAAGTTGTAGTCCACAACATTTGGGAATTCCTATTACAGGGAACATTGCCTGAGACCCCAGTCACGTGTCTCCTTGGGCTTTCTGCCTAGAGTGCCAGGCTTGTGGGGAAATCCCCCAATGCACTGTGCTTCCTAACATTGTGGGAATTCTAGAGGCCGGGCTGCATTTCCCAGCCTCCAGAATGGCACACCTCTTGCCAAAGTGGCAATCATGTGCACGGCAGAGTGTGCAGATCACCAAGATTGTGTGGGGGGAGGTAGGTATACCCCTGCCTTCTCCCCAGCCCTCTCTAGCCACCAGAGATTTGGGTCATGTGAATGACCTTAGTGTGTAGGCATTAGGTGCTCAGTTTTTAGACAACCCAAAAGTGATCTCTGCATTTCTTGGTAAAATTCAATGATTTGTTTCTTTTATTAAGGATACATGAGGGCATAATTGTACAATATTCATGTTTGTATAATATTCATTTTTGTTATTCACTTTTAGCCCTTTGACAGAAAAATGATTGTGCCTATTTTCTTCTTCAGAAGCTCCTACTCTCTCTGCATGCATGTGTACACGTGCGCATACACACACACACACACACACACACACACACACAGGCTGGTGGGAGATCAAGATTGCCCCTCCAATATCTGTCTGCTGGCTCCACCTCTAACCTCCACCATGCCTCCAGTGTAAAGTGGAAGCATGGAGGTCAGGTGTGTGAGGTACAAAGGGCACTTCTGCACACATACAACTATACGAGTATAGAAGGTTCTTTCAATTTTATGCTGTATGTGCAGAATTTGGCCAAGTCCAGTGGTTGTCATCCCACCCACTTCCCTCCATGAGCTTAATAGGTGCATGGAAATGATTATTAAAAGGGTTTGCATTATTTATTGACCTTTTAATTCTTGATTGCAAAACATATTATTATAATATTTTATATTTTATGTATTTTATATATTTTAAATATTTTTTATATTTCTTCTTCTTCTTATAATTATATTATTTTATACCACCCAAAATTCACGTCTCTGAGCAGTTTTACAACATAAAACAAGTTAAGACAAACATTAAACAATTAAGACAAACATTTAATATCCAAAATTTTAGTTAAAAAGCTTGGGTGATTAAATGAGTCTTTAAAGACCTTAAAAACATTGTCAGAGATGGGGAGGCTCTTATTTTAGCAGGGAGTGCATTCCAGAGTCTCTGGGAGGTAACAGAGCAGGCCTGTCCCTGAGTAGCCACCAGACCAACTGTTGGCAACTGCAAACAGACCTCTCCAGATGATTTCAATGGGCAATGGGATTCATAGTGACAAAGACGTTCTCTCTTAAAAAACCCCAAACCATATCTAGGATCACATGATGAGTTCAGCAGAACCTGTTCTCCTTTGTTCCTGGGGATACAATATATTTAAACAATTCTTGTTCACTTCCTCCCCTTTGAACTAACTGAATGTGTCTGTCAACACATTTATACACATTGCTGGAGGAAATCTGCTAATTTTGTTAACAAGATTCACAGCCTGTGTTTCCCCCTTGCCACCTCAATGTGCAAATTGGATATTGTTAACTGTATATTCCTGGAGATAACTAGGACTGTGCAATGCTTCAGATGGTTATTCAGAGTCAAAGTGAAGTGGGGCTCTTCAGGCATACTCATGTTGCTTTGGATTCAAAACAGCAGCCCTCCAAAGTGGGGGAAAGTGCAGCAAAGCTGTCCAAAGCTTCAGATCTCCTTTGAACCAGCTATGGACTTCTCCTTCAGAAGGCACCTGGGAGCTGAGCCGTGGGGAAAATCTCTGCTACTTCGGTCCCTAGTTGCTTTTCAAATCAGAAATGACAAGAAAGGCAACCCTTCATGGAGGGTGACCCTAAGGGTCTACTATGGGGGATTACCCTTTCTTCCCTAACCCCAGTTTTCAGGATGCAACTCTTCAAAAGCACCCTCAGAACTCAGGAAGGGAGACAATCTCTCTTCCTTGACTCTGAGGGTGCTGTCAAAGGGCTTGTTAATGGAACTGATTGTTGAACACCCTCAAAAATGTGTTTGGGCATTGTGTGGGGAAATTAGCTCTGGGTGGGACAATTCCACATCAGATTAAATTTACACATAGTTGTGGATCCAGGAAATAACTGGACTGAGGCAACAATGAAGTTTCAAAAATCAAAAGAAGAGTTTATTGAAGAGGGGGGTAAGCAGAAAGAAATGCGTGGTTAAAGCAATCCTATTAAAGGTATGTTCAACTCCAAAGAGGCATTTTACCTTAAAGTCCTAATTGTGTGAATTCCTAGGTGGACACAGCCTGGTGTGATGGTGTGTCAGCAGCAGATCGCCCAAGCTGCTGGCAAATCCAAGGTATGTGTGGGTCGCAAAGGAACACACAGAGCCCACTGTAGGCCAAATGGAACTCCAGATGGAGCACACTGCCTTAAGGAGCCAGAGACTGTTATAGTCCAGACTGTGTCCTGAAGCGACATTCCTGCTGCCTTCCTTTCTTGAATAGGGTGGTTCCAGAGAATCTGAAAAAATTCCATTGTTTAGGTTTGCTGTGCTGCACTACAACACAATGATCTGAATTGGGCAATAGCACTTTTTAATGCAGATAGAATGAATGAACGTGCAAACACTGTATCAGGAGGAAGGAAGGACCCAGTGAACTAATCAGAATTTTAATGAGTGCACCTTGAAGTTTCTATCATCCACTTAGCTCTTACTGATAGAGAGGGAAGCTGCATTGCAGATCCTTAACTGGCTTCCCTGCTGAGGTAATTGGTTTCTAGCTTGTTTGAGGCATCTATAGAGGGGAGGTAGACCAAAGGAAGGTCAATCGTGCAGAGAGGCCTTGAACGGAGAGTTAACTCTTGTGAATTAACTTTGAGAGTCTACTCAGGCATCCCAGCATTAGGGAAGAAGCGAGGTGAGTCCCCTTGCAATTGGCTTGGTAGCTGTTAAATCTAGGGGTGACTGTCCCACTGCCTGCTAAGTCACTAGTCCCCATGTGTCAGCAAACAGAGAGCTCATGATATTGTGAGGCTCCTGAGCATGTCAAAAGAGAGACTCATATGCCTGCAGTCTCAGACATAAGCAGAGAGGCTTCTGGGAGCCTGCAGAAAAAGCAGAGTTTGCAACAGGCTGTACCCAGGATATCAGGGAGTGGGAGCAAGCCCTCACGAGGCACCTTCTGACTCTAGGGGTCCCCATGGGTTGCGCTTCCTCCCCGTTCCTCCAATTTCCAGGGTGCATTTCTCGTCTCTGAAGGTGTTTTTGAATAAACACTGTGGGGATTATCTCCTTCCCTTCCAACCTTTCCAGAATGTAGCACTTCAAAAGCATGGACCAAAGCTTTGGATCTGAATGCAATGGTCCAAAATAGTTTCAAAACAAAGGCTAATGTGTATTGAATCGGAGTCCCTTAGAAGCACTGAAGTAGATTCTGAATTGATTCACTGATTCTGTATACAGTCCTAATTCCAACCTTCAGAGCTTCATTTCCTAATGAAAGAAGAGTTTTATCCAAGTTGAATTCAGTCTAGTCAGCTGGCCAATTTTGCATACACTCTATTGGTAATTTCAGCCCAGCTGAAAATGTAGATTGAACTTTAGTTTTGAAGACGATAGGAGCAATTCACAAGTTGTTTGGAACTCTAAGTGACATGCCCTGAAATGGCATATGTTAACATTAACTATTGATGCTGAATCAGAGTGTTTATTTTGTGCTGCTTGTGACCTTTAAAGCCCTAAACAGCTTTGGTCTGGGATACCTTAGTGTCCCGTGCAGCCAGCCAGCCTTACCTCCAGGGATGGGTCCATAGGGCTCTCCACAGAGCCCAGGATGGGCAATGGCTGGAGAGAGAGGGAGAAGGCTCCACTGAGAGGTGAGAATCAAGCTCTCAAGGACCAAGACAGGCCGAAGCAGCCAGGAGCTCCAGCTGCGGAGCCAGCGAAGGCCAGGCAGCCGTGGGGAAGGCTTGTTAGGGAGGTGCACCCAGATGATGTCATTGGTGTGCTGCCTGAAGGGAGGGGGCTCGAGAGGGAGGAGGGAGGTCCAGGGATTACCCCCAAAACAGCTGAAAGGGATGAGAGCTTATCGGAAATAAAGGAGGGCATTGACCCAATATGGAGGAGTGGGAGGTTCGTGGCCTGTGACGAGGCATATAAGGGGCCAGCTAGGCTTGAAATGTTGGCTTGTAGGGAGTGTCTGTGGCCTCCGGAGAGAGGCAAATGCAAGGACCGACCAGCCAGGAAAGGAAGAGGACCAGGGTGATGCTCAACTCCCTCCCATTTCCTAACTGAGGTCAAAATTGCTAAGCCCTTGCAGGCTAGCCTTCAGGGCAAAGAGGGAGGTCTGGCTGGACACTTAAGGATTGTCTTCTCCCATATAAGCCTGCCAATGCACTAAAATGAAACTTACTTTTCAGCTTATTCTTGTCTCTACTGATCCAAACAGCTATAAAGTATCATTGCATGTCTATTGTGAGATATACTTTCTTGCTGCCTGCCTTTCTGATTTGGAGTACAGGAAGGGCCACAGCTCATCAGTCGAGCACACACTGTTTTGTCACATTCTGCTGAATGATCTCAGACAAGGGGGCTGGGAAAAACCTATGCCTGAAACCTTGGAGTGCAGCTGCCAGCCACACAAAGCAGTTAATATTATTAACAGTGAGCATTTAGATAACATATAGTGTGTCCAAAGGACACCATATAAATTATTTTAGTAATACAAGCTTCTATGGTAGCTCAAAATTATTGTCCCTATATGGCAGATGCGGAACAGGGACTAAGAGAGTAGATTGAGTAAGGCCACCTAGTAAGTTCATGGATGACTGGAAATATGTTCTTCCTGGTTCACAGCTCAGTCTTAGCCCCTGTGGAATCTAGGAACTTAAAAAGCTGCTTTATAACTAGTCAGGCGATTGGTCCATCTAGCTCAGTACTGACTGCCCTGGCTGGCAGCGGCTTTCCAAAGTTTCAGGCTTTCCAAAGTTTCAGTCTTTACCAGCCCTACCTGGAGATGCCAGGAGGTAAACCTAGGATGCTCTTCCAGTGAGCCATGGCCCCCTCCCCTAAGGGGAATATCTTACATACCTCACATATATTCACCCATCCAAATGCAAATCAAGGCAGACCTTGCTTAGCAAAGAGGACAATTAATGGTTGACCACAAGACCAGCTCTCCTGTGCTTCATTAGACTTCTGTAGCAGAATTTATGAGTTGACCTGGTTATGTGGAAATCTACCATGTGGTCATGTTTTGTTAGGGGTGTGCAGAACTAGATGGAATTGAACCTGGTTTGATTCCAACTGGACCGGTTCGACAGTCTTGAGCTCAAACCGGACCAGTCTCCCCAAAAGGGGGACAGTCCGAGTTTGAACTGAACCAGGCCTGGTTTGGATCGAACTAGTTTGGCCTGGTTCAAGATGCCTGTAAAGGAGAATCTGGTAAGGATTCCACTTTACAAGCAAAGGGAGATCCCTAACAGCTAAAGAGGGGCTGAAAAGGTGGGCAGGGAGGGTGGACAAGAGGGCACCTTGCCTGTAGTGGTGGCAGTGGCAACTCTTTCATGGCGGCAGGCCGGTGGCAGCTTCTCTAGGCGCTGCTGGACTCCCCCTCCCCGATCAGTGCGGGCTGATGGGAACCATTCCAGCCTCCATGCATGCACGGAGGCCAGAACTGGAGACTAGCCCCTGCTGATGAGGGGGGTGCCAGTGGGGCCTAAAGAAGCTGCCACTGGCCCACTGCCATCGAGGAGCCACTACTGCCACTGCTGCCACCTCTCACCCAATCCCCCCTTTCAACCCCCTTTTACTTGTTAGGGATCCCCCTTTGCTTGTAAAGGGGAATCCTTACTGGATTTCCCTTTACGAGCATCCTGAACCAGGTCGAACCAGGCCAAACTGGTTTGAGTGCAGTACAAATTTGAACCGAACCACCCAGAACAGTTCCGTGTACACCCCTATGCCCTGTAGATATAAAAACAAGTATTTTAAAAAATTCAAGTACTCATGATAGAACAGAACAAGGCTATCTAGTCTACATCTTGGTTCAGAAGTGGATAGCCAGGTGCTTAATTTTGAATGGGGGAGAACAAGATGGCCTCATTTACATGTAACGTGAAACCGGATTTTGCTGAACCCGCGGTTAATTTTTAAAACCATGAATCGCATTGCAGATGTTCATCCAACTGCAGCCCAGCACCCCGTGGCCTCTTCATATGTCCAGGTGGTCCCAGATGGACTGGCTGGGGAAAAACCAGGAGAGGGAATAGTCCTCCCTCTTTTTCAAATTTCCCAGGTTTGGACCCATGTTGTGGTGTATGCAGATCATCTGCCATGAGGAATCGCAGGAGAGGGGAGCCCCGATTATCAGTGACCCCAGTAGAGTGGGCTTGCTATTCCAGGTTAAAAAAAAGATGGATATGTTCCAATGGACAGCCAGACTGGCAAAAGATCTGCTTGGACTGCTTCTTCATGGTAGTCACCAATACATGGAGAGGTGTTGCTGTGGTACTCATGGCTGTGGATTGCTTGTGCCGAGCGACCAGGCTGGGTGGCATCTGCATGAAGGTCTGGCCTGCATGCATGTCTCCATGGTCTAACACTCTCATGAGAGAGTGGTCCATGGGAGAAGTACATTATGAGTGATTTTGCTTGTTCCCCCTGTCCCTTCTTCTCACAGTTCTTCTCATGAGTTGTGAATCGGTATCCCCATGGCCTTCCACTTTTATGAGAGAATGGTCTACTCAGGAGCAGCATCCATCATCATCACAGAGTAGGAATCTCCCATGTCACTCAACAAATAGAAATATAACAAATAAATGCAATGCTACTCCTGCTGTACAGTTCTTCTCATGAGTAAGCCTAGGGACCACATGCATTAACCAAAGAGGAAGGGGCTGGGCCCCCCAAACAGCAGAGCCATTCAAGAATTCCTGGGTGGGATGCCTTTTAAACCCGACCATGGGTATCACTGCCTTGCCATACGTTATCTTCCCAATTATGTAACTGGGTTGTCCGCTTTATGGTGCCATCACAACTGCATTTGTTTGTGAACATACTTCTTTATCAATTCATTTTTGGAGAGCAAAACACATCGTGCCCATCTTGCCAGTCTGTCCCTGTCTCTTCTGATTGCCAAGAGTAGGGAACAAGGGACAGCGTGGGAAGAGGGCATTCCCCCATTTGACTTTTCCATTTGACAGGCTTAGAAGCTTGGGATGGGATGCGGTAGCATCCCTGTTGCCAGGCAATGGTTTGAGTAGCTCAGACAGTGGATGGGCAAGTGCTCAGAGAGGCCGCTTTCCAGAAGCATGGCAGGCATGCAGCCTGTTCCTGGGTGGGTCTTGGCCACCCTCTTTATTATTTTCATTTCCAGAAACAGCACGAAACTGTGGTTATAGCAGCACCTGTGTTCAGACGTAACGCTGCCACCACCAAGCCTTAGGTTGGAGCGACAAAACTCACTACAAACCAAAGGTTCAAACTGGAGTTTGGCAAGGGAAACTACGGGTCGCTTTTGCCGTGAAACTGAGATTTCATGCATTTGGACACATTCAGAGGACTTCCAGCCTCTGTCCCATTTAACTGTGGTTTCACGTTACATGTGAATAAGGCCAATATCAAATTAGAACTCCATAGGTGTACTCCTAGTGAAAGTACTGTGACTAATCTTTCTTTAAGACCTTTCTACTCCCTCCTCCTTTGTAAGAAAATAATAGTTTACACCTCTAATGACTGTTAAAACAAAAAATGTGGCATTAATTTATTTATTCACATCAGCTTATAAACAACATTCAAGTTTGTAGGGGATAGTCTATTTGTTCAGTTAATGAACTCTCAGGACAGTTTATGAAGAAGCTGTTGATTAATGACACACTTTTAAACCTTCACATTTATAGTTTTTCTGCTCTGGACACCTCATTATGGTAACTATATGTCTGCAGTGCCTGCTGATCACTGATGATAGATGAGCACTCTGTTTGGAAGGAACAATAAAAGCGGGGTGTTGATCATGCCTTAACAATGCCAGGCATGTCCACTGTCTACAATGTGCTAATGTCAAGGTAGGAAAAGACTTAAACCATCAGAAAAATGGTTTCACACCCAACAGAATTTAAAAAAAAACAAACAAATAAGGTTTCAGACCCTGAATGATTTCCCCCTCATTTGTCTAGCAAATGAGCATGAAGCAGACTTGCTTTTCTTCTGAAGGTTAAGGAATGAGAAGCTTCATTTGATTACTCTGTGGGAATAAAATCAATTCCTCTCCTGATGGCAAACTTCTTTATTTCAGTTTTTTACTGTTCATAATCACATTCTTCATTATACCTAGGTTTGATTGAATTCCATAGGCTGAAGGCTTTTATGAAATCCCTGAATCTGCACATGAATTGAGCCCCCAGCATAATGAGATACAAGTGTGTGCCAATAGTATGGAGCTTCCTTTTATAATAAGTTAGTGAATTTAGGATCAGTTAGTGCAGATTAAGACAACATCATTCAACAGCCTGGTTCACACAATCATTTGAAACGAGGTTTAAAAGTTTATAACTATCATTAGCGTGATTATAACCCACGCCAAGGATGGAATCTTAGTTTCACCTCAGGACAGAAACCATTGGTAATCTTGCAATTGGTTCACACATTCATGCTAATGTTGATTATCGGCCAAAGCTTCCTTCATTACTCTGATGAAAGATGTACTGGCAGAGTCCTTTCAGGGTGTGTGTGTGTGTGTGTGTGTGTGTGTTGACTAACTAAATGAACTTTGGATTAGTACTTGAAGCTTAGGAAAGAAGTTTTTGGCAGCATCTAGAGCTTGTTAGTCATGACCACATACCTCTGAAATCAATGAGAAGTTTATCACGACTAACTTAAGTTACATTCATTTCAGTGGGAACTAGGCATGGCTAAATTAGTCTGGATGCTGCCCTCTAGCTATAACATTAAGAAAGCCAGACCTTTAAGTACACCCCAAATTGTATAGGTTATGTTGTTCCCAGTCTAATCGTTTGCAAAGTTGCACAAAGTGGCTATAAATCAGTGGCAGATCACTTGCTTTGCAAGTAGAAGGTTCCAGTTCCAAATTCAATCCCATGCATTTCCAGGTGCAGTTGGGAAAGACCCTACAGTTTCAGTATGTCTGAAACTTAGAGAGCTGCTGCCAGGCAGTGTAGACAACACTGAGTTAGATTATCTAACTTGATATAAGACAGCTTCCTATGTAACATATATGACTCACTGGATTTGGGAAAATGCTGAATATATTCCCTGTGTTTTTTTAACCTGCTGCAGCAAAATAGCTGTTATTTTTGTACTTTTGGTGTGTTTATTGCCATATTTAGGCTGCAGTCTCACAATCACAAGGAACTTGGTTGAAAAGTTAATTGGGATCATCAAGCAACATGGAGCTGATTGTGAGAATGCAGAATCCTGGTCTAACTATTCCAGTTAACCAGCATTTAACTATGAGAGATCACTAGGACTGAATCAGCTCCAGAGGGCTAGCTGATCCTGATTAACCTTTTAACCAGGATCCTTGTGATTGTGATAATGTAGCCTTTAGTATTTTTTACTTATTTAATTGTTAGCCACTTTGAGTTGGTTTTAATCTTTAGAATGAAAGGATGCATGAATGAAAGGATGCATGCATGCATGAATGAAGTAAACTGACCAATGGTGATGTCCATCACTGACAGTTCTGCTGCTCACTCCTTCAGCACACTAAAGGTCACTTCTGTACTGTTTCCAATAAGAACTTCACCACATTGTGCTACAATCTAAGTCCAGAAATAAGAACTGAAAAGCTGTGGGCCTTAGAGCTGCTTCCTGCATGAGTAACTCATGAGTCTACTGTATGGAGGGCTCATGGATCTTCTTCCTGACAAGATGCATTCATTTATTCCCCCATTCCAACAAAACCCAGAGAACTGAAAACACTGCTCTTTGGGGAAATACAAAACAGTCTTCAGTCATCTCTTCTCGATAAAAAATAATGCAGCAATGCTCATAGGAACTATATATGGATAGGTACTGTGGGCCTTGGAGCAGCTTCCTGCATTAGTGACTCATGCTTCTACAGTAATGTAAGGCCTCATGAACCTCCCTTGTGGCAAGATCCATGAGTTCATTTCCCCGTTACAGCAAAACCTGCCAAACAGGAAACATCACTCCATGGTAATGTATGGAACAGTCCTCAGTACTTGGTAATGTATGAAACAGCACTGAATGAAATTAATACAGTTTTGTATATAAGAACTGTGCTTAAGTGTCAGGCTAATGCATGAGTCACTTTAACCTTTAATGCTGTTCAGACTTTTAAAAGTACCCCAAGATTACCAGTTATTGAACTGGACAAATGTTAGGAATAGTGAATCTTAACTATACTGATGTGGACTATTTGACTTGTCAATGGCAGGGTTGTTTTTTTAAATATATATATCTTCTTTCCCTTTCCAATAGTCTAAAACACTGCTGCGTGCTTGCAGTGCATAGAATTGATTTACTTTGGCCATTTTGGCTAAATACTTTTAGTTAATTAAATATTTATTTTTTGTGTCATCAGGGATGTGAAGTGGAAATTTTCCCAATACCCACTTTTTCCATGGAAATTTTTCCACTCCACCCCACTGTAGATGACATGCTAGATCAGCTCACAATCTACTTAGAGCACTGGGAAATTTCTTGTTAGGCAAATGGGGAAATCTTTTGATGGATTTCCCACCCAGAAAATCCATATCACTGTGTGTGATGATAGCTAATTCCAAGTCTCCAATGATCTCTGCATGAATATTATTTCCCCCCCTCCAATAACAGTGGCTGACAACTCGACTAATGAAGCACTTGCACAACAAGCCAAGTTGTACTAGTGCAAAAAGATCACATAGTTGTGCTAAAAGGGGGGATTTGCAGAATTGAACCATAGTGCTCTTGTGCAGAAGTTCTCTTTAAAACAAATTAGGTTTGCCAGATGAGTTTTGCACAACTGTGGAACATGCATGCTTGTGGTGGCACAACACTAATCTGGAACACAAGCTCCAGACTTTGTCCTGGCATCCTTTGTTCGTCAGGATGTCAGCCACCATTAGCAGTTAAACTTATTGCAGTTTTGTAGCACACCTAGCACAAGAGTCTGAAGCAGAAAGTTTGACAAGCTGAGCTATGCCATTAAAGTATTCAGAAATAGAAGGAGTACTTTAGGGATTTTCCGGAAAGCTTTAGATTTCAAGCTTCCTAGGACTACTTGATGTGATCTGCATACCTTTCTGTTATACCACCTTGATTAAGGTGGTATAAATGGACTTATCCAGGTCCATGAGACCAAATGAGTTGGAAGACAGACTACAACCTTGATTAAGGTGGTATAAGTATATTCCACCATGACACCACTGGGACTTTACTGATCACCCCACTGCCCCACGGCGTCCCTTATGGAGCTGACAGACTTGGTCTCGGGCTTGGTGTTAGAGTCCCTCAGACTTGTGGTGGTGGTGGTGGGGACTACAAGGTTCACGTGATCCTTAACAGTTCTGAGACCATTAGTTGGGTGACTAACTCTAGGTGAGAGCTGGAATGTCTGAATACAGAAGAGAGAGAAGACGTAAGCAGATCAATGGATCATGATAGACTTACAGGATTGGTTGTGCTACATTTTGGATTACTTGTCCAGGTCCATGAGACCAAATGAGTTGAAAGGCAGATGACAAATTAATTTATTAGGTGCTGAAGTCTGCATAAAGAACAGAGTAGTGGAAGTTAAGTGTGTCCCATTGCTTATATTTGATGCTAATGTAAGTTCATTAAAATGCAAATAATAGTGGTAAGCACAGATATCTTTATGTACCTTTATTTATTGCCTCCTTTCTGGCAGCTCTCAGAAAACCTCAAGCTATAGTGCATGACAGCAGATTGCTTCCCAATACTAGAAATGTTGTGGCCCAAATCCCATCAGCAAAAAGCCTTTCTCAAGAAAAGACACTTTCTTCTTTTCAGATCTATCTTGGGAGCAAGTCTCATTCATTCTCAGCAGCCTCCTCAGATGCTGGTTGAGGCGAGACTTCAAAGAACTCCCTCTGCTAGGTGCATAGGTCACGGTCAAACATACTCAGATTCCTTCTCTATGTTTTATAGAATTGTATTTACTCCAGAAGGTTACAGTTGGTCTCTCCAGCCATGGAAGGTCCAGGAACTGTCAAAGTTTAGTGGTAAAGCACATACTCTGCAAAGGAAAGGATGCAGGTTCATTTCCTGAACAGTCCGGTGAGGAGGATCTTGAGCAGCTGAGAGAGACTTCTGTCTGCAGAATGGCTCTCATGGAGCAGGCAGATGGAACAATGGACTGGTTTAGGAAAAGGCAGATTCATATGAACCTAGCCAAGAGCATGGAAAGATGCCACCGGGAGTAGTCTTTGTGTTGATTGTCATGTCTGCAGAATATTTGCATTTATGCAAATTTTTCATATCTGCAGAATTGCTGTTCTATGGCATTTAAAGTATGTTATTGACTTTTTGGTGTGTAGTCCTCCTTTTAACCTAGCTTGTATGCTTAGTTAAAAAAACCCAATTGCTTTGTTGATATAGGGTACATTACAAAGTATACCTGTACCTACCCCTGGAATGTATATTCACACAGAAGATTTTTTTTTAAAAAACACTGTCATTTTCCAGGAGTATAATCTTCAGAACAATTCCCAAGAGAATAAAAAGTGAAGGGAATTGAGATTTTAAAATACTTTTACCAAATTAGATCAGCTGACCCCAGTTGACTGGTTAAAGACATATCATTTAACCGTGTAGACTAAGTTTTGCCAGGAATGAATTTTCTGCCTGGTAGGTTAGTTATTATTAAACATACTGTAGCCCCATTAATCTCCTGAAAGCGATAACTGTACTGACTTCCTCTTTTATTATTTTCCGAAATACAATGAGTGCACTGTCATTCTTATCCTCAAATTAATCCAGAGTCTCTAGCTTGCATTAATTGAGTGACTGCAGTTGCGACAAGTCCAAAAAGGTATATTCAGTGAAAAGGAAAATAGATCTTTGGCATCATATGAACCATATGTGCAGTAACAGATAGAGGCAATTTACTCTGGGAAAATTCTTTATTAATCTCCTGTGAATGAATTGGTGGGGTGGGGGATGCAGGCATAGGATGCATTTGGCCAACTCAAATACACATGTAAAGATCTTTCTGTAAGAAATGTGTACCACCTTTCAAGGCTCCTGCAGGGTTCCAAAAATTAACTATAATTCTGAACTGCATCTATTCAGGGACATGCAGTGCTTCAAGGACAGGCCTAGATTTTGAGTTGGCATTACACTGAACATTATAATTACATCTGTATAAATTTGTATTCTGAATCATGGAATTGCCCTAAAATGAATGAAAGTGATATTGTTATAAGGAAAAGTGAATTCTGAATAGGAAATTGTACTAGATTGATCAGTGGCTAAAATAATGGTCCTATTAATATTTAGTACCAAAACAGAAATCTAAAAACTGAAACGTGACTGCCAGCTCTATCTGAGCAGGTTTTGTAGTCCAGTTCAGTGCTGGTGCTGCTAACACGCCTCTGGTGCTACCAGGAGGGGTGATTTTTGTCTATCTCCCTTTCCCTCTGAAGCCCACTGTGACACCTGACAATATGTCCCTGAGGTTGTGCAACCCTCAGGGACATATTTTCAGGAGTCACAGAATGCTTCAGAGGGAAGCAGAAATGGAGGGAAACTGCCCCTCCTCCATAGTACCAGTGCAGTGTCATTACACCAGTGCATTGTTAGCCTGGATGTTGTACACAGAGGTTATTGTCTCCTAAACGGTTATATGAAATAGGACAGGAACATCAACCATATAGTGACAGAATAGACAACTGGTAACTGCAAGGAGAATTTAATTCAAGAGTCCCTGGTATGTGATTTTTAAGCAAAGGTGACTAAGACTTAAGCACAAAGTAGATAATATACTAAGCATACAGTCTCTCTCAAGCTTGTTCTTTCTTGGAGGGCTGAAACTGTGGTTCACGGGGAGTGTGGCACATGGGAAGGGTATCTGACACTACCCCCATGCCATTCATCCATTGAAAATCCCCCCAAGCTGCAATTTGTTTCTAAACTGAGCTCTTCCCAGTTCAAGGTTGTTGCTAGCAATGCCTTTTCTGCTCGTTCTCATGAGCCTGATTGTTTGTGTTTGAGTCTCCAGGCTTGGAGATCTCACTCATGACATGCTCAGGAGCCTCACAGCATTGTGAGCTCCCCATTTATGGTACATAGGGACAGGTCACTTAGCAAGAGTGGGCCAGTCACCCCTAGATTTGGCTCCTAACAAGCAATTTGGAATGGGGAGCAAATGCACACCTTCCCTACGCTGGGATACTCTAAGTAGACCTCAGAAGTTAACTAAAAGCACGTTAACTCTTTGCCAAGGCCACTTTGCACTCAGAATGAACTGCCTCCCCATCCTCTCCTTTGACAAAGGATAACAGCCAGCTAATGCACCAATTAACACAGCAGGAAGAACACAGACAAGGCTTGTGGAGGTAAATCTCCCCCCTCACAAAAGAGGTTGAGTCAGTGATAAAAACTTAAGAGATGCACCCATTAAAAGTACTGATTGGATTATTGGACCTTTCATCCATGCAGATTTGTTCTTCTCCTGTCTTTGCATTCTGTTTTCATGACAAAAGCCTTGGCATACCTTGACAATTCCCACATTTTTACAATCAGGAAGAAAGATCAGCAACAATGGAATCCTTGCCGGATCCACCCAACACACCTATACAACAAGAAAGGTCATTTGGAATGTGCTCCCAGGATATGTTTTTGGTATAAGAAGTCCCAATTTCATAATCCAACGTGCTCTATGCGTACCCAATACCTTGGAGTCACCAGCTGCTGTTTGGGCAATTTACTGTCCATATGACACCAGGCTATGTTCAGTTCTTTGTGCCAGCCTTCAAATTGTGTTTCTTGCTGAGCCTGATCTGCCTACTCTTCCTTGCTAACATAGGAAGCTGGTTCCACAGAGGAAGCACCTTCATGGATTCATCTCTCTCAACCTTCAACCTTCTTGCACCCACCTTTGCCCAAGCTGTCCTGGAGGAACAAGGTCCTTCAGTGGTTCCAGGAGCATTGGGATCCCTTCATCCAGATCAGGTGATATGAATGTTTGCCCCTTGCTGGGCCCAATTCTCTCTCTCTTCCCCTTTCTTAAAGTAACTGGCCCTATCCACCCCCAGCACAGTATCTCCAGTGACTGTTGCTGGTGTCTATCTTATGTTTCTTTTAGACTGTGAGCCCTTAGGGAGATAGGGATTTTGTTTGTTTGTTTATTATTTCTCTATGTAAACCACTTTGGAAACTTTTGTTGAAAAGTGGTATATAAATATTTGTTGTTAAATCCAACCACCTCCCTCTCTAAAAAGCCTCTTTCTCTTGCCTGTCTGGGACTTATACAATGAGGACTTTAAGCTAAAACACCTCGTTGCAGTTGAACATATTTTTTAGTAATAATATTGCTTTAACCACACCTTTCTTTCCACTGTACTCCTCCCTATAATAAATACTCTCTTTTGATTTTGAAACTTAAACCCTGTATCAGTCCAGTCATTTCCTGAGTCCACAACTTTGCACAAATTAAATCTGACATGAAGCTGTTCTTTCTGAGCTAATTTCCCCACACAAGCTCAAACATAGATTTGGGGGTGTTCACCAGTCACCCCGGTGCACTTTCATTAACATCTATCTACCACACTTCAATTTTGTGCCCGGAGTGTTTTTCAAATATTTCCCACAGAAAAGAGAAGTCTCATAAATCCCTATGATGCTGATGGTCCTTTAAATTAACTGTGCCAGAGATGCTGATGGTCCTTGAAATAAATGGGCTCAAAGTACAATTTCCCCCAGCTCACATTGCTTGATTGTATTGCAAGTCAGATTCTCTTAGCCTGAAATTCTTACTCAATTTATGATTAAAATTGAGATATATGATTAGCACGTGTTGATTTTGCACCTGTAGGGTTTGCATTCATCAGACTAAAGGCAGTAGCCTCATTCATCTAAATGCAGTAGCCTCTCTTGACACATGCAATAAGCTATTTCTTTTAAAGTCTTACGTTTGAATGAAGCTGTCCTTGACTGCTGAAATTGAACTTTTAAAATTGGGACATGTCTAGAACAAACCTTTGGCTCAGGAGTGCCATATGGCACCTGTGTTTCGCTGGGTGTGGTCCAGCTTGAGTCCTGCTACTGTAAAGTTTCCCTGGAGGTTACTGAGAAGGGATGGGGCCATAGTTCTGTGGTGGAGCATCTGCTTTGCATGCAGAAGGTCCCAGGTTCAATCTCTTGTATCTAGGGGAAATAGTGCCTAGGACAAGCACTGAAATTGCGCCCCTGTCCAAACATCTGACGTCCATCTTTCAGATAACTTTACCATAATATCAGCTCAAAAATACAAGTCAAGCTCATTAATCTTTTAATTAACAAATTATGGCACTACATGAAACCGGGAAGACCTGAATTCAAATCCTCATTCAACCATGAAACTCACTGGGTGATTCTGGGCCAGTCATGTATCTCTCAGCCTAACCTACCTCACAGGGTTGTTGTGAGGATAAAAATTAACCTTGTTATGTTCCTCTGAGCTCCGTGGAGGAAGAGCAGGATATAAATGTGAAAAATAAAAATAATAAATAAATAATAATTAGCATGAATGTGAAAACCCACATCAAGGATTCTCAGATTCATCTTGGGCCATCAGCCACCTTGGCATGGATTCGTACAATCATGCTAATGTTGGTAACCCACATGAAAACTAAATTAGAAAAATTAGGTAAACCAGGCTCTAGTCACAAAAATTTATCTAAACCCTTTTGCCTGTTTATCCAGTTGTATGTGTTAATTTCAGAGCATGTCTGTCTGTCTGTAAGTAGGGTACTTTGAGTGTTTGTTTTTTGTGCAGGAAGTGGACTGTATAAATATTTATGGTGCAAGAGTAATCTGTTGCATTTTAAAATCAGATTACCCCTGATGGTCCAGTAGAACAATGTCAGTCAGAAAAATAGTATGCAGCCAGCCAGTGAGCCAGTCCATCACATACCAAATGAGATATGTGAGTTTTTGAGTGACACAGAACTCTTTCTCAGATTGAATGGTCAACAATTTTTTTTAAAAAAAAGGTATTTCTGAGTGTGGGCATGATAAACAGAAATATCTATACTGTTCCTTTTTGGAATAAATGCTCTCCCCCATGTAGCCTGAAGAAGAGCTCTGTGTAACTCAAAAGCTCGCACACTATATTTTGAACACTTTGTTCCTAACATAAGATGTGGGACTGAGCAAGATTTCAGTGGCTGAGATGGGGCTTTAGTGCCCCTCCACATGGTTAGGAGTAAATTAAACTGTTCAAAATTAATTAAATTTATGCAGATATATTTGATTTTTTTTTTGTACAGAGAGTTCTGCATTTTTGGTACAGAATCTATGTTACCCTAGTGCAAAATGTATTTATATTTAGCACAGAGTGTACACAGTATAGCAGGAGTGACTTAACTTCAGTTTTGTATTGTGTTGTTTATTTTAAACTAGAATCCCTGTGGTCCACTAACATGCTTTAAACAAAGCAAGAGCGCACACATACTCAGCATCCCTTAAAAGTTAAGACATACCGTCAACCCCTTGTGCTCCCCCTGCCAGCGAGAACTTGCCATTTACTTCAGGCAGTCTTTGCTGCCTAAAAACATCTATTCCCCTTTCTCTCCCTCCAGAGAGGGAGAGAAAGGAAGAATAGATGCTTTCAGGCAGCAAGCACTGCCTGAAATGACTCCGAAGAGGTTGCTCAGGCTCTTTGGAGCTCGTTGCCATGCCCCTTTGCATGTAATGTCAAAGGGGGCATGGCCTCAAGCTCTGGAGCTCGATGCCACACCCCTTTGCATGTTATGTGGGTGTGGCCTCAAACTCGAAGTGGGTGTGGCCTCAAACTTATGTGGGTGTGGCCTCAAACTCGAAGGAGCCTGAACCAGCTCTTCGGTGTCATTTCAGGTAGTGCTTGCTACCTGAAAGCATCTATTCTTCCTTTCTCTCCCTCTCTGGAGGGAGAGAATAAATGCTTTCAGGCAGAAAACGCTGCCTGAAATAAACGGCAAGTGCTTGCTGGGAGGGCTGGGTGGGGGCCCCTCTCCGACACAGTTGGGGTGGGGGGTGAGGCATGACAGGCACTTTGCGCCCCCTGAAATGGCACCCAGGGCACGTGCCCTGCCTGCCCCACCCTTGTTACTCCCCTTTATCTGGCATCTCCAGGTAGAGCTGGGAAAGATTCTTGCCCGAAACCTTGGAAAGCTGCTGCCAGTCAGGGTAGACAGTACTGAACAAGATAGGATGACTTGGTATAAGGCAGCCTCCTATGCTACTAAGATTCTTGTGACTTTCATCAGTGTACACTTGTGCTTGTAGAAGGGGTGTGTGGGCATGAAAGCCTTCTGGTACATTCAGAGCTTGAGAATTTGGTCTAAGGTACATACTGCCTCCCCCGATTCTGGTCCTATCCCAAAATGGGATTGTGAGAACATGCAACCACAAAACATTGCAAGCCAATCTAAATAATAGCCCCTTGCTTTTTTCTTGCTTTTTTTCTTTTTTAGTATTTAGTGATGATGCTTGCAGTTTGTGACACACTGTGTATAGTTTACACATCGCTACTTTCCCTTGCTTTAACATTCAGCGGTGCCTTACTTTTGCTTAGGATGAAAAATGCTTAGAATTCTCAGGCTTGCTCTGCGTAGTTAACAGCTCTTTGATTTGGGGGGATTTAAATGCTTTGAACAGAACAGCAGTCATCTTTGCAGCACCTGAATGACTAATCCATAACAAATGGTAAAAAATAATCTACTTTCCAGAAAACCTCATTTATCTCCTTGAGACCATCAAAATTGTCTCTGATGAGAGGGAGCCTCCCGGAGGACCCCCTTGCCTAGAAAAGTAGATGAAATAGATTGCTTAGAAATAAATTGCAAGTGTGTTTCAGCAGACTTGGGTTTACCTTAGATGACTTAAAGATACTTGGTAGTGAGTGCAGACCCAGGCCTCATGAAAACAAAATGATCATTTCACCACCACCACACACACACACACACACACACACACACACACACACACACACTCACTCACTCAACACAAGATAGCTACCTCTTGATCCTGATCTTATTTCATAATGTCTGACATCTCTGGCTTCTTGAAATGCATAAGACAGCCACACTTTTGACCCAAAACAAGTGACTGACTGCTAGGGCTGATTGGCTAGTAATGCAGCATTAGTAAAAAAGCAAGAGTGTTTTAGGCACAACAAAATCTGGGGAGACTATGCAGCCCAGATTTAATGACAAACATTGTAAATGAAGCTCTAGTTTCACAATGGAGCCAGCAGTCATGTGAGCGACTGATCCGGCCGCCCAGGGCTTTCCCTGCAAACCCGTTCTGGGCGAGTCTCACCAATTGTGAGATTCACCTCAGTGTTTAATCTAGAGCAGAGATTCCCAACCTGTGATAAGCTGTGGCGGTGATGGGAGTTGTAGTTCAGCAACATCTGGAGTACCACAGGTTGGGAACCCCTGCTCTAGATTAATCACTGAGGTGAATCTCACGGTTGGTGAGACTCACCCAGAGCGGGTTTGTGGGGAGAGTGGGCTTAGCCTGCTCTCCCCACAGATGACTGGAGGGGAAGCCCTGGGTGGCCGGATCGGCTGCCCACACGACTGCTGGCTCCATTGTGGAGCCGGCGGGGGCTTGGGAGTTTGGGGGCTGCATGGCCCCCGAAAGTTCCAGCATGCTCTGCACGAGTGTGCAGAGCATACTGGAGAGACCCCCGAGCTGGAAGGCTGCTTTTTAGCCTCACGGTTGGGGGGGGTGTCTCCTCGTGAGTTGCCGCAGCGCGGAGCTCTGCCACAGTAATGCCTGCGTGCCCGGTGGTTCTCACGTTCTGCTAAAATTGGGCTAGACTCCCCTAGCCCGATTTTAGCTGATCATGAGAATAGCCTCACTGGCTGGCTTCACACAATCTGCTGCAACTAAGGAAGGCAGACAAATGTCTAGGAAATGTTGAGAACCAACAATGCTCACCCCCAGCAGGCATGTTGTGTGAACCCACTCATGGCTGGTTCCCAAGCCTTCTGCCTGGCATTCGTTCAATTTCTGAAATCAAGATTTGAGGTTGGGTGAAAAATCCTGGAAGAATGTTGGGTGGACTCAGGAACTCGATTTTGTACCCTGGGATCATTTAGGCATGACTAGTTCTGTTGCCAGTAAGCCATATTCCGGGTTAGCACAAAGAACACCCCTCTACTTCAATAATGTTTCAACTACACTGGAACATGGGCTCATGATATATCAATATATCACTTACATTTATATACCGCTCTATAGCCAGAGCTCTCTAAGCGGTTTACAATGATTTAGTATATTGCCCCCAACATTCTGGGTACTCATTTTACCGACCTCGGAAGGATGGAAGGCTGAGTCAACCTTGAGCCCCTGGTCAGGATCGAACTTGCAACCTTCTGGTTACAGGGCGGCAGTTTTACCACTGCGCCACCAGGGGCTCTTCTGATCTGAGTGCCTACTTTATTCTGCCTACTCAGAAGGTGCAGAAGAGGGCAACCAAGATGAGGACATCCCCACTTTTTCATATCAGGAATCCTGGGACTGATTCTGCCCTGGAGTGGGCCTTGGTACCAGACTTGGGGGGATTTGCACAACATGCCTGCTGGGAGCACATGCTGCCAGTTCCTGACACTTCCCATTTCCCCGCCTTCCTTACTTGTGGTGGATTGTGTGAAGCCACCCACTGATTAGAAATTTATCTCTAGATCAAACACTTCTGGGAAGATTTATATTAGGGCTGTGCATAGACGATAGGCTAAAAGGGACCAAACAGTGATCTGGACCCGTCTCCTTCTTCAAGGCAGGCCAGCCACCATGTCACTGCCTCATTCTGACAGAATGGTTGGAACCGCCAGTATGGAATGGAGAGTGAGAGAGGCCGTATGCCAATAATGGAGAAGCATCATGTCACTATCGTATAATATTAATCCTCCAAAAGTATGTCAGGTCTTTGGTATTATCTGGAACGACAATGGTGGAGGGACTGGATGTACAGTAGCTCTTTCTGGCTTTGTGTTGTGACCTGAGGTCTGTTACGTATTGTGAAACCTTACATATCTTACTACTGTTAAGGAAATCCCTGCCTTTGGCAGTCAGCATATGTTACGTTTTCCTTTTGCTGTTCTTACATACTTTTTCATGTCCTTAGTTATTATTTGAAATGCACTTTGGGAGGACCGGGTGGGGGGTTTAATGGGGGATGGTTTAGATGGTTTAAAATATATTTGCTTCTAGTGATAAATCTCATTTATATCAAAATGAGGCTCCAGGTTTTCAGGGGGTCCTTGGCATACACCCTCCTGCCTGGGTGGGTTCAGAGATAGTCACCCCACTACCACCACACAAAGACTGTGATCTCAGGGATCAGCAGCAGGGTCTTGGACACTCAGCAGTTGCCCAATGATGCCAATGCCCAGTCCCAGTCCTGACAGAACTGATTGTTTTATAACAATCTTGCATGTTACTCACATCACAATTTCATCTAATATGTATGCTAATAACATCTTTATAGAATTTTGTAGAATTTTTCCCTTGTGGGAAAGCTTTTTCCCAGAGGTAAACAATGATTATTCTGATTAAAATAAATATAATCTCTTTAATTCCAGAGGACTCAACCATCTGGCAAAAAGCAAAAGAACAGTGCATGCACTGCACAAAGGAAAGGCAGGTAGCTCTTTGATATACAATAAACAAACATCAGCCTAATCCTTGCATTTGATTGCTGGCAGCTAATTGGTTTGGGGAACATTTTACCACACCACACATACCAAAATGAAGGGGAGTCGCTACAGTTAGAGGAAAGGGGAGAGAGAGAAATCTTGTTACATTAACAGACACCGTGCATATTATGAACTGTTTGTTAAAAATAAGAAAATCAACAGTTCAAAGTATGAAGTGTATGTGCTCCAAACACTGAGCACAAGAAAAATTGCTATATGCATGGAATAGAGAGGCTGCTCATTGCTTCTCATCACGCAAGGCAAATTGCAAGAGTCTGCTTCACCCTGCTCACTGGAATAGGCTCACTCTCTCTTCCCCAGGCCTACTCCCTGGATGAAAGGCTAGCAGTGATGCTACCTCTCTCCTCCTCACCTTATGGGTATGGGCTCTGTCCTTGTCCGGGGCTTGACACTCACTGCTTCTTCTTTGATGTATCAGGCAGCACGTGCTGCCTCCAGTTTCACCAGCCCCTGCCTCTCTCTGCTGCCATACTTCACCCACCCCCTACCAAAGACAGAGAAGTTTGGTGCTGGAAGGATGAGTGCAGTGGCAGCAAGAGTCAGGGGCCAGTGAAACCACAGGCCGCGCATGATGCTCAATCCATCAAGGAATAAGTAGCAGCATGTGGCAATCCCAGTACAGGACAAAGTGCATCCTTGAAAGTGATGGGGAAGAGGGATGGCATCCAGCCTACTGGGCAGGGCCAGGGAGGAGTGAGTGGGTAGGTGAGTTGGGATGGGGAACACAGGGGTGAAGTGGGGGAGAAACTGGTATGGCGGCAGCAGGTAGGTGGGTGAGGCCTGCAGCAGGTGACGTGGGGTGCCCACCCTCACAGCACCATGGAGCACTTTCCATCTGAAGCCGTTGCCTCACCTTGTCACATGAGTGAGTCATCAGTGATGGGATCTTTCTGCAAGGGATGGCCCAAATATACTGTTTTGGATAATAACATAGATAGATAGATATGATTTTTTAAAAAAGACTACAGCTCTAGTACAGTTCATTTCATATTGGGCCTAGTGGATGCATGGATATACCAACAACCAGATCAGCATGAAACCGGTGTGTTTTAGCAAAATATTCCCTCACAAAGACAATGGACAACATTGAGACTAAGTTAGTCATGATCAAGCTCATTGACATTTAATACGACTCAGTAGTCATGACTACCATATCCCATTGATTTCAATGGTGCTTAGACAAACTAGTCTGGATGTTGCCCAATATTTTGATATCTATTAACCTAAAGCAGATGTCATGAAAGTTAGCCTCAGAGCTTTACATGGGTGTGCAGGTCTGGAACAAATCAAATAAGAGACATAATGCTTGGAGGTAAAATAACTTGGTACTTAAAAAATAAAATATTGTATTCAATATATAAAACAATAAATAAACATTATTAATATAGTGATACTAATGAAGTGTGTCTTTTCACAATGTGGAATGCTTTGAAATCAAATAGTAGAGAAACTTCCCCCAGAACAATTTTCTGAAACATGGGGATTTCATCCCCTTATATATCTGCCCTTACCATTCAAGAAGTTCAGTCATTTTTCACTGGAGTCTTGTAATTCTGTCACTGGAACTTTCTGGCCCACACTTGCATGTTATGCCAAACCACAGTTAAATGGGGTATAGGTTGGAATTGCTGTACGTCCAAACATGTGGAATCGCCGTTTTGCACCCCAAGTGACCTGTGGTTTCCCTCAGCAAACTCAAATTTGAACCTTCAGTTTGTAGTGAGTATTGCCACTCCAACCTGAGGTTTGGGGGGTGGCAGTGTCTTGTCTGAATGCGGATGCCGCCATAACCGCAGTTTTGTGCTGTTTCTGGAACCAAAACCATAGAGATGGCAGCCCAAACCAGCACAGGGATGCACCTGCTCCATGTCCTGTATGTTCAAACATTCAAAAGGAGAGGAGAGCTTGTCTTGTGGTTGCAAGCATGACTTGTCCCCTTAGCTAGGCAGGGGCAGCTGTGCTATTGCTGTCTGGATAAGGGATTGCATGCCATTTAAAGGGATTTATTAAATGCCATTTCGCTGCTGAGAATGGACAGTCCCTTCATTCTGGAAGGGACATGCTCAGCATGCCACCTTGAATAACATGGCCAATGGCTACCACCCTGCTGACATGCTGACGCCTTCGCCACAGTTTGGTGACACACGCTATGGAGCTTGCTGGAATGTGGCCTTGCTAGACAAGGAAGAGGGAGGGGCTCCTCTACCTTGAAACCAGAGGTTGCCAGGATGCAGTTGGACAAACTTCTGCAATGCAATTTGCAGTTTAAAAATTAACCATGGGCTCAGCAAACTCCAGTTTCATGTTACGTGTGAATGAGGCTTCTGGGTCCTTCCACTGCAGGGTTGAGGAAATACTATATTCCCTACTGATATGGTGATAATACTTTTTTAAAAAAGCAATGGGTATGACCTGTACATACAAATAGTGAAGCAACAAGCTGAATAATTTAAAAAGTTAAAAACTATGTAAATAATTTAAATGTTTCTGATTCTCTGCTGCCCCCCAGGCTAGCAGCAGAATACTATTCTTATGCAGGATGATTACTCAGTGCTAATAAACCAGTGAATGATTTGCTTCATCTAAACAAAATTACAAATATATTTAATGGGCCCCAGTCTTACGCTAGCAAAACAATAGCCAATAAGAGATTAGACTTCCTTTGAGATACTTTCCGGTATCAAATTAAATTGGAATTTCATACTGCAAATATCCAGTGTGTACTGAAAACATTAATGCAATCAAGGCTTCTATTGTCACTGGAGAACACTTTTCACTGGAGAACAGTTTTGGATCCTCTACTCATTAATATTTTAGATGGATCTTAATATAAAATTAAGGTATTTTCATAAACTACAATTAGAGTTCTTCTGAATGTTCAGAGGGAAAGAATGACAGTAAATACTAAGCTGGAGCTTCAAAGCCCAGTTCTGTAGGTGTATTTCATCTTGCTTGATGAAAAGGTGTATTTCATCTTGTGTGTAATTACTGTTACAAGTACTATTATTTATATAGCATTTGTCAACAACAACAAAAATGTCGCAGAGTGGTTTACATAGAAAAAAATTAATAAGGGGAAAATGGTCTCCTGCTTCCAAAGGATCACAATTAAACAAAAAACAGAAGGTAGACACCAGCAACAGCCACTTGTGGAATGCTCTGCTGGGGTTGAATAGAGTCCATTGTTCTCCTGCTGCCTAATATAAAGAGAATAGCCACATCGAAAGGTGCCTCTTTACCCAGTTAGCAGGGGTGTAATTGTAGAAATGTTTTCTGCAATCATGTAAGGAAGGGACTTCTGTTAACCTTCAACCCCAGAATCTTACCTGGGAAAATGGAGAGGTGTATTTGACTACTCTACCACGGAACAATGTGATACGGGGCCATATCTCAGTGATGGAGCATAGGGATGTGCATGAAACCACAGATTACTGGTTTAATGGAGGGTGTGTGTGTTATCTTTAAGAAGCAGGAAGGGTGCTCTTACTCTCCACCCTGCATTCCCCACACCAGCGCAGTCTGCAAAAATTGCTGATATGGGTGCATGACAGCACCGGTGTGGACACGGTGTGTGTGTGTGTGTGTGTGTGTAAAAGCACCCTCCCTGCTCCTTAAAGCTAACCCCCCACCATTGAAATAGCTGAACTGTCAGACCTTCAAACTGGTTCAGAGGTCCATAAATGCATCTCCGGACCATTCTGTGCACTTCCCTAGTGGAGCATTTGCTTTGCATGCAACAGGTCCAAGGTTCTCAATCCCTTGCATCTCCAGGTAGGGGTCTGAAAGGATCCTGCCTGAAACCTTGGAAAATCTGCTGCCAGTAAGTGCAGATAATACGGAGCTAGATGGACCAATGATCTAACTTGGTATCAATCAGCTTCCTATGTTCCTACAAGACTGGAATAGTGTTTATCAGGCTCTGCTTTGTCCTTTTAAATATGAGGGATTGGTCTCCAATAATGTATTTTTAAAAATAATGGTTAGTAATAATCATTTAATTATTGGTATCAATAATTAATACATATTTTCTATATAAAGCTAATACATAAAGGATAGTATTTTCTTAATGTTCAGCAATCATTTATAATTTTGATTTATAAAATATATAAATTTTCTTTAGTTTCTTCCCAGGCTGCCTTAAAAAACAAAACAAAACAAAACAAAACAGAGATTTACAAGATATTTTAAAATCCACGGTGATTTTTTAAAAAAAGTTTCTGTATATTTAGGAATCTGTGCCTGATACTGTCAGATGCTGAGCAGTAGGGATGTGTGAACCAGCTTGACCTCGAGCCGGTTCGACATCGAGCTGGCCATGTTCCACGGCTCACCCTCAAGCCGGACCAGGCCCAGTTTGGCTCAAGGTCAAGTTGAACCCCTCCCCCGCGGACCAGCTTGGGGCCGGTTCAGGGGTTCTGCAAGTAATTTAAAAACAAAACAAATAAACAAAAAACCTTACCACCTCCTGTGGTGTCAGGGGTTGCTGCCATGGTGGGGGTTGAGGGAACCACCAGAGAACCCCCCCACGGGCCTCCCCAGGCTACAAATGGTTGTTTCAGCCCTTTCTGCACTGGCAGAGACCATTTTGGAGGCCTCCACACATGCACCCTGGCCATTTGCTTGGCCAGGTCACGACTGATCTTGGCCACTCTTTTGAAAAAGGAGAGGCACATAGGCACCCTTGCGAAGAGGCGCAGAGGCACCAAGGATTGACAGCAGGTGACAGCATTGCTCTGGCAACAGGGACTCTGGCATAACTGCCCAGAGAAGGCTACTAGCTCTTAAGACAGTGCAGGGCTTGCAGGGAATTGTTTAAAGAGGCTGACCTAGATGCCAATGAGAATCACAATGGCTGCAAGGGCAGAGAGCTCAAACTTCCAGAGAGGGAAGAGAAGAAAGGAAGTCCATGATAGAAGAGGACCCAGAGTGCATTCAACCCTTCCCCTTTGCTCTTAAGGAAGAAAGCCAGTCCATGATAGAATGAAGAAAGCCCAAGGAAGAAAGCCAGTCCATGATAGAAGAGGTAAATGTAAAGTTGTGCTGTCAAGTCGATGTTGACTCCTGGCGATCACAGAGCCATGTGGTTTTCTTTGGTAGAATACAGGAGGGGTTTACCATTGCCATCTCCTGCACAGTATGAGATGATGCCTTTCAGCACCTTCCTATATCACTGCTGCCCGAAATAGGTGTTTCCCAGATATGGGGTTCAAACCGGCAACCTCTTGCTCCCTAGGCAAGTTACTTCCCCGCTGCGCCATTAGGTGGCTCCTGTGCAATTCGGTGGCTAGATAGAAGAGGGCCCAGAGTGAATTCAACCTCCACCCCTTTGCTCTCTGTGGTGTGGAGGGGAGGGAAAGAACAGGACAGCCCAAGCAAAGCTATTGATAGACTTTCATATTGTTTTATCAACAATCAGCTGTGACAGTATTTTATTTTTACACACTGGAATTGTATGTTTCTTTATGTGAGCACACACAAGTAAAGGGATGGGGATCCTGGAAATGTTAAGGGCATTGGACAAGGGAGGACAATTGCACCTGGGTCCACATGGTTTGAGAGGCCCCCAAGGACCCCCAGGGCAGTCCCCCCTTGTCCACGAGTCACCCACACCGTGCCTTCGCCCCACTCCCGCTATGCTCACCACTAGTTCCCATCTATGCCACTGGGGCAGCCATGGCGGGCGGGCAGGCATGCTTCCCCCCACTCTACTACTGGCTGACACATGGGCTTCCTTTCCTCCAAACAGCATGTTGGTGCTGTTTGAGTATGGAGACTGTCGCATGCCATGACGTCACGGCACAAGGCGGTCTCCGTACTCAAACAGCACAGAAGCGCTGTTCAGAAGAAGGAAAACCTTTGCGCTGGCCAGTAGTAGAGTCGAGGGGAGCCAGAAAGAAGCCTGCCTGCTACTGCTGCTCTCCTGGCAGTGAAGATGTGAAGTAGTAGTGGGGGCAATGGCATGGTGATGATGAGGCCCCCCACCCCAGAGGTAATTAATGGGGGGGGGGCTCACAGATGAAGGAGGTTTGGTTTTGGCACTGAGGCCCCCCTGCCTAAGTTTATCCCTTGGCCACCAGGAACCTCGCTATTCCCCTTATCATGGCCACTGATATTTATATGTCTAACATAACTAATCACTGCCACTTGTAACTGATAGATGAAAAGGCACTGGCCCTCCTAACATAAGCCATGAGTGAACATTCACAAATGTCTCATAATGGCACAAGAGTCAGGGATTCCTCCATGGGAGTTTAAAAGATTAATGTGACACTGTGAAGAAAGCTTAGGAAAAGCGGCAATTATCAGGGGTGGATCCACCACTGGGCAAATGGGTTCAAAGAACCCAGGTCACCATCATTCAGGGGCCGTGCCTTGCACCCCAGACAACACCTTTTAAATGCAGGGAGAGCCGCTCCTGGCCACACTGTGCTGGCCAATTTTGCTCCCAAAGGGGGCCGCACAACCCCTTTGGGAGTTAGATCAGCCAGTGCTGCATTCACAGCACAGCCCAGAGTGACTCTTCCTGGGTCGCTCCAGCCAAGCTCCCAAACAGGGCTGCGCAGCCCCGTTTGGGAGTGAAATCACACCGCGGCACCTGACATCAGATGCGGGGGGGGGAGGGTAGCTAAACACTCCCTGCATCAGACATCAGACAAAGGTGTGGGGCTGGGGGGGGGGCACAGCGGAGGCAGCACCTGGGCTGCCGCTTGGCTCCCTCCACGGCTGGCAGTTATAATTAACTAACAGAGACATTGTTCTATTTTGTAATGCATATTTGGATTAAATTATTGTGCTATTTTTATATTACTGTATATAGAGAGATATTTTAGAACTAACACAAGATATTTTAAGAAGAAATGAGCATGACAGGGAAGTAAAATGAAAACACCAAAGACTATCTGGAGCTAAAGGCCCTTGTTTAGAAATCATATTTGGCCCTTTCAATCTTCATTTAAAATTAGGGTGAATGGATGCTATAGAGACAGGGCATGCATCTTTGGGCCAAACTAGGTCTGACCTTAAACACATCACTTGTCCTTCCATGGTTTTTTGTGGAATGCAGGGGGTGGGGGAGATACTGTAAATAGTAGGTGCAGGGGGTCCCAATCTAGACTGGGACCATGGCATGGGGAGAGGGGCTTAACTTTCCCCCATATGCTGCAGTCCTATGAAAATCCCCTCCAGAATTGCTATTTATTTCTAGGGGTGTGCATTTTGGAATTTTCTTGTTTCGATTTGTATCCGAATCAAAACATCCCCATTTTGTTTTGTACCCAAATTTTCTGAATCCGAATCAGCCCTGTTTTGTTTTGTAGCCAAATTTTACGAATCCAAATCCGAATCGATTTGGATTTTTAAAAAGGGTCCCAGGGCAAAAAGAGTGGGTGGTGGTGGTAGTGTCCAATGGGTGGAAGCTACCACCCAAATTTCAAAGGAATTAGGCAAAGGACTGGTTTTTTTTGGTGTGATTTTGTTTTTTAAGTTTACACATCTTTAAGAATTTTCCCATAGGGAATAATGGGGATTCCAGCAAATGTATTGCTTCAAATCAAGGAGAAAGGGATGACCCAGAGCAGAGTGTGGTGGGTGGTAGTGCCCAATGGGGGCAAGGAAACTTCCAGAATTATTTCAAAGGAATTGGGCAAAGGGCTGATCTTTTGTGATTTGTTGAAGTTTACGTGTCTTTAAGATTTCTCCCATAAGGAATAATGGAGGTTTCAGCAGCCCCATAATTCCACTTGGGGGGGCGAGGGGTTGTGTAGTGCACATAGGGTGCCAACCACCTCCATACCCACAAGCCTGTGGGGTACTGTTTTGTTGTTTCTGAGGTGTTCATTGTAGATTCTCTGGTAGCATATGAGATTTTCAGTGAAAAACAAGAATCCACTCTCATATGCTACCAGAGAATCTACACTCAGAACACCACAGAAACAGCACAACCCAGCACCCCATGGGTTAGCAACCCTCCCCCTGGCCAATGTGGAGTCAGTAAAGAGTAGGAAGAAGCAAAAGAGCCAATGCAGAAAAAGGAGGGAATTGTCAGCAGGTCAGCCCATGATTTAGGTCACCAATCAGAAGGCTGGAAGGGTGGGAAATTCAAAGAGATGTCAAACACAAAATGGAGACTGACTCAGAGATCACCACAAAATGGAGGTCCGAAACAACAAAACGTTTTGTAGCCGAAACAGGGGCGTTTTGTTTTTTATACAAAACTTTTGGATCTGGAAAATGGGTGTTTTGTTTTGTCTACAAAACACCCGAAACAGGCTGTTTTGGGTACAAAACGTTTTGTATCCGAAACGTTTTGCACATCCCTATTTATTTCCCTTGGGAGGGAAGCTGTTACAGGCATCAATGGCAGCTTTGCATTCCTACCTAGAACAAACAGCACCTGGATGATGGTTCTTGTTGGGTCCACAGTGCACAGGGAAAGGGTCAAAAACTCCTTCCTGAACAATCACATATCCACTGCTTGTTATTTCCAATGAACATAGTTCTGTGGAAATAGGATTGCACCATTTTAAGTAGTGAACTGGTCCGGTTCATCTGGTTCGACTGCAAACTGGACTGGCCCTCAGGAAAGGTGGCCGGTCCATGATCGAACTGAATTAAACCTGGTTTGATGCAAACCAATTCAACCAGTTCAAACGTTCGAGTGGCTATAGTGGCTGCCATTTTGTCTACATGTTTACTTGTTTTTCTCCCTTGCCGATTGATTTTCTGTCACTGCCTTCTGAATGGCTTGCAATCTCCTTTCCTCTGGTTGGCTTGTTGTCATTCAAAATCAAGTGTTGTCAGGGCAACTCTGCCTCCATTGGCTGGGGGGGGAGGGAGGGGGAGCAAAAAGGAGGATTTTTTTTAAGTGTATTTAAAGCCCGGGCAGACAGTACCTGGCTTCAATCTGCCTCTGGATCTGGAGGAAGAGAGCTGGCATTGCTGCCTTGCCTTGTTGGTTTTCTGTCCCTACTGCTGCTCCTTTACTTTTGTTGGGTCTGCCTGCTGCCCTGCTGGACCCCTGCCCTGCTGGCCCCTGCTCTGCTGGACCTGTTTTCAGATTTTTTTGGGTGGGTGGGTGCCCACCTGCCAGCACCCATCTGCCCTCCCGCTGGCTGTTGAGTTCCTGTGTGTGCTCGGTCTGATTGCCTGCAGCTCTGTTTCTTTAAAGCCTCCTTTATTTGGGGGTATTTTATTTGTCTAGCTTCTGTGTGTGCACTACAGTGCTACAGATAGCACTATGTGTGGTAGCTGATGGGCTGTGCCCAACATGTTGGCACCACTATTGGTGACCAGGAACCCTCAGTGAAGGTTTGGCTGCCCTGATAGACATTCCTCCAACTGGCGTTCGATTATCACTGACAGCTCATCTGCTGTGTGGTCAGTGTCATCGGCTCCACAAGCAGCACAGCCCACTGGCAGCAGTTGCCCCCTTCCTCTCCTGCCCCCACCAGTGCACCATGAGGGACAGGAAACTAGCATGTGCCCCAATATACGACTGGTCCACAGATCCATAGTGAAGTGCACACTCATGTCAGGCTCTGCTGACTCCAGCAGCCCTGAAACGACCTTCCTGCATGCCTGGTACAGGGAGAGCATCACCCGCCTGTGTGAGGGGATCTTGTAGTCAGGGGCAAGCAGTAGGAGCAGCTGGTGGAGGCTGGCATTCTCCACCACCTGGAATGGCTCTCCAATGGTCCAGGTGATGAGACAATTGCACCCACTGCGTAACTGGCAATGTTCCCTGTTTGAGAGCAGGATCATGTGCTTTACCGCTGCTATTTATTATTAATATATTATTATTTATTTACACAGTCAGACAGGTGTTATTGACTGGTTTATTTTATCCAGACATCGAGTCCTTCCCAAGGACCCGGGATGGCTGAATTTTATCATCAATACTGTTGGTTTTTATAGATATCGTCGCAAAATATAGGCTGTTCCCAGTAAAGTAGCTTTTTGTAATTGGCTGATGGTGATTTCTGTGGCCCCTATGGTGTTGAGGTGCTCTTCAAGGTCTTTTGGAACTGCACCCAGGGCGCCAATTACCACTGGGATTATTTTGGTCTTTTTCTGCCACAGCCTTTCAATTTCCATTTGTAGATCTTTGTATTTGGTGATTTTTTTTCTATTTCTTTTTCTTCTATTCTGCTATCCCCTGGTATTGTTATGTCGATTATTTTAACTTGTTTTTCTTTCTTCTCGACTACAGTTATATCTGGTGTATTGTGTGGCAGATGTTTGAAAGTCCCATAATATTTTTGCATCTTCATTTTCTACA
Source organism: Hemicordylus capensis (assembly GCF_027244095.1). NCBI lineage: Eukaryota > Metazoa > Chordata > Lepidosauria > Squamata > Cordylidae > Hemicordylus > Hemicordylus capensis. The sequence goes on along the minus strand of NC_069659.1, from coordinate 265,512,246 downwards.
ACTTTTTCAATTCTATGGTCCCACCAATCTTTGGCTACAGGTGGCTTGTATTTTTTTTGCAGATGTTCCAGTGTATCATCCCTAATACCTTGTCATGCCTTTGTTTGTAGTCAGTCTGTGTGATCTTTTTACAACAGCTGATTAGGTGATCCACTGTTTCATCTGCTTCTTTACAAAGGCGGCACTTGCTGTTGTTGATTTTGCTAATTTTGCTCTTATTGCATTAGTGCCTGTTCTTGTGCAGCCATTATTAAACCCAGCTCCTTTCTTCAAGTTGCCATTCTTAAGCCATTGCCAGGTCTTTGTGATGTCTGATTTTCCAGTTATATTGTGCAAATATTGACCATGCAGTGGCTTCTTTTTCCATTTTTCTGCTCGGTTCTTGACTTGTTCTTTCTTGTAGGCCTGCTTTCTTTCATTGGTGTTGAATAGTTTCTCATTATTGACCATTTGAAGTACATCTTCTTCACTGTCCTTGATATATTCTTCAAGGCCTCTTTTCTCCTCCTCTACTGTTTGATGGACTTGCAGCATTCCTCTTCCACCTGAGCTGTGAGGGAGGTATAGCCTATCTACATCACTGCGGAGGTGCAGAGCATGATTGATGGTCATTATTTTCCTGGACTTACGATCTCAGCATCTCTACCTCTGCCTGGGTCCAGTCTATTATTCCTGCACTGTATCTGATAACAGGTATAGCCCAGGTGTTTATGGCTTGTATGGTGTTCCCACCATTGAGTTTGGACTTGAGGATTTTTCTAACTCTCTTGATGTATTCACTTCCCATATTTCTTTTAACTTCAGTGTGTGCGATGTTATCAGCCTGGAGAATGCCCAAGTATTTGTAATGTTCATTCTCTTCCAGGTTCTTGATCTTGCTTCCATTGGGCAGTTCTATTTCTTCTGTTTTTCTTATTTTTCCTCTGTTCATTATTAATGCAGCACATTTGTCTAGTCCAAACTCCATTGCTATATCGCTACTGAATATATGGGCTATGTTTAGCAGTGATTCGATTTCTGACTGGGACTTTCCATACAACTTCAGATTGTCCATGTACAGCAGATGGTTGATTTTACTGGATGTTTTAGATGTTTGGTATCTGAGGCCTGCTTTGTTTAGTATTTGTGAAAGTGGAGTCATGGTGATTACAGAGGAGATAGTGAGTCCCCTTGGCAAATACCTCTTCTAATGCTAAACTGTCCAAGTGTCTCACCATCGATTGTTAACTGTGTACTCCACATGCTCATTGCTTTTTAAATAAATATCTGGATGTTTTTGCTGACACCAGTTGTTTCTAAACATTTTAGTATCCATGTGTGAGGCAATGAGTCAAAGGCTTTCTTGTAGTCAATCCATGCAACACTTAGATTTGTTTTTCTTCTCTTGCACTTTTCTAAGATCATTTTGTCAATCAGCAGCTGGTCTTTTGTGCCTCTCAGGGGCGTAGCTAGCTCGCCGGCGGCCCGTGTGCGGGCCGCGGTGGGCGCCCCGATAGCCCCGCCCCCTGCATCTGATGTCAGGTGCAGGTATAGCCATGCCCCCACGTCTGATGTCAGGGGGCGTGGCCTGGCTCCCGAACGGAGCCTTGAGGGTCCATTCCAGACTCGGGAGTCAGCTCAGTTGTAACTGCTGAAGGGGCCGCACGGCCCCTTCGACAGTTAGAAGAAGGCTGGTGCTGCTATTGCAGCACAGCCCAGGAGCGGTTCTTCCCTGCAGGGAAGAGCCGCTCCTGGGCTGTGTTGTGAACAAGCACTAGTCTTAGCTCCTGAAGGGGCCGCACGGCCCCTTCAGGAGCTAGTTAGGCCGGCACTGCATTTGCAGCGCGCAGCCAGGAGCGACTCTTCCCTGCCTTTGCAGGGAAGAGCCACTCCTGGCTGGTGCTGCAAACGCAGCACCAGCCTTAGTTTAGTTCCCGAAGGGGCCGCCGTTCCCCGCTCGGGAGCTAAACTACTGCCCCGCGTCTGACGTCAGACACGGGGGGCATGTTGGGGCCGCTTTCGCGGCTCCTGATTTGTCTCCGGCCCGGGTTCTTTGAACCCGTTGGCACAATGGTGGCTCCGCCCCTGGTGCCTCTGCTGTTCGAGCAATTTCCTTTCTGTTCAACTGGAAGCTGTTTGTTAGTTAATAAGTGTTGCATGACTTCATCTGCTATTATTCCAGTTAATAATTTGAACATGGTTGGCAGGCAGGTTATCAGTCTACAATTACTTGGAACTGCACCTTTTGCTGGGTCTTTCATTATGAGATGAGTTTTCCCAGTTGTTAGCCATTGTTCAATAATATCACCTCCTTGCAAAATGTGATTGAACTGTTTTGATAGTTGTTTATTAAGGCTTGTTAGGTGTTTAAACCAAAAACCATGCAGTTCATTGTCGCCTGGTGCAGACCAATTTTTAATTTTCTTTGCTCTTTCACTTATTAATTCTGGTGTTATTATTAGATCTTGCATTTGTTGGTTACATTTTTTGACCTCTTTCATCCAGCCTGCTTTTTTATTATAATCTATTGGATTGTCCCATTATTTCCCCCAGAAATGCATTGTTTCTTCTTTATTTGGTGTTTCTATATTTCTTGCAGTTTCTCCTTCTATGCTTTGGTAGAAACGTCTCTGATTCGACTGGAATTGGAGATTCTGCCTGTGTTGTGTAATTCTGGCTTCATATCTGCTAATCTTCTTTGACACTGCTGTTATTTGCTGCTTTATTATTTCCAGGACTTTTCTAATTTTCCTTGAATATAGGTGGTATTTTTGGATCAGATACTGTTTAGTGCTTTCATTCTTCAGCTTCTTGTCTTTCATATCTTTCAATTTACTAGCATCTGATCTAAGCCTGGAGATTTTATTTTCTAATCTAATCTTCCATTTAGGCGATGTACTACTTTCTTTTTTGACAGGTCCACTGGTCTTATATCCGAGCTCTTGTGTTGTTGTTGTTGCTACACTGTACATTAGTTGGTTTGTTTCTTTCAAATTATTGGTTGTTATTTCTGCAAGTGCAGCATTGTCGTCTTTTAATGCCTGAGCAAGGCATTAAAACTGTTTTTAGAGCTGAAAGTCGAACCCTGGTGGTTGTTTGTTTCATGTGCTCAGTTATTTTTTGCTTTAGTTCTTGTTGCTTTTCTGTTAAACGGCATTTGGGTTTTTGAGGTGAAGGCAAAAGGGAGGTTGCCTGGTTTTGATTTGAAACAGTTCAGCAACACTGGCATCCTCTATTTCCAACACCTCCTCCACCTGCGCCTGAGCAACTGAGCAATTCTTCTTCCATATCTTGAACCTGTGTTGCTCTTTGCAGTACTTCCAGCTCAAGTTCTGTGAATACTTTATTTCTTATTATGTATCTTCTCTGGTCTTCTAGCCTTTGTTCTGTTATTTCTGTATCTGGATGTTTCTCTTTCCAAATCTGGTACATTCTTTTAAATAACCTCTTCTAGTTGGACTAGACTTGTAATAGCAGATCATTATTTCCTTGTTGGCATTTTTTGTATATTTTTTTCTGGATAAGCGACGTTTCTTCCAGTAACCTTGCAATCTCCAGCCCTGGTTGCTTAGCTAAAGATCCTTAGTCCTGTAGCCCACTTGCCACCAGATGTCCAGGGACTCCAGCACCTGGTGCCATCCTTGTTGACCCGGGCGATGACCGATCCGGTTTAGATTCATTAAAGTTACGTCTAACCATATTGTTGATGGGAGAGGCACTCTTCATCTGGCTCCTCTGGTGAGACCTGTCCAGTATGGAGGACCTCTGGCATAGCTCTCACCTTCCTCAGAGCACGCAAGCCCCACAACCACGCCAAGGTAGTGCCACACTGGGGTTTATAATTATTACTCACTGGGGTAATAATAATAATAATAATAATAATAATAATAATAATTATTATTATTATTATTATTATTTATTTGATTTCTGTACTGCCCTTCCAAAAATGGCTCAGGGAATGGCTCTCTTCTTCCACAGAGAAATAATAAATAAATAGAATGGATCCCTGTCCCCAAAGGGCTCACAGTCTAAAAAGAACAATACAAGATGGACACCAGCAGCATTCACTGGAGGTACTGTGCTGGGGGTGGATAGGGCCAGTTACTCTCCCCCTGCTCAATAAAGAGAATCACCACATTTAAAAAGTGCCTCTTTGCCAAGTTAGCAGGGGTTGAGGGCACACCAAGCATTCCAGCTCTGCCAGCAGGAACAAGGACCCCTGTGTGATGATGTTGAAGGTGCCTTCCATGTGCAGTCACAGCTACTACTTCTGGTTACTTCTGGACATCGGAATGGGGCAGCAGGGAGGTACATGGCTTCCCCAATGGGCTTTTAGGGAACCGTGCGCCAGTGGGGGATATGCGGTGGGCTGGTGGTAAGTGCATCCTCTCCTGCCCTTAAAGCCACTCCGCCACCGTCAAACAGGCCCTGCCAGTTCCATGCAGATCCCTAGATGACACCCCATCGCTTGCACTTGGATACTGGCTTGGTGGAACAGCTGGTCTTCCTCAAGGACAACCTCCTCCTGCTAGGCTATCCTGAACTAGTTGTAGAGCGTGAATGATTCACGGTCACCCCACCCTCTGCAACACCACTGTCAGCTCACCCCACCCTGGCCAACCCCTGAACCAGATGTGTCAGTGTCTGTCCATTAGTGCTGCTGACACACACCCCATCACCATGGCCCAGGATGATGATGGACAGGTTCCCTGAGGCCCAGCACCAATCAGAGGTCATGGTGGAACAGGCAGGAGGCTTGATTTTGTGTGTGACTGTTGTTGACTTTTCCCCGGAAACAGCACAAATACGCACACACACCCTAACCATGGCCTGTCATGTGTAGGCAGACTGGTGCCCTGACATGTGTCAGCCAGGCAGGCTGTCAGCTGGGGCCCAGCCAGTCGGAGGCCACCAGATTATATAGGGTTAGGGTTGACTTACCGACCCAGAAAAAATTCAAAAAAATTATTAAAAATCACCTGACTGCCCAATTGTTTTGTGGGTTGGGTGGTAGGTGCCATCATGCCCTACCACCCAACCCACTTTGGTATCTCTTGGAGCTAACCATGGGGTATAATGGGATGGTTTGAGTCCCCAATAATTCCCTTTGGGTGAACCAATTCAAACTGGCTCAAGTTAGTTTGTCTAAAATGATGGACCAGCCCGTCAGTTTGACCGAATAGGTTTGTGAACCCATGGTCTGGTTTAAATTTGCTTCAAATTTTAAATGAACCACAAAAACCGGTTCTGTGCACACCTCTAGGAGTCCCCCCCACCTTTGTTCAATTATAGCTATGCCCCTACTGGAGCCAGGTATTACATATATTATGCAGATCTTCCCCAGTTGCATTATACATGAATTTAGTATACAGTGATATGCCGTCATTGCTATTGAAACGGAACCTTCTGTTGTGTTTTATCAGGAAAATGTATTCCTGCTGCATAACATTTGTAAATCAAATGTTAAACATTCTTTATTTAAAAGTTAGCATTGTCTTCTAGCACAGGAGACAGAATAAGAACAATTTAACATGGTAGTTCTAAAGTTCCTCATGAGAAGGAGCAGACTACATGCCCACTATTACAATTCAAGGTGTATTGGGTTTCAGTGGCCCATGGGAATTAGTAGGACCACGGGGAACCCGAGACCATGGTTCATGTCTGAGATCTCGTATTATGATGAAATGAGATTCATTGAGATTCAGTCTTCCATAATTAAACGGCAAGACAGATTTGTGAAGGAATGTAGAATGTTTGTTTACATACCCCAGGAGCTTCGGGACTTGGATGCAATAAACAGCAACAGTTGCAAGGCTGAAAATTATCAGGACAAGACTCTTAGTTATTCTTGTTAAAAGTTAAATGCATCACTAACCTCCATTCTCCACCAAACAGAAGATCCATGCAGCAGTGCTATCGATGCTTACAGTACTTAGACTCTGTTAAGGGCTGAATGCACAATGCAAGTAGACCGTGTACACAGTTTTAGAAGTCGGATGAAGCTTTTTCTCCTTACACTCACAAGATAAGATCCAACAAAAACAATACATAAGGAATTTCTTTCTAAGCCTAGATCGTCTCACTCAATAGGACTGAGTATTCAAGGAGAAAAGATGAGTGTCCTACTTTCCCAGTAAACTGTAACATCATTGTACCCTCAACATTTCTTTCATTTTCCAGATGTTTATTACATATTCACAATTATTGTCAAATCCATTAAAAAGACTATGTATCCATTCTTTTAGGTATTTCGTATGTTCTTTTTCATCTGACATTACACCAAAGTGCTTCTGTACATAACCATTGTCCTGGAATGTGTCTGTAATATAAGGACAAGTAATTTCCTGAGAAAATAGAATGTTCACTTGAAAGCAGCTTTGCTATAGAAAAAATACTTCTAATTATCAGTGAGTCTTTCAGAGCTATTCTTTTGCTTATATAACCTTTATTGAACTGAGTGGGAGTGTAAAACAAATAGCAGAGCATGGGCTCTGCCAGTTCATTGTAAAGCACCACAGGTCTTAAGCTAGGAACTCTGACAGCCAGACTTTGCTGCCCGTGACAGTCTGCTAGAAGAGGATGCCATATTCTCTGCCCACCTGCATCTGACTCATGCAAAACGATGCACAGTGCAGTTGTACTCTCAGAAAAGCTACTGGCCTGGTCTAACAATCTGGGTGTTTTGTTGCTCCAGTACAACACCTTGCCATGCTGTGTTGCCTTTATACGTAATCCTTACTCATAAATTTAAGGCTTAATTTGATCCACTTTATGTCTTGTACAGCAGAGCAGAGAGCCAGGCATGAGAATATTAACAATCATTAACTTTTTATATATTGTACTAGGAATGGTCAAGCCCGCTCTTTCTTAGCTCAGAAATTAACGGGACTCTTTGAGTGTTCCTTCCATGTTATCCTCTCCCTCTTTCTCAAGATAAGCTGGGGTTTTTTTTGGGGGGGGTGCTTGTTGGAGGGATAAAAAGCAGTGGAGGGCATGTCTTGAATACAAGACCCATCATCCTTGGATGTAAATGATGATCCATGCCAAAAGTGCTTCCTGTAGGGTCTCTCCTATCTGCAACAGAATGCTTTGCCACCATGTGTAACAGCTGGTGGAGGCTATATTAGGGACAGGCTGTGAGTCCCAATTTGTGTCTGGCCTAGCTCAAAGGCAGCTAGACCTGACTTGAACTGGGACTGGCCTTCTTGCACAAAGAGTATTTGAGATTACCCTTCTTGAATATTCACCCCATCCTATATTGTACTTGTGGTGCAATTTCCGCTGTATATAGTCAGAGTTACTGGCCTCTATAGAAATTATCTGGGTTTGTCCACACATGCGTAGTACCAGTGCTATGTACTGTACTTTGCAAAGCAACGCATCTAGTTTATGAGGCTGTTCAATTAGTCTTAATGGACATATAGTGCTTCAGGAAAGCTTGTATGCCATTACAGATTTTCTTACTGAGGAACCCTATCGTTCTTTGGAACAGAATTTCACAATAATTTGAACTAAAACTGTAGTTGATTAATCTATTGAGCAAACCAATTAAAGTTTGCAACAGGAATAGAAACATATTAAAACTCTTGAGCCAAGGAACAAAACCCAGCAGGGCTGTTCCAGTTTCATTTTGTTTATCATATGCCCCATGTGCAGTTATCATTTTTCCCAGAGGGTTGTTTTCTGCATCCAATAACTCATTCCAGAGATTTATGGGTAATTATTCTGCAGTGTTAGAATACCATCAACCAGCTGCAGAAGCTGGCAAGTCTTGCACTTGAGTGTATCTATGCATAAGACAGATGGGTTCTCAAGTGTTAAGGCAACTGTTAAAATATGAGAAGGTGGATATTTCTCCCAGAAAGCAGTTTAAGAAGTAGAAAATTGACAACATTTTGCTCCTTTAGAAGAGTCAGATTCAGATTTTGATCAAAATGCTGAACAGGTTCAGAGATATTTCTAAAAGGGAGTGGGAGAGTTATATTGCCTTGTGGAAAAAGTACACATCTACTGTGCAGCCATTAGAGCTATTGCAACTCATCTGTCATTGCATATGTATCTGAACTGCCAATTACTTCTACAGCATTTATTTATTTTGGAAAGAAATACGTGGGTTCTCTGTTTTCCTTTAGAATCCCGCCCTCTATATCCTCTCAGATTTCATCTGTTTATGAAAATCTCCATAAAGGAGTCTCTTGACACATGGGTAGCTGCTGTAATCCCCTAAAGATCTGCCAAGCAAAAAGTTGGGCCCAGCTTTGTTAAAATGTCACCAGGCTTGTACTGAAAATGCAAAGAGAAGTTATGTGCCACTAAGACTTTTCTCTCGGCCTTTAATTATGTATTTGTTTGTTTGTTTGATGTGCGGTATCTTGCCTTTTCTCTTTTACAAACACTCACGGTGGTTAGCTGAATTAATTCAATTAAGAATCAGCTTGAAAGAATCATGAACAGCTTAGAAAAAACACAAAACCAATAACTGGGGAGCAGAGAGTTGACAGATAAACAATCCCAAAATAACAAGAGACCAGTTAACCAAGGCAAACACCTGCCTAAACAAAAAAGGTCTTAAGAAGGCAGTGAACAGACAGTTGGAGGGGAAAGAGCAGGGTCATGATGGGGGTGGTATAGATGAATTACCTGGAGCAAGAAGTTCCATAACCTAAATTCTATCACAGAGAAGACCCTCTCCCATGTTCTTGCCAGATTCGCCTCAGAGAAGAGCAGGAAGCACAAACAAGCCTTCCCGATGGCCCTTAAAAGGCTGGGCAAGCTCATGTGGAAGAAGACTGTCATTTAAGCCCTGTTGATTTATGCAAGGATATAGAATAATCTCTTAGTGGGACATGGATCAGAACATTGTCACAACTGCCTGTGCTAGATGCTGTCCAGTATTTGGTAAGTGGTTCCCTGGCTAGAAACCTATATCACACACACACACACACACACACACACACACACACGAGATTTTCATAGCAGGAACCTAGGATCCAGTAGAGCCTGAGCTGTCTTCAGACATCTTTAGTAGAGTAAGGTTCTAGCTCTGAACAGTGGCAGCACCAGAAAAAATATAGCTGAGGTACAGAAGAGGCAAACTACATTTTTTTCCCCTGGGTAGTGTGAGAGTGGTGAGATTTGTATCAGATTTCTGAAAGTGAAATAGCTATTGTATATTTTGCACAAATACTCCCATCCTAAATTTAAACTGAAGTAGAGTTGCCATGCCCCCGGAATTTCAGGTTTCACCCGAATTTTAAGCACCTCACGCAGATTGCTTAGCCCACCCAGATTCGCCCAAATTTCAGCTTTCATTAAAAAAAAAAAAAAAAAAAAACTACGCTGTAGCCCTTGTAGAAGCAGAGTTTTGGCAAAAAATGTGCAGTCACTATTCTGCTCAAAAATTATTTTCAAGCCAGTTTTCACAGTATGCAAATTAGGCACCCGGATTTGGAAAGCCAGAATATGGCAACCCTAAACTGAAGTGAGTCTATGGGGAATTGCTTCTTTATGGTGACGCTCTGTATCCATATTGATTGACTGATGATGACTATCCTTCATGGATCTTCCAACTATATAATACAATATTTAATACAAATATTATAATGCAGAAATATTGGACCAGTTCAGATGATACTTTCTATGCATGGTTAGATTCCTCTTTGTTCAAATTATCATCCAAATGGAAAACCATACGTTCTCTACCCTGGATTTAAATATTAGATGTATTGTAGTGTTTAGAATGTGGGGTAGTCACTATCATGTGATTAGATGATCATGTGAATTGCAATGTGGTGTTTCCCCCCTTAACCATAGAATTCGAATTGTAAACAGGACAGAGCTCAGGACTGGATCAACAGTTATGTAGTCCAGACTTACTTTTGGCACAATTTTTTTCTCCTTTCCTGAGGTGGAGTTGTGAGAGAGAACTCTTTTAATCTCTGCCACACTAACTGACACAGGTGGGAAACGTGCTCCTTACAAGACAAGCGGGCCGTTTGCAACTTTCACCCACTTTCTGGTATAAAATAAAGGTGAAACTCTGCGTCCCTGTGTTTGAGTTTCAGACATGATTTGTATTTTTATTTATTCTTTTGCTGTGACAGAAAAACCTGAGCAGTCTTACCCACCAAGGAAAAGTCCTAAGGGTTACCCCTGGTCCATTGTCTTCACTCTCCCACTTTCCAGAGCCCCACTTATAGCCCCTTCAGTCACTCCCCCCCCCACCCATGGGCATAGCATCCATTGGATGTGGTGGTGCAAATGTCCCCAGGCTCGGAGGAGCAAGGGGCCCACAAAGGCCCCGCCACCCCACCCGCCGCCATTTCCCATCTATTTACCTGTGGTGGTGGCGGTGGGCAGGCTACTCCCTCCTCCCCGGCAGGCACGCAGGCCTCCCCATTCCCTGGCAGGTGTGCTGGCTTCTCTCGCACCTGCACAGTTTGAGTAGGGAGAGTGTTGTGTGCCGCGATGTCACAGCATGTGATGCTTTCTCTATTCAAACTGCGCAGGCGCAAGAGAAGTCAGTACACTGGCCAGGAAATAGGGATGCCTGCATGCCAGCCAGCGAGAAGCCAGCCAGCCAGCCCACCCACCTGCCGGCCGAGAAGCCAGACTGCCTGCCAGTAGTTGCCACAGGTAAATAGAGGGGGAAGTGCAGCAGGGCAGGGATCGGAATGACGAGGCATGGTTTTGGAGCTGGGGCATACATGCACAAAGTGCACGTGAAGGAGCCCCCAAAACAACTTTGTCCCCGGGTCGCCGGGAGCCTCCCTATGCCACTGCCCCCACCTTTCTCCCTGCTAGAATTTCACATAGCATTTTGCCCAGGAAGATCCCCAACAGATTGGGGGTGAAGGATTGACACAAAGGGGTTGCAAGAGGAGAGAGCCAAAGGTTGGGACCGGGGAGCCAGACCACCAGACAAGTCCCTTAAGGTATAGGGGTCACCCTTGGTCCCTGGCCTTCTTTTCCAGCACCCCACTTTAGGGGTGTGCATTTTGGATTTTTTTTAGTAAAAGGCGAAAGATTTATACGATCTGAAGAGAAACCAGAGTCCCCTTCTATTTTTTCTTCCCCTTCTATCTTTTCTGCGCATTTTATTATGGAAAAGTATGTTTAGTGGTTTTAGTTTCTTAGTAGCTTGTTTATTTTTAGTAGCTTGTCTCTTTTAAAATTGTAATTATTTTAAATTTTAGCCTTTTCACAATAGCTATCATCGTATTTGCAATCACCTCTATCAACATGTAACTTCTCTCCAGTATTACCGTCATTTAATGTATAATTTTATGCTGGTCTCTGACCATAATAAAGCTTGATTCTGATTCTGATTTTTTTAGTTTAGTTTTTGGCCGAATCCCCCCCAATTTGGATAGGGTCCACAATGAAGCCCCCCGAAACCCCAAATTTTAGGTTTCAGAGCCAACTTGTTCTGAAACCAAAGCTGAATTACAGGCTCCCTGCCGCTTCCCCCCTCCCTTCCGCCCTAGTCCGTTCCGTGTTCCCCTTTGTTATGTGCTCCGTGTTCTGTTCTCCTTCCCCAGTCTGTTTTCCTGTCTGTTATCTCCCCAGCACTGGACTCCCCTCCCCGCCATTTTTGCCTGCCTGCCTCCTATGCCAGGGCCCACCACCGCCTCCTCCTCACCCCGCTGTCCGCTCAACATCCATGCCTCAAGCTCCCTTTGCGCAGCTTTTATAGACCTCAAGGCAGCATTTGATATCATCTCACGAGTCAAATTGTGAAAGAAATTGGAAACCTCCTCAAATGACCAGTGCCTGCTACACCTCATACGTATCCTGCACAATGACATGTCCCTTAAAGTAAGGTGCAATCCCCAAGGTCACTATCAAGCGCTGTCCCAACCCAGAAGGGCATCAAACAAGGTTGCATTTTTGCCCTGCTCCTGTTCAACTTCTACATCAACTCCATGGTGGGTCATCTTAAGAAATCAGATTTTTAGCCCCCCAAGTATGTAGAGAGACACATCTCTACTTAGCTCTATGCAGAAAATGCAGGAATACTCTCTAGGACCCCCAGATCTGAGGATCCTCTCCCAGTACTGCAAGGAAGTCCAGCTGGAAATCAACTACCATAAAACCAAAATCATGGCCTTTGCTAAGAGACCCAAGACATACTCCTGGCACATAAATTGGCACAAAATTGAGCAGGTCTCATGTTTTAAATACCTAGGGGTGTTCCTCTATGCCTCTGGCAGCAGAAAAGCTCATGGCTCTCACACTGCTCAAAATGCACAGAGGAGCACCACTGCCATCCTAAAATTCTTCTGGATAAGAGGAGTTCACTACATACCTACAGCCCACAAACTGTTTGAAGCCAAGCTACTGGTGCAACTCCTCTATGGAGCCCAATCAGGCCTTTTTTCCAACTTTGCCCCACTGGATCTTGTCCAGTCCAAATTCCTAAGAACAGTTCTCCAATTCCCTCAGTGTGTCTCTAACACTAGCCTACGTCTAGAGACAGGGCAGGTGAAAGTGGAGGCCAGGGTTTGGATGGCCATACTCAGCTATTGGTTAAGAGTAACCCACAGCGCTCTAGGACTAGCCCCCAGTAACTCTACAGAACAACTACCAGTTGAATTGGAAATGGACTCTTCTGACAAAAATGTCATCACTGGGGCTTCCCCCCGCCCCACTTGCCATGGGGCTAGGAAGAGGCAAAAACACTAATCAAATAGCGCATAATGGACCAAACCGACTTGGGCAGGGCCCCAAACTTCCTAATCAATGAAATATTAAGATACACTGCATTCCTAGCTGTATACCTAATGCAGTTGGAATCCCCAAAGTACAGAAGGGCCTTTACTCTGGCCCAGTGCAGCTCCCTCCCCTCAGCTGTATTAGAGGGCAGATACAGGAAGATCCCCCTCTCGGAGCGGCTGTGCCCCTTTTTGAGGGACCTTGAGCCAGTTCGCACATCCCTAATAAGGGCATGCCAAATCCACATTATGCAAAGCTATTCCTGGGGAAAATGGCCACCCTTCTTGCAATTCACAAAGTCCTCTCACATAATTCTGTGGATGACCAGCATCTTGTGGGGTGGGATAATCACTTTTTACAGGGGAGGGGGAGGGGAGTAACAGCAGGAGAGAGGGCATGCCCTCAACTCCTGCCAGTGGCTTCCAGCAGCATCTGGTGTGTCACTGTGTGAAACAGGATGCTGGACTAGATCAGCCTTGGGCCTGATCCAGCAGGGCTGTTCTTAGGTTCTTATGAGGGGTTTTTAAAATGTATCCCACTGCTTGTCAGATGCTGCTGTGCAGATATTATTTTTCAAATATTTAATTTTATTGGAGAAAAACCCAATGGACATTAACTTTCAGTAATAAGCTTATAAATATGTTTGAGAGGGACTAAATGGAATAGGAGACACAGGTGAAAGGAGGCGAGGTAAGGTATTGTTACAGAAGTGAGGAGGAATTGAAGCAAGAGCAAGAAGCAGCTTGGTAAAGCTTTCCAGTCTAGTAAGGAACATGACACAAAAGAAGTATGCAGAAGAGCGGGAAGAAAGGAAACAAAGCAAAGCAACAATAAATGTGATAAATCAATAACAATAAATAAATGAGCTTGTATTGCTCAGCATAAGCTAGTGAAAAACTCCTGCCTTCAGGCAGGGCTGGGGTCACAGCTGCTGAAGGCACTCGAGAGCAGAGCTGCTCAACTTTGGCCCTCCTGCAAATGTTGGCCTACAACTCCCATAATCCCTGGCTATTGGCCACAGCGGCTGGGGATTATGGGAGTTGTAGTCCAAAAACCGCTGGGGGGGGGGCAAAGTTGAGCAGCCCTGCTCTAGAATTAGTTCTGCACTGATGCCTGCCTTGCCCAGCAGATTGGGAAAGATTAGGCCCATCCAGTAAGTGGGTGGGGGCTCCCTTTTCCTTACCTTGGTGGTAGGGACAGGAGGTGTTGAATTGCATGATGCAGCAATTCCTCCCAGCCTTGAGAAGAAAATGGATTTTCACTATTAAAACCTACAGACTCATTTATCTTCCCTTTGCCTGGACCAGCATACAGCCTGCATAGACGTAAACTGCTTTCAGGCAGTGCATCTTTGAGTGGGGAAGACAGCTGGCAAGACTACAGTTCTTCAAATATAGTCTTTTGTGTACAGCTTGCTAGTTCCACACAAACTCCCACAGTTACCTAAGATTTCTCTGCTCTCTGGTTCCCTTGTGAATCTTCAACACACTTCTCATTCTACCTTCTAAAAATATGCTTGAGAACAGCTGTTTAAAAATCCATCTTTGGAGTATAGAAGTTCTAACTGTGTGAATTAGAACTATATGTGGTGGATGACAAAACATGAATAGAACACAATTGCCGATGAGTGCCAGATAGACAATACTTATTTATAAAGTATAGAGGAAAAATATCCAAGGGAAACAAGAAATGCTTGCTTTGGACCAGACTTCTGTTTCCAGATCTCATTTCCTCCCGAAAGAAAGGAAAAGTGGGCTAAGATACCTGAGTAGGGACGTAATAGAAGAGGTGCAAGAAATAAATTAAAATATGGGGGGCTGTGGGCCTGAGTCAGGCCCAGGATCTTTTAAGCACCTAGTAATGCCCCTGGCTAAACTTACTAACACATGAGAGCTATCTTAGTATGTCTTATCCATGAATAAAAAGCCTCCAAAATTGTTTGGCCTTTTCAAGATCTGGATGAGGCATTTTGTAGTGTGATCCTTTCTGTAGACTTGTGCAATATATACAGGCAGTGCTCAGATCAAAACATCCTGAGTTAATACAAAAGGCACTTAAGATGATTGTAAATTGCTACCTTGTTTCAACTTTACAACACTTGATGTGGGAAGAAGGCTCTGATAGATGGCTGCTGTTGCATGGGCTAGAGGAGGAGGTGACAACAATGACAGCTCAGGCTCACATTGTCATTGAGACTGGCAGTCCTGGTGGGAGCTGCTACTGCATCTGAGGCTGCAGAGGGATTGACTGATTGGCCCATGCAAGTCCCCCCGCCCTGCTGCCCTGCTGATGCTTTAGCCCCTCCTCCAGGATCAGCTGCTGTGCTGTAATGGGGAGACATCCCAGCCCATTCTCAGCCCACACTTTGCTTCCTGCCCACCTGCCTTCCTTTCCCATCTACCCATTTGCCTCCCTTCTTCTGCTGAGGAAGAGCCAGGAAGGGACTGGAAAGGGTGTGGGTGGCAACGGGGAGCAACTTCTGATTCTCCACTACCAGCTTCTCTGCTGGATGTCTGCATGCCTGTGAAGGACACACCATCAGCTTTCTCAACAGCAGGGGGGGAAAATAGGGTGTCCAGCCTTGGCACAGGAACCAACACCTCCATGTATAAAGTTCCCCATTGTATTCTATGGGAAAATAGGTTCCAAGTTAAAGACATTCCAAAACCTCTGAAACTTTAGGAAGAAAAAGAACATAAATGCTGCTATAAATCGTTTAGTAGCCATTGCCATCCTAAGAGCTTAGGATGTGCAGATTTGAATGGGTGTTGACACCATGGTGTCTCCATGTACTAGGAGTCTTCGAAATAAAAGGCACTGCAGCTTGACGTTAAACCAGAGAGTTGTGTCACATCCCATCACCTGCATAAATACTGGTTAAGTGTTCTGTCTGCTGCTTAAGTCCAGTGTAAAATTTAGGCTGGATAAGCTTCTAATAATGTAGTTATTTCATTAATTAATTACATTTTCATGCAATGGATCCATCATAAACACAACAAATGTATCTGCCTTTAAATAGTTAGATTGGCTGTAATTGCCAGTACCAAAACTGTGGAGCAGGGCTGTCCTCTTCTTCTTGCTCTACAATTTACTTACTATTAGTCATACTTATTTCTATCTTTGGCTGATGAATGATCATATAATAAGCCATTGCCAGCTTCTCCCCTATCCTCCTGCCTATTTCAATACTTTCTTCCATGACCCACTTCCAAACTCATGATGCTACTTCAGATGTCAGTACGGGGGAATAAAAAAGATGATAGGGGACCCAGGAATGATTGAAAGTTGCTCCTAGAAATGTTAAAGGTTCAACTAGAAAAAGAAAAGCAAAGATTTTAAGCAGATTTTCTGTAGTCACATGCTTATATTTCATAATAGCAATAGCAATGTTGTCAACACAAGTCAAAGCAACTTTTTTTAAGCAAAGGAATTTGTACCTTTGCTAGATATACCTTGTAGGTAGCACCCACCCCCTGCCACTTTTGCAAAAGTCACTAATGGCCTGACAACATACAAATATGCAAACCCCTATAACTTTGCAAACACACATTTGGAACCTCTGTTGAGGGACGGAGTACCTGGGTGAGTGATTTGGAGTAGAGAGGTGTTGGCCAAGGAAAGGGTTCAAAGTGTTGGAGATCGAGCTTCCAATGGCCTCGACCTTTTGCACCACTAACCCTAATGACTACTAGGGGCATTGGGAATGGAGATAGTCAGTTACAGTCTCCACTTTCCTGTTTATCTCTGCCTATATGACCCCTCAATTGATAGCGTGTACTCAGGAGCGTCCTGGGAGTAACTTCCTTCTTCTTCTTTCCAGAATGTTTCTAACTCTCTCTCGGAGCACCATGCTTCTATAAGTCAGAGGACCATCATGTAGCCAACAGCAGTGAGACTGAGATGTAGTCACCAGCAGTGAGTATTTTCTATCATCATGTACTCCTGAATTAAGTAGATTAGTTGAACCTTATCTAACCCTGCTAACTTGGTTCCCTGCTAACTTGGCAAAGAGGCACCTTTTAACCTAGTGATTCTCTTTATTTAGCAGGGGGAGAGTAACTGGCCCTAGCCAACCCCAGCACAGTACCTCCAGTGACTGTTGCTGGTGTCATGCTTCTTTTAGATTGTGAGCCTTTTGGGGACAGGGATCCATCTTATTTATTTATTATGTATCTGCATGAACTGCCCTGAGCCAGTTTTGGAAAGGCGGTATAGAAATCAATCAATCAATCAAACAAACAATCAAACAAATAGGAGAACCTTATCAGAATCTCCATGCTTATGTCCAAGCTGTTGCTCCTGAGACCCTGTTAACTTCTGCTGTAATGGGAGTGAGTTAGCTACTTAAATACTCTGCTATATAAATAATTACCCCCAACAAAAAGCTCCTTCCACTACTGCTGCTCTTTCTAAAATAATCCCCATCCTGAAGTTATTTTTCCAGGAAACAAGGGATGCATGATTCTGGATTCATTCATGTGAAGCTTCCTAATCCCTATGCCACTTTATGGCACAGCAAGGAAATGACTTGACTAGCAAGCCAGAGGCTGCTGGTTCGAATCCCAGCTGGTATATTTCCCAGACTATGGGAAACACCTATATCAGGCAGCAGTGATACAGATGCTGAAAGGCATCATCTCATACTGCACGGAAGGTGGCAGTGGTAAATCCCTCCAGTACTCTACCAAAGACAACCACAGGGCTCTGTGGTCGCCAGTAGTTGACACCAACTCAACAGCACACTTAACCTTTACCTTTTCCTAATCCTGAGTCACCCCATTGGTTCATATAATCCAAACAGTGTTGTCCATTTTGGCAGTGACTCTCCAAGATTGAAAGCAAATCTCTTTTCCCAACCCTGCTGAGTTAGGTTTTTAGCTGGAGATGGAACCTGGAAAGAGAGATGGGGGCGGGGGGAAGAAATGGGAGAAAATCTAACACATAACCTCTTGGCTTTAGTTGACAAAGCATACAGCTGCTCAGCAGCATACACCTATCTTATGCCCTGGGCAGGGTTTGTCTGGGATTCCATATGCCATGAGCAAAAATTATATCCCAAGGCCACCAAGCCGGATTTTGCATGAAGGCTGGAGTTAGGTCCTCAGTGTATAGAACTAATAGGTTGGTCAGAAATATAAGTATTCAGAAAAATCAAATGTGGTGTGATTTTTCTGACGCCCACTTCCACATGTGGTGGAAGTGGGCGTCAGATTTTGTGCCCCCACTAAGTGACTGCTGTCCACTCAAAGCCTGATGTAGGATCTGTGCAGTGCTGCAGAAACAGAAAACTGGCTTTGCTGGACTGACATTGCGGTGTCAGTAGCTCTGAATCTTCTCACCAGCACGAGGAAATGAGTTTCCCCCTTGCATGATTTTGGTATTCTTCTGGCTAACTACTCCTGTTGGAGCACTCCTGGCAGAAAAACAGAACGGAAGCAGTATCAGATGGTCCCATATCTTCATTTAATACTTTGTAGCGACATCCAATTGGCTTGTTCTCATTTATTTTCATTTCCCCCATGGACGTGAAGCTGAAAACAAACGATAACTCACTGATTTGTGATCAGTGTGCATCTCTATTCAGTGTCATTTCCTCCCCTCTCCCTTCAGCCTGGGCTGTAGATAAGGGGCAATCACCTCACAACATTCCAGCATTACCTCCAGTTTGAATGCAGTGATCACTCCCACACTAAGATTCTAGCGAATAGTAATGTCGTTTGACTGTCTTTTTCTTTACAAATGGAAGCTCCCACTAGAACAGGTTTTTAAACATGGGAGCCTAGAGGATTCTAATAATCTGCTTCTTAGTCTTTTTCCCCTTACAAGCAACCCCCGAACAAATGGATTACATGGATGCAACTGGTAGTTGTGGATGCTCCAGGCAAAGTGATGGAAGTGATCATTCTCCACAGAGCCATTGCACCCGATATTGTACATGAAACAGCGATGTAGGAAACATATTGTCAATGTGATATCAGACAGAATACACTAGCAACCAATTCCTCGGTGTTCTTGAGAGACAGGCTGACTCCCTATTCAGAACAGAACAAGAAATTATTCATACTAATTATATTTGCTCCAGTTGCATGACCAATAAGCCAGATATTCTGAAATAGGGAGCTTATATCACAGCTGAGTCACAGCACAGAAGTTGGGTGTTTGGCACCAACTCAAGTGTTGAGAGAAAAAACTGGAATAGCAATGAGAAGAAATTGGCACACAGTCAATTTTAGATTGATTAGTCTCTGTGTTCTGTATAAATCCTCCAAAGCGTTTGTTTAAAGTATTGCAAGAGATGGACTAAGCTTGAGCAGATGCTGCCAAAGCTGAAAAAAATATTTTAGACATTATGCAGCTTGCAGGCAACCCTACTTGGGACTACAAGGGGCCAAGGTTGAGGTTTAAGGAGATGGTGATTACTAGGGATGAGCCTGATGCATTTCAGCACCTCTTTGGAGAGGCACCAAAATGCTTTGGCTCTCTGGCACTGAAACATTTCAGCACGGGGCAAGGGGTTCCCTTAAGAGGAGGTGGGCAAGTCCTACCTGCCCATCATCCAAGCACCCACCTCCCCTTCATGGTGCTGTTGAAATGGAAATACCTCCACGCAAGCAGCAGCTTGTGCTGCTTGTTCGTTTGAAATGCCACGCCGTGACAATGAGATGAATCCCCTGGCATCCCTCATGTGGCATCAGCACCTAAATGGCATCGACACATGCTACTACTACTACCGTGAATATTTATATACCGCTCTTCAACCAAAGTTCACAAGGCAGTTTACAAAGAAAAACACATAAATAAAATGGCCCCCTGTCCCCAAAGGGCTCACAATCTAAAAAGAAACATAAGGCAGATACCAGCAACAGCCACTGGAGGGATGCTGTTCTGGGGCTGGATAGGGCTAGTTGCTCTCCCCTTGCTAAGTATAAGAGAATCACCACTTTAAAAGGTGTCTCTTTGCTCAGTTAGCACGGTTGCCTTGCAGTTAGCAACAGCTGCTGGGCCAAAAGGAAAGGCCCAGTGGTTGTTCCTGCTGCCTCCACCACCGCCCAGGGGGGAGGAGAAGGACTGCTCACCTCACACACACACCTCCACCAGGCAGCCACCTCTCAGCAGCAGGGCTGGGGGGGAAATATGTCCACTGCAGTCGGGCAGGTGGAGGGTGCAGGTGGCCCCCTAGCCACCCCGGACTTGGGATGCCATGGACTGGGGCCCCAAGGCCCAGAGGTTAGAGCATCTCTGGCTGTTAATTTGGAAAGCCAGCCTGAGATCATTTCGTTTTGGAAATGACTGAGGATGCAGGTGATTGAAATTCAAGCTAGGGCATGCAGCTTATGGGACTAGATGTTTATTGGGGGCTGAGGTGCAATGAGCAAAGAAGTGCATGTATTTTGGGGGTGCAGAATGTGCAGACCTTTTAGGGAGCAGGTTGCCGTATTACATATTGCATTCTTACATCACTGTGCAGTTCCTCAGGGTGTGTACAAGTGGGAGGCAGAGAATAATTGGCAGTGCTATATTCTGCCACTGTTTATGTGCTGCCTCCCCCCGCCCCGAATTGATGCCCTAGGAAACAGCCTAGGTCTGCCTAGTGGACAGGCTGATCTGATGGGGTAAGATAGGTAGGAGCTATGGATGCTATGTTGGGAATAGATATGAGTCATAGAATCTGAAGTCACAGTATTGTCTTCACAACAAAATACAAGGATTAAATGTGTCTTATGGCTCTCGTTCATTATAGCAGATTGTGGTAAGTGACCTAAGGGTTGGGTGCTGCAGCCTAATATGTAGAACTCTGCTCTCTTCTATAAATTTCAAAAGAATACAGCACTCTTGAAAGCAGGGCTAGCTTCAAGTTTGAAGGAGCTCTAAGCAAGGTGACATCCGGTGGGCACTGTATGGATGGGCTCCTATCTACATGGGTGAGGCACCTTATCATGGTAGTACATGCAGATTTCCTTCATTTTTGGTGGGCTGGCAGCAGCAACAGCAGCATTCTAGCCAGCAATTCCCGCTTCCCCCCACCCCACCCCACCCCATACACACTATTTGACATTGCACTTCAGTGCTACATGGGTCATTGTGTAGGAAAAAGCCATGGAAGGAAGCAGCCATCAAATACAATGCTGCTGCGATCTCACTCAGAAGGGAAATAGTAGCGGCAAGGGGCCCACACAAGCTGCAGCCACCAGTTGCTGGCTAGGCCCAGACTTTTCCAGGGCCAGGGTAGGCATCAGCAGTTGGTCCTCTCAGAGTGCTGGGCTCGCGGCAGCTGCCCAAGGATGCATTGCGCCAATGCTGGCACTGCTTGAAAGGATGACAGAATGGATAATCTCGTTTCAGTCTCATCTATAATGTTGATGTATCGCTTCAGGTTGCTAGTTCCGTCCAAGTCAGTGGCATGTTGAACTTCACTGGAACCTGGCCTTTTCTTTCAATTTCCAGGCAAAATATGTAATTCCTCCCCCTTTTGGCAGTCTGTTTGAGATGGCTATATTTCTGTGGAATAAGGTATCAGTCTTTTAATTCACATTTCTACTACAGCCAGAGTCTAGCTAGAGACAGATTGCATGGAAATAAAAGGCCAGACTCTCAGGACTACTGCCATATCACTCAAGCTGTCTTCAGGCATTATGCACATTAGACAGGTAGGAGCCATGTTAGCACTGATGGACTGAGGTACTGTGATATAGCCAGAGTCAATCAAATTGCCACATGCTCTCCAGTTCATAGCAACTTTCTCCTAATGCTTCTCTCATCAGCACACCAAACTAAAACTACTTGGCTTATTTTAGAGAACTTTCATAATACCATGGGTGCTTTAAGCTTAATGATAAACCTGGTTGAGATTTTTGCTGGTGCTCTTCTTGCTGCTTATTTTCTCTATCAAAATTAGCAAGTCTCCCACAGCCACCATTGCCACCACAAGACAAAGAGGATACATTTGTGATGCAAATGGAAATGGTATTTATTTATACAGTAATATAGTACGTGATGAGGCTGTTCTCATGAACAGCCAAGACCAGGCTAGAGGGCAGTAGGGGTGTGCACAAAACTGGCTGGCCCGGTTCAGTTCGGGTCCAAACCAGACCTGGACTTGCAGCCACGCCCAGTGGTTCTTACGATTAGCAAAAATCAGGCTAGGCTCTCTTAGCCTGATTTTTGCTAATTGTGAGAATAGCCCCAATGTCTGGATAAAACAAAGCAGTCAGTAGCACCTGTCTGTGTAAACAAGGGCTTCTCCAAGAGTAACATAAACAACCACCACAAAATACAAGTACCTGCCTTGAAATAAGTTACAGTGTAAATTCTGATAGTGGGAGAGAAGTGAAGAAAGGAAAGGCAGGGAAGAGAAGGTAAACTTGAAGACAACCAAAGGAAACAAAATGCTGAGCATGGTGAACTAGTCACTCACTGGAGACTGCTGGATTTCAGTTCTCAGACTTGGGTCTCCAGGAGTTGTTGTTTTACAGCTGCCATTATACCTACCCTGCTGCCATTGTGGCTAGGCATGATGGGATACTAGTCTATAACTAGTATAGCAGTATAATAGATGGTAGCATTTTCTAGTTGGGTGGTATTTTATGTGAGTTCTTTTGGAGCTTTTTGTTGATTGGGCTCAACCCCATTTGGTCTTTTGAGTGATCAGCTGTAGTCCAACAACATTTGGGGACCAAAGTTTGAGAATCCCTGGTATAAGGGGACAAATGGAAGTGTGCTGGCTGTTCACACATCCTGTGCTGAAGGCCATTGTAGCTGGGAATTGTTATGAACCAAGCCTGATTTGTACACTAGATATGCTCTGGAGCTAGCATAGGAAATTAGGCTTGTTTTACCAGTGTCACAGTTCACAGAACAGTGACCAGTTCTTTTTACAGTGACCATCTGGGCTTGAAGGTAGAAAGAGACCAAATACTCTCACATAATTCAATGGGCTTTATTGAATATAACAAGATTATCAGAGCAACAACGTCACTCTTACTGAGCAGAAAGCAAAACAATCAGTCATAGTTACTAGTATCAAAGCAGTGTTCCTAACTATCCAATATGTTGTGTGCACGTGTTCTCAGTACGAAATCCTTCTCAAACCTAACTCAAATCAGAGATAGAGGGAAAGAGGAGGGGTGAGGTAGGGAAGGCATTTCAGGAATGGGATGGCTGGGAATCAGGAGTTAGTAGGGAAAGGAGGAAGGGGAAGAGGAGCAGGGAATGGGGAGTGGAGACCGAGGCTGTAGAAGCAGCATATTTACCAGGTCCTGGTGTGGAACAGCAAGTGTGCATAGCTTGGGTCTGATGCTTGAGAGCGGAGTTCAGGCAGCCTCATGCATCCATGTTGGATATTGCAGGAAGTAGGTAGAAATCACTCTGCTCTCTAGCCCCATAGTAGGATCACCAGTGATTTCTTGCCTATGTCAGGAAGAACTTTTGCTTCTGCCTCTTGGTTTAGCAACAGGTTCAAGAAATGAGCAGCTTTCCTTGTTCGGCAAGAGCTAACTGACTCTCTGTCCAGATAGCCAACCTTTTTATAGTTGTTCGATCATTTGATCTCAATATAAAGTCTATTCAAAATATCAGCATCCTTCCTAGATCCCAAAAGGTGTCAATTGCTGTTATCCTTTAGATCCTGTCTCCAGGGGCGTAAAAAGGCTGGAGTTGGCACAGAGACAAAGTTTTAAACTGGGCCCCTCGCTGATACACACACACACATACACACACACTTACTTCACAATATATAGTGCACTCACACTCACATCCCCATTATGCCAGCTTCTCTAGAAAACTCCACTCCCTTGCTTTAACCCTGTCCCTCCACCCTCACATGGGGAAGAGAGCTCCCGGCTCAGAGTTGCTTCTGCAGACAAGGACTTTGCTGCATGCATGCCGCCTTTGCTCCGAACTTGGGGTTGGCTTTTCCATGGCACCGAAGCTCTGCGGGTGTTGGGGAGTCATGTGACTTGCCTCTGGGGGGCCCCTCGAGGCGTGGGGGTCCCCAGGCAGCCGCCTCCCCTTGCCTAATGGTAGTTATGCCCCTGCCTGTCTCCTGACAATTATTGATCAGATCAGTCTGAATTCCATCTCCTGTTGTCATTAACTGTTATTGGGAAGAATCTTGTTCTATTAACATTCCCAAAACAAATCTCCATCTCTGCAGGCCATCTCCTGTCCACAGACTTTCTGGGGTCTTGTCTTAAATAATGTTAAAAGTCAAAGGTGTTAAGAAGGATGCAGGAAGAGCCTAAACTACATATGTGAGACAGCAATTAGATCACTTCTTGTGTAAATCTACCCAGTGTGTAATTCTAAAAACATTCCAAAGTAACACCAAGAGGAAACATGCATGAGACTAGTCAATGCATCTGACTGAAATATTATTATTTATTATTATTATTTATTCAATTTCTATACCACCCTTCCAAAAATGGCTCAGGGTGGTTTACACAGAGAAATAATAAATAAATAAGATGGATCCCTTTCCCCAAAGGGCTCACAATCTAAAAGAAACATAAGATAGACACCAGCAACAGTCACAGGAGGTACTGTGCTGAGGGGTAAATAGGACCAGTTACTCTCCCCCTGCTAAATAAAGAGAACCACCAAGTTAAAAGGTGCCTCTTTGCCAAGTTAGCAGGTATTACAGCAACACTGCAAATATGTTTTCAAGGAAAGACAGGATTATCTCCTGTCTTCCTAAGGCAATTCACCAGATTACAAAGCACCAACACTTTGGCTTGATTCTTACAGCAATGGCCAGGTCACACAGAACTCTGCTCTGTGATTTGACTATTGTAAACATTCTGCTAGACAGAGGAAATGCATGATTAGCTTCTAGCTTTCCCCAAAGCCATTACCTGAGAGCAAAGTCCAGACAATTTTGCTTGTTTCTTAGGAGTTGGTCATTTTACTCAGAGGTCAGGCATCAACTGATTTCTTAATAAAGTAGAATCAGACACAGGCCTTGATTTCACATAATTTTGGATTGCTAACTCTGGGTCCAATGTGGTAGCCAGGGTTGCCAAAACAGAATGGTTGGAGTTGTGGTCCGACAACATCTGGGAACCAAAGTTCAAGAACTTCTGCTTTACATGTTGCTCCTTAAACAAGGACTAGTATCTGACAGCTATATTTAGGCTTTGTTTCAGAAGTGTGTAAGAATGAAGGGGTTCAGCAAAAAGCAATTCCTTAAAGAAGAGGTGGAGTGAGTAGTGCTGACACAGAAGTGTGCTAGGAGGGAATCCAGGCATGGGGATAGCAAGAGAAAAAGGGAAACCCTGCTAAGAGAGTAGGGAAATGTTGTGAAGCTGAGGATGGAAGAGAGTTGGTTGGACAATGGTCAGATTCCTCAGGGGAAGCAACATGAAATGAGAAATTCTGCCTTCATGCTTCCCTAAATTGAATCTTTGAATAAAATTATGAAGTACAGTCTGTGTGCCTTATGAGATTTTCCATTTCCTTGGATTAGCAGCAATGTAACATAACATAATCCAGCTTCCTTGAGAAGTCCATAATGCTGGGAAAAATTGAAGGAAAGAGATGAGGATGACCAGCAGCAAGGTGGATGGACTCAATTACGGCAGCAATGAATGCACCACTGAGAG
This sequence comes from Hemicordylus capensis, assembly GCF_027244095.1. Taxonomy (NCBI): domain Eukaryota; kingdom Metazoa; phylum Chordata; class Lepidosauria; order Squamata; family Cordylidae; genus Hemicordylus; species Hemicordylus capensis. The sequence continues at coordinate 265,486,957 of NC_069659.1, read as the reverse complement.
ACCCTAAAGGCCAAGTTGAAGATAGATCATCCTGGAAAGAATCTATCTATGTGGTTGCTAAGAGTCAACACTGACTCGATAGCACTTAATCAATCAATCAATCAACATAACTGGAGAGTTCACATGTATGTATGTATGTATGTATGTATGTATATATGTGTCATGAGCTCACTCTGCAGAAGATGTTGGCCTGAAATATATGATACAATAGCCAGTAGCTCAAGTTTCAGCTTAACTGGTAAATGGTAAGCTTTAACAGTCTCACCGTGAATACAGAAGTGAGGAGTGAGCAGCCCAAATTTCAAAGTCACAATCTCTCTGACAAAAGCTCAAAGCAGATTAGACATGTTGTTTCCAGCAGTTTGTTCAAGGCACAGGCTGCCAAATTCATTATCAGCAGCCACGTGCACTTAGTCAACACTCCACCCCCGCCAACTGCCATAGATTCAATCCAGCTCCTGCTGTCTTCTTACCAGTCAACTACTTCTCCGTATTCCCTCACCTGCTGTTGACGTTTTTTCCCGCCAGCATCCCCGAGGAAATAATGACTGTTCAGTCTCTGGCTCAGATCCTGACCCTTCTCTCCCAAGATCACCCAGCCCTGCTGGCCCCTCCAGCGACAAACACTCGCCCTGGCCTGTCTCAACTACCTCCCCATTCAAATCATCGGCCTGCTCCTCCTCAGGCACCTCACCACTTTCTAGTAAGTCCCTTGCCCCCCACTCCTCTCTATTGTCCTCGAGTGGGGTCATGACAGTATTTTATTTTATTTTATTTTATTTTATTTTATTTTATTTTAACATTTATAGCATTTTGAAAATCCAGTCTGGATCCTCAAAATGGGTTACAAAATGTGGCATAAAATCCTATCATGGCAGGAAAAGGGGCAAATGGGAAACCAATAAGCTATCAATTCAAACAAACAAATGATTAAAATTTGCTTCTAAACGAAGTCTTAACTTCCTGCTTCAAAGGGGCAAACTCCTGTCATTCATAATGTAGTGGGAAGCTGGTTTCAGAGTATAGAGGTCATCACCAAAGATCTCTTTCTTGGCTTGGCAGTAGCCACAAGCTTAATAGGTAGTGGGAAAAGATTCTCAGTAGAGATGTCAGCAAAGTTCTCCAAGCTTGAACCAGAAAAGGAGCTTAGCAGGTTCAAAGTAGCGCCCACCCCAAGGAGAGATGTACTCCCACACAACACTTCCAAGCTTGAACTTGGCAAAATCCACTCTCATCCCACAGACTTCAATCTAGTCTTCCAACCCCACAAACACTACCTTCACTTAGCCCAGCAGGAGTGGAAAGTGAGGTTCCTTCTTCCCCACCTCTGCCCCATCACTCTGGCATACACCTTCTCTGGCAGAGAAAAGTATGAGGCATGTGCAAGGCCTTTGCTTCCTTTCCTCACTCCTTGTGTCCTGCTGCTGTCTGAAAAGAAAAACATAGGGGCTGTGGGAGTTGTCATCTTTGTAAGAGCTACAGCAATGACAGTGGCCCTCAGCAAAGACTGCAACCCCCAGCCTGCATGTCTTTGTTCCTTATCAGCACAGCAGCAGGATGAAGAAAGGAGTGAGGAGATGAAGGGGAAAGCCTTGCACATGGCCCACACTGTACTTTCGGTGTGTGACCTACCATTTGTGCGACATATCAGAGCAATGAGTGGGAAAGGAAGGAACCCTTCTCCCCATTCCAGCTGGTATAAGTAAAGGAGCAATTGTGGGGGTTTGAAAGCTGATGGGGAGAAAGTTGGAAAGCTGGTGGGGAGAACTGGCAAGGACGGGGAGGGCATATACCAAAGTTTGTTTTTGCTCAAATGATGATCCAACTTCTTCCCAATTGTTTTTGGAAGAACTGGGATCATGTGATATGAGTTGCAGAGGATTTGCTCATCCCTAATTCTCAGAGCCAGATTGAATGAGCCCATTAAAAACATTACAACTCTTGCCCTAATAATAGAAGAGGCAGTTATGCAGACAGCACAATCTGAGGTGATACCCTTTGCTGCCCCATTTGCAATGAGAAATCATTTTGCAAGGATTTGTGGCGACCAAAATATACTCAGATAGCAGCATTGGTCAGTACTGGATTTAGGCACAAGCTAAGTAAACTGCAGCTAAGGGTCTCACATTATGAGAGGCATCTAAATTTAAAAAAAATTCAAATTTTACAGAGTGTATTTTAATTTAAAGGTATTTTGTATGCAAAGAGGCTTGTTTTTGTTGCCTCTTTGCCAAGTAAAAACAAAGCTTTATTATTTCTATTTTCATTGTCCTTTTTGTTAGCATTACAAAAAATGCAACGTATTATTCTATGGGACTTTTAAGCCTGACATAACTCCAGGCCTCAACATTTTATTTTATTGAATTTCTGTACCGCCGCCTGATAAAGAAATCTCTAGGGTTATCAACATGTCATAATTCAGCCCTGTCTTCAATCCTTCTCTTGGCAAAGCATCATGTAGGAGGTTCAGGGTTAAAAGTGGTAGCTGCCAGAGGCCACCAGGAGCCCTGCTACCACCCCAGCAAAAAACAAGCATGGCAAAGAAAGACAGTAAGGAGTTTGAGGCTTTTGCCTCTTGAAACAAGCCCAAATTTCATCCCAAAGTTTTCATTTGAGAACTTTTGGTCCAGGTCTAAGGATATTATTATAATCTCCATTCCCTGCATGCTTTCCAAACTCTTCCAAAACCTCATATTGTGATCCCTTTTATTTCAGCAGAAACTTGTAAAGAAAAACAAGAAACCCTAGACAGCAATTAGCCATAAACTCTGAAGTTAAATTTTCAGTTGCATACCTAGATTTTAGGACAAAGCTTGCTGCAACTTATGAGGTACCATTGCTTTCATTCCTTCTTATTTAGGTGTGATTGGTTTGATACATAGGTGTGTGGATGGGGAAGTTGTTATTCAGACTTATAAAATGAAGTCCCAGATTTCCTGGGTAAAGGCAACTGCTAGACCTTTCATTTTTGGTTCTTACATAAGGTTTTGGTTTGAACTTTTCTACCATTCCTCTCCCATACTTTTAATCATTGCTGGTATTTTTATTAAAGATAATATGAATCAGTGTTCTTATAAAACCCAATTTAGCCACATAACTGGAGACCCTTAATATTCAACATCACCTTGGGTTGTGTGTGTGTGTGTGTGTGCGCGCGTGCATAATTAAAAATGATTTAAAGATTCCAAGCAATATGGCTGGGGAATATTAATCAAAGAGAATAATATCGAGAAAAGTAATTGCTCGTTTGATTTGGGCAATTCAAGTCAAATATCCCAAGGGAGCAGATGTATTTTGAAATTAGGCAATTTCATTTAAACTGCAATTTCATTTGAAGTTATTTGCCAGCAAACCAATATACTGAAGTTCTACTAGAAGTTTAATGCTATGATTTTAATTACACATGTGTTGCACACACTACAAGTACTTTGATTATGGGTAACAGTGGCATTGCATTGAGTTAGGCTCAAATTCCTGGCCTGCAATATCTGCTTTATTTTCAAATTTCTCTCACCCCTTTCAATCACTTCATGTGGTAGTTTTGCTGCTGTGTGAAATTCTGGGGCATTTGCATCTCACCCCTCTTTCTTTCTCATTAAGCTCTGACCTGTAGCACTTTCTTCCTTCCTTTTGTGTGTGTGTGCGTTTTGCCTCAGGTTTTCTTTTAGACAGGCTGATATGAAGAAAGTTGCCCATAGTAGTCAACTTCAAATTAAAAAGTCCTTTTAATTTCAATGGGACTATGTTGAGAAATTTTCCTCATCTCAAGACAGTTGTGGGGTTTTTTGGGGGGGGGCGGGTTACCCATCTTCTTCCAGGCCCCCATCACCATCTCTTCCACTGAGCCCAGCTGGACATGAGGGCCAATTGCTGCCCTCCTCCTTTGAGCCCAACAGCTGTGTTATCACTGGGCATAAGACCCACCAGCTGCCCCCTCCATAGAGCCCAGCAACTGGCATGACAACTGCTGACAGCACCCTCCATTGAGCTCAACAGCTGTGTTGCTGCTGTCTTGTGGTAGCAAGCAGGACTTGTCCCCTTAGCTAAGCAGTGTCCACCCTGGTTGCATATGAATGAGAGATTTGATGTGTGAGCAATGTAAGATATTCCCCTTAGGGGATGGAGCTGCTCTGGGAAAAGCATCTAGGTTCCAAGTTCCCTCCCTGGCATCTCCAAGATAAGGCTGAGAGAGATTCCTGCTTGCAACCTTGGAGAAGCCACTGCCAGTCTGTGAAGACCATACTGAGCTAGATAGACCAATGGTCTGACTCAGTATATGGCAGCTTCCTGTGTTCCTATGACACACCTTAAGTGGCACAGCGGGCAAATGCTTGACTAACAAGCAGAAGGTTGCTGGTTCGAATCCCCACTGGTGGTATGTCGGGCAGCAGCCATATAAGAAGATGCTGAGAGGCACCATCTCATACTGCGTGGGAGGAGGCAATGGTAAATCCCTCCTTCCATAGAAAACCACAGGACTCTGTGGGTGCCAGGAGTCGAAATCAACTTGACGGCACACTTTTACTTTATGTTCCTATGAGGCCAAGGGTCATATACACAGAAAGAGCCAGCCTCCAGCTCAACTGCCTCCTCCTCATCACACAAGAAGAAGTCTCTCTGCCCTGGCCCTCCCCCTTTCCACTACAAGTGCATGGAGGGGAGGCTCAACAGTGGAGGAGGCAATGTCAGGGAGCACCTGCTGGGCTGGAAGTTTTAATTCCAGTCTAGTGTACCCATCATCACAGTCTCCTGCTTTGTCCAAAGAAAGTTAGTAGTTGAGAGCATGGGCAGTGGGACAGGCAGGCAAGAGGTCCAGGACACTTGGCTACACATTTGGGACACATGCTCCTTGTGTCCAGTGCCAGCCATGCCGATGGGCCTGCTTTTAAAGATTTGCAGGATTTGGGCATCCAGAGCTACAGTTCTGCTGCCTTCAGAAAATAGCCTGAACATCCTCTGGGCCCAAAGAACTCTGAGCTTTATGCTGATCACCAGATTTGGACTCATAGTGAACATTGGAAGCCACCTTATATCAAGCCAGACCATTAGTCCATCTAGCTCAGTCTTGTCTACACTGACCAGCACTGGCTATCCCAAGGTTTCAGGCAGGAGTCTTTTTGGTCCATACCTGGAGATGCTAGGGACTAAACTGGGGACTTTCAGAATGCAAAGCAAATGCTCTACTGCTGAGCCATGGCTTGTCTTGTTTTCAGTACATCTGTGTTTTTTTAAATTATCTTGTGCTAATAGCAGTCAGATTGTAATTGTATTCATTGTGAGTTAAGCAAATGGCAGGATCCACACACAGCCATGTCTACGCAAAATTGAAACCAACGAGACAAATTAGTTATGATTAATTTAAGTTCCATCAATTTCAGTAGGACTTGATCATGACCAACGTAGTCTGGATACTGTCCATTGCCTCCATGTCCCGAGTTTCAACAAACAGGAACGATTTGCTATAACATTTATTGGCTCATAGGGTGGACTATTGCCTAGATGGGAATTCTGCTGTTGATCCAAATTGAATCTAACTACTTCTCAGTGAGTAATGAATTAGACTTGGATAATGGTCTATCATGAGAAATCTAATGAATTCATTAGATTTAAAGTATCCATTGTTATTTTTAAATTGTTTTAATTTTGTTGTAATCTGTGTTGGTTTATTGTAAAATGCCTGGAGATGTGAGTTAGGGGCAGTATATAAATATTATAAAGTAGTAGATATTAAGCTGGTTACATTAACGGGCGCTAGAAGAGTTGTGTAGAAATGTTTGCAAGAACAGTCTTTCTTCAAGGGCATGGGACGTGGACCTCCATGTGCCACTTGGCCATATGCGGCACGTGCAGCGGGCCCTGCGGCCTCAGCTAAAGGGTGGTTCTAGAAGGCCACAAGGGGCCAGGCGGCAACAGGGGAGATCGTGGCTGGGCCCCGGCGCTTATGTGGCCAGCTAGGCCGCGAGCGGGGGGGGGTTGACTCCCCCCAGCACTCACAGCCGAAGTGTAAGAATCACGTAAGGTGGGAGGGGGACCATTTGCGGCTAGGCCACGTCCAAAGAGAAGGGAGACGGAAAGTTTTTCCAAGGGGCTCTAAGCCCCGCTGCCGAAATGCTCGCCCTCGCCACAGGTGTAGCCTCCACCCTCCCAGGTCTCCCCGACTCCGCTCTCCCCTACTCGCCAGTCCACGTGGCCGCAGGTTGCTCCCGGCAACAATCCTTCCTCCTGCCAAGCTGAGGCGGCCAGGACCCCATTGGCCCGCTTCCTTCTCCTATTGGCTGGCCCCTGTCACGTGGAGGGGGAGGCAAGTCGGCGCCCCTGCCTGCCTCATGTGACGGGGCACCCCCACCCCCTCCAACACGCCACGTTGGGCACGCAGTGCTCCTCCTGGCTGGGAGAAAACATGGGGCCGCCGCAGCCACCGTTGCTGTCGCCACTATAATCCCATGCGGGGCAACAGCAAAACAATGCTGATGAAGCAGCGGGAGCCCGCTCCGTGGCCCCTCTTCCCCGAGCGGTCGGGCATGTTTTGCCGGAGCGCCTTTTACTTCCTCCGCCCGCCGGCGCGGACTCTACTGCCGCGGAGTCTCTCCTCAATGGCCGCTGCGCGAGCTCCCAACAACAACTGCCATGGACAGAGGGGGATTGGGAGAGACCAAGTCGCGCCTCGGGAAGGGGAGGGGTGCCAGGGAGGTGTGGAGGCCATGCCCCCTCGCGCATGCGCAGAACACCCGCCAGAGACACGGACGCAGGTACCTTAGGGTTTTATTATATAGGATGAATACATATAGTTTGTAGAAACATTAGAACAACAAATAGCATTAAAGTACCTTGTTGGTTTACCTGTACCATCTCCATCTTAGCTGAAATTATTTTATTGTTAAATTTGTATTTTTTTTATTGATTGTTAAATTTGTATTCCACCTTTCATTAAAGCAATCCCATGTCTCTTCTGATATGGGTAAACTTAAAGAGGCAACATTGAAGGAGGGGCTGTACCCCTCATGTCAAGATGAAGGCTAGGTCTCATCAATATGGCTCTGCCCTTGTAAAACAAGATGCCAGACTGTTGTGGCCAGATTGAAGGGGCAGGGCAATGACAGTCTGGATGCATACTGTTTGGGTTCTGTTATATGTGTACATCATTCTCCTGTTTAGGGGTAGCAAAATAATATACAATATTTTCCTGTCACTCTCATGAGCAGCCACACTCTTGCCATTGTTATATGATAGGGCCCCATACATGTTATAATATCTTAAACTATACTGTTTCCTGTTCTCTGCCAAGAAGAGTAAAACATAATTGTGTTTCAAAGAGTTCAGTTTCTCAGGATCTGCCCTTTGCTAACTGAGCAAAGAGGCGCCTTTTAAATGTGGCATTCTCTTTTTTGAGCAGGGGGAAAGCAACTGGCCCTATCCTATCCCTGCACAGCATCCCTCCAGTCAGGGGCGTAACAAGGCTGGAGTGGGCCCAGAGACAAAATTTTAAAATGGGCCCCTCGCTGATACACACACACACTTCACAATATATAGTCATGTGACTTGCCTCGGGGGGGGGCCTCGAGGCGTGGGGGGCCCCAGGCAGCCGCCTCCCCTTGCCTAATAGTAGTTACGCCCCTGCCTCCAGTGGTTGTTGCTGGTGTCTATCTTATGTTTCTTTTTTAGATTGTGAGCCCTTTGGGGACAGAGATCCTTCTTTCATTCCTTCTCTGTCAACCACTTAGGGGACTTTTTATGAAAAGCCTTATATAAATATTTGTCATATTCATATTCGTATGTGTTTTCTCACTTGAGAAACAGCTAGTGCCTGTTTATTGGCTATTACTGCCAGTAACTGCTACACTGGGACCTCATAGCTGCAACAATACAGGTGAAACTCGGAAAATTAGAATATCGTGCAAAAGTCCATTAATTTCAGTAATGCAAATTAAAAGGTGAAACTGATATATGAGACAGACGCATTACATGCAAAGCAAGATAAATCAAGCCTTAATTTGTTATAATTGTGATGATCATGGCGTACAGCTCATGAAAACCCCAAATCCACAATCTCAGAAAATTAGGAACCAAGAAGACAAGGATTGAAGAATAGAACAATATCGGACCTCTGAAAAGTATAAGCATGCATATGTATTCAGTACTTGGTTTGGGCCCCTTTTGCAGCAATTACTGCCTCAATGCGGCGTGGCATGGATGCTATCAGCCTGTGGCACTGATGAGGTATTATGGAAGACCAGGATGCTTCATTAGCGGCCTTCAGCAATTCTGCATTGTTTGGTCTCATGTCTCTCATCCTTCTCTTGGCAATGCCCCATAGATTCTCTATGGGGTCAGATCAGGTGAGTTTGCTGGCCAATCAAGCACAGTATGCCGTATACTTTTCAGAGGTCCGATATTGTTCTATTCTTCAGTCCTTGTCTTCTTGGTTCCATGTAATATTCTAATTTTCTGAGATTGTGGATTTGGGGTTTTCATGAGCTGTACGCCATGATCATCACAATTATAACAAATTAAGGCTTGATTTATCTCGCTTTGCATGTAATGCGTCTGTCTCATATATCAGTTTCACCTTTTAATTTGCATTACTGAAATTAATGGACTTTTGCACGATATTCTAATTTTCCGAGTTTCACCTGTATCTGTTTCATAGGTTCATGCCCAGCAAAATCTGTTACTGATTTTCTAAAAGTTACCATGAGGAGTGACTTCTCTGATCTACTTTCTGTATATAACCTCACTCTCCTCTTTTAGGTGGTAGAAGATGAGACAGCTAGCCCTTTCTCATGAGTAGTGAGAAAGGGCAAGAGAGTTAGTGGGGAGCGAGCCCTAAAGAGCTTACCTCCCCGCAGATTACCAAAAGTGTCCTCTTCAGCAGGTGGATCGCCCGCCCAGACGACTACTAGCTGCTGCCAGTAGTTCAGAGTGCTGGGGTGCCGGGGGCATGTCGCCCCACATTGCCCCACCCCCAGAGCTCCCATAATGCACTGCATGAGTGTGCAGTACATTATGGGGATCCCCCTTCCCCTCTCCGAAGCTGCCCAGGATCCACAAGTCTGCCAGGCGGGGACTTTGACTCCCCACTGGCGCTGGGATTGGGCCCAATCCCGGCTGTCCATGTGCACAGGCAAAACCGGGCTGGGCTTCCTTAGCCTGGTTTTGCCTGTGCGTGTGAATAGCTTCAGTGTGTGTTCCAGTATCGTGTTTTATGAATCACTGGACTGCTGGCTTGGCTATGCAGGGGCAGCAGGGAGGGCTTGGTGCCTTCAGGGGCATATCGGATTCATGTCCCTGAATTTCTGCTTTAAAGAAAGGTAAGTTGCCAGCTCTTTTATTTATGAGGATATGAGAGGAAGGTGTTCAGGCAGTCCTTTCTCCAATTGCTCATTAAGAATAAAACTTGCTGCTACCTTGCAGGGCTTTAACCAAGAGTGCAGAAGTAATGGGAAAACTGACAAGCACTAGGCACTTATTTTTAAATTGCATAAAGCTAAATGATCAAATTTGCAATCATCTTCAAACATATTAGATCAGCCATTTTTATGTTCTGGCTGTTCTGCAATGATTGACTTCCTCGCCCTTAGCTGTCCATTTCTGGCTATTGGGGCTGCTGGACTGGGGCCTTTTGTGTATTAACAGAAAAGAAACAACCTTGGCACCTATATCTAGACTTTTTCTGTCATGTTTAATAATAAACTAAGCAGATAAAATAGTCCATATTATATATAATTAATTTGTAGCCTCTATGTATTAGGAAAACACTACAAAAGAAAATCTTGTTACCTCAGGAGGGCTAGATGTCAATGTAGTTTTATACCAGATTTAGGAATTCATTTCCCCCAAAGATCATTATGGCACACTTCATAATGTGAGTTATGAAATTTTATCATCCAGTTGCACTACACAGCAGCAAGATGATACCTGCCATGTGCAATTATCTATCCTTTAAAAATGTTTCTGCTTCAGATCAGGCTCTATAAATGTGCTATAATGTGCTTGTCACATTGAATCAGATCATGGGTAGGCTGTAAAACAATTTCATTGGTGACTAGAAATAAGCCAAGGCCCTTAAAGACCTCTGAGATGAAATAACCCTGGGTGGAATGGATGATCGGTCATGTCTTGATTCAAACTATGAGAGCTGGTTCCCTTAGGTTGCATTCTTAGAAGTACCCATTATGAAATAGTGCTGGTCAACAAGAGGAGCAAAAGAGGAGTGGTTTTGTTCAGGACTAGAAGTGTGCGAGAATTTTCTATTCATTTAGGTATTCTATACATTTTTTACGAATGTCATTCATTTAGTTATTCATCTGGGTAAGTAATATTTGATGTCACTCATTTGTGATTATTTCATTTATTTTTGCAGTGCCCATTCATTCTTATTTCCCATTCTCCGTGAACGCTGTTAGAATGAAGCTTCTTCATTAGAGACTATGGAGAATTTAAACACCCTGCACTCCAAAAAACGGCAACTGGGGACCAAAAGCCCACAACGGGCCCTCTTGCTCCAAGTGGGCCCACTTCCTCGGAGTCCCCATTCCCAGGAAAATGTCTACTGAGGGAAAAGCCCAACCTGCCACAGTGCACCCTTGTGGCAAGATGCCATTTGTGGAGAGATGAGCATTTAATACTCCATCAACCTGAGTTTGTCCTGAATAAATAACAAATGAACTATGAACTTCTTTTGCTGTTCAAGAGGGCACTATTGAGTTGGCATTGGGGCTGCCTGCAAACCCAAACCTGAGCATTCTATTGCTATACAGCAGTAAATCCCTTTCAAAAAGGAATCCGGGGGCAGGGCAACTACAAAGGATAGGAATAAATGGACAGTTTTCACAATGGAGGGAAGTAAGAAGTGGGGTCCCCCAGGGATCTGTACTGGGGACCAGTGTTCTTTAATTTATTCATAAATGATCTAGAAGTCAGGGCAAGCAACAGAGTGGCCAGATTTTCAGATGACACTAAACTATTCAAGGTAGTAAAATCCAAAACAGATTGTGAGGAGCTCCAAAAGGATCTCTCCAAATGGGGGAGCGGGTGACAAATTGGCAAATGCACTTCAGTGTTGGCAAGTATAAAGTGATGCATATTGGGGCAAAAAAAACCCCAAACCCAACTTCACACATACACTGATGGGGTCTGAGCTGTCAGTGACTGACCAGGAGAGGGAACCCGATGTCATGGTGGACAGCCCATTGAAAGAGTCAACTCAGTCAGAGGTGCTGAGCCCTACTGTCTCTGGGGTGTGTGTTTCTCTAAATGCCCCTGACTATGTCTCCCAGCTGCCACCATGCCCACCTGGCAGGAAAGTTTTTCCTTCCTGCCAGTGGCCAAGCAAACCCACTCTCTCTCCATTGCCACCACTTTGGCGGGTGTTCACAGCCTCTGTGCCCGTGTTTCTTCCCCCCACCCCATCATTGTTCCCGCTGAGGAATTTCTTTACTGTGTTTCCGCCCCACCTTTGCTGGCACACTTCACAGAATGAGTGCAGGCAAGGAAGGAAGAGGGTAGAGTGAGAGGACTGTCCCTGCACAATGTGTGTTCGTGCAGGTCAGTGAGAAGTGTCTTATTGAGAATCGCTTCTGAAATGTATTTTTTAAAATCCCTGACGAATATAAATTCCTCATATATATAAATAATAATATAATAAATATAAATAAAGGAATGTAAATTCTTTTATATTCTGGTGCATAAAGTAGTGCATTCGGCTAATTTAAGTGGCAGGACTGACCATGTAAAATGTGATATCTGCAGGTCAGTGGGAAGCATCTTTTCCAGAATTTATTCTGAAAATACAAAATTGAAAAAAAATCATAATTTTTTAAGCGGCTGGATTGAATCTCTTGTTGCTGCTATTTAAATAGTGGCAGAAAGAATGATGGTAAATGCCTCTGTTTTCACAAAAACTTGGGGACTGCAATATTCATGGTGCCTATGGTATGATAAAATGGTAGCATGCAATGATATGATATAAGTTCCAAGGCCACAATGAAGTTTGGATAACAGCATAACAAGGGACTAAATACAGAAGGGAATAAACAGTTCTTGATTATCCCTAGCTAGCATGGCTACATTCATCATTGCTTTTTAAAAATCTACTTATTTAATGATCTATTGCAAGGTGCTCTAAAGACGATGTAAAGTAAAGTGTGCTGTCAAGTTGGTGTCAACTCCTGGTGACCATAGAGCCCTGTGGTTGTCTTTGGTAGGGCACAGGGGTATACCATTGCCATCTCCTGTGCGGTATAATGTGATGCCTTTCAGCACCTTCCTATATCGTGCTGCTGCCTGATATAGGTGTTTCCCATAGTCTGGGAAATATACCAGCAGGAATTCAAACTGGCAACCTCTGGCTTGCTAGTCAAGTCATTTCCCCGCTGTGTGTAGCTGGTGGAAAAGCAGGAAACATATGTCTTCTGAGACCTTTCTTCCTACACTTTGTTTATTTGCAGGTGCTTTCATAATGTCTAAATTAGCATTTCCAAGTGGGTGTTCAAAAAAGTGTGTGTGTGTGTGTGTGTGTGTGTGTGTGTGTGTGTGTGTGTGTGTGAAGAAGATGCTTATCTTGTGAAGGGGGGCTCCATTAGCCCATTAGATCAGGGTCCAAAATTACCCAGCTGCACCTCTGGACACAGTGTGTGGCAGCTGTTAAAAAGGCAAATTCCATGCTAGGGATCATTAGGAAAGGGATTGAAAATTAAAATGCTAATATTATTATGCCCTTATACATCATCGTCATCATACTTTATTTACGGTCTTTGACCAAAAGCTTATACAAATCTATGGTGCAACTACATTTGAAGTACTGTGTACAGTTTTGGTCACAGTATCTTAAAGAAGACATTGTAGAACTAGAAAAGGTGCAGAAGAGGGCAACCAGGATGATCAAGAGTTTAGAGCACCTTCTTTATGAGGCATCTGGGGCTTTTTAGTATGGAAAAGAGGCGGCTACAGAGAGACACGATAGAGATTTATGCATGGATTAGAGCGAATGGACACAGATTAAATTTTCACCCTCTCTTACAACTCTAGAATCAGGGGTCATCCCATGAAACTTAAGGGGAAACTGTGGGGAACAGGATGATGGACTAGATAGGCCTTGGGCCTGATCCAGCAGGGCTGTTCTTATGTTCTTAATGAGCAGAGGAGGCTGGTTCTGGAAAGTGGGTATAATTCCCCCTTTCCTTCCTCTTGAAACATTGCTACCTAGTACATCAACTGAGAATAATTATCTCTAAAATAAAGTGTAAACAATGCTGACACTGCATGGATGTGGATGGTGCACAGGTTAGAAGCCTGTTAATATTACACCTACAATATGGCAGGCCAACAGGTGTACTAACTTCATACCCATCTCCACAAAGCAGAAGAATGTAAGAAGAGTCCTGCTGGACAGGATCAAAGGCTAATCTAGCTCATCATTCTGTTTCCCGCTGTGGCAACCAGAAGCCTCTGCAAAGCCCATAAGCAACATTTAAGGCAGTAGCCTTCTCTGCTGTTGCTCCCCAGCCACTGCTCTTCAGTGGCAAATTGCCTTTGAACTGATGGACGTATGGACTTATCCTTTATGACTGATGGACTTGTCTTCTATGAAGTTGAAAAATCCCCTTTTAAAGCAATCTGAACTAGGGGCCAACACTGCATCCTGTGGCAGTGAATTCCAGAAATGAATCATGGATTCCCAGCCATCCCATTAAACCTGCCCAAGCTAGGTGCACAGCTTTCTGTTAGTAATGCATTAGTAGCTTGACCAGTCTTTGCTGTTCTCAGTAGAATACTACTTGTTTATGTTCTCATGTATAGCAGAGATCCTCCTCCTATAGATTGTTGGTGGCAAGGTTTGTGCAAATCTGCGCAGGTTGAAAATGAGATGCACAGCAAGTGGTGTCAATACTGCTAACTTGTGGGATGGCATTAGCTGAAATTCCTTTGGCAGATCTCACAGTAAATCTCCATGTGAAATACATATACTTCTGCAGAAAGAAACCTTACCATGTGCTAGGAAAAGATTTGACTTCCAGCTTTCAGATTCTCCTGCTTAAAAGCTTGAAAAACAAAAACAAACTGTAAACCCCTCTGGGCATACAGGCAGACTGAGCAAGAAATTCTCTGCATGCTAGCAAGCCTCCTGTTTATAGATTGGAATGATGTCTTTCAGCTTCCTTTTTGTGTTCAGTTAATTTTTAACAGTCATCCCCAGGCTCCAAGGGAGACCAAAGAAAGGAAAGTGTATATGTTTAACATGAATGGACAAAACAGAAAAGCCGATGGCATCTGGGCAGACGTGATGCCATTCGTTTCACCTCTGCAGATCCAAAAGCACTTCCAGTGTCTTTAGGCAGAAAAGAAAAATGCAGCTGCAGGTATCTTACCTGCCGCATCCTAACAAGGTCACTTGCTGTCTCCCCCCACCCAATCAACTTTTTTAGAAACTACTTTAAAAAACAAAATAGCCTCATGGGGCCAACACATATAAAAGACACCAAACAAGCAAAGTAAAGCAAGATTTACTTTCTAAATAAATCTCTCTCTCTAACAGAGAGACAGAAAGAGAGCGGGAGCAAGATTTTCTCTTATGCTTATTTGCCCGCAAGGTGTTGGGATTTTTTTTTAAATCACATTTTTAAAAATTCTGATCTCTGTGTATTATTTGATGATGGTCTATTGGTACAAAGCCTCTTTGAGATCTTCCTTCCTTCCTTCCTTCCTGTTGTTAACTCAGCTACAGTTACAGTTACAGTGAAGATGAGTGAAGCCAAGAAGCACTGATTCATTAAAAAGTGAGCGACTGCTCATCAATGCAATGTGTACTTCTGCACAAGCATTTTTTCCAACTCTTGGAACATAAGAAGAACCCTGCTGGATCAGAGGAAAGGTTTATCAATTACAACATTTTATTTCCCAGAAATCCTTGGGAGCCTGCCAACAGAGCATGGAAGCTATATGATCAGGCTGTTCTCATGAGCAGCCAAGAGTGGACTAAGGCAGAGACGCCTGGATTTGGCTGCTCATGAGAAGCGGTGGGAGACAAGCAGCTGTTGGTGCCACCATGCTGGCAAACCTGCCCACAGAGCCTGCCGCTTCAACAGAGTTAAGGGAGCAAGCGCTCCCTTAGCCCTGGTTGTTGTTGTTTTTTAATCATCTGCCAACCCTGTCTGCTTGCAGCCAGGGCTGGCAGACTGTGGGGCTCCCAGCCGGCATGAGGGGATACCCATAATGCAATTTGGGAGTCCCAGGGGGCAGAACCATGCATTCTAGACCTTGACCTTCCATGCTGGGTGCGTGATTTGCGCAGTCCCTGCTGGGTGTGTGATTATCTCGGTGTGCGGTCTGCGCACCCAGTGCCCTCCATGGATTGGCAACAGGGAAGGGAAGGTAACAAAACCGTCCTCCCCACCCACCTGCCAAGCCCTTCTCACAGATCGTGATAAAGGGCTCAATGTTTTCCCCTGCTGTCACCGCCACAATTGATAATCAGATGTATATTACCTCTGAACATGGAGATTCTGCATAGCTATCATGTCAAAGAGCTGTTCAAAAGGCTCTCCGTGAATCTGTCTTGTCCCCTTTTAAACATCTTTGCACCAAAGTAGACCTGACATCACATCATTGACCTTGGCATACTTGCTTTCCCCTTCCACATAAGTAACATGTGCAGGGAAGCAAATCATATTGTCCCTTGCATTTGTTGTTTACCCCGCCCCCCGCCCCAAAGCAAACCCATTGTGATTATAGTCACATCTAGTTTGACCAAGGTAGTAGCCATCACCACATCTCATTTATATGGCAGCTAATGCCATAAATTTATTTGTTGTGTGAAGATGTTCTTTCCTGTATCTGTCCCATAACTCCTGCTAGTCAGGGGTGGAGCTGTAATAAGGCACATGGGTCCCAAAAACCCATGGTGTCCATCCTACAGAGATGCTTCACTCAGTGTGGTATAGTGGTTAGAATGTTGGATTAGGACTGGGGATTCCCGAGTTCAAGTCCCCATCCAGCCATGAGACTTGCTGGGTGACTCTGGGCCAGTCACTTCTCTCTCAGCCTAACCTACCTCACAGGGTTGTTGTGAGGAGAAACTTAACTATGTACTCTGGGCTCCTGGGAGGAAGAGCAGAATATAAATGTACAGTAAAAAAAAAATTAAAAATTCTGGGGCTGCCTGGCTGGCTCCTTCTTCTCCCTGTAGTGCCGCTCACTTTGCTGCTGCACATGGTGGTGGGGGCAGGCTCTTTGACCTGAATGGCTGGTGTGTGTGTGTGTTCGGTCCAGGGTCAGACCAAACAGGGGGTGGTTCAGAACAACCCCAGACAGTCGAATCTTTTTGCACATCACTAAGGCAGTCCACCGCCACCAAGTGGGGGGAGGCTGCCCAGGATAAACATGGAACATCTATGCCTTCTCTACACCACAGCTGCTAATAAATTAGGGGTGTGCACGAAACAATTTTTGCAATTCAGTTCCAGCTCAAATTGAATTGCAAAATTGAAAACAACCAGCTTGAACGGCTATCTTGATGAATCAACCTCGAATCACTTGAATCATTTTGAATGATATGAGTGCCATTTTGAGGTCCATTTTTCTAGGGAGAGCTGGTCTACCAATTGGAGTCGGCAGGTAGACCTGCCCTCCACTCAGGACTTGGTGCATCTGCCCATCTTAGAAGACTAGTCTACCTGTGTAGACCAGTCCTCCGAGGCAGGCTGACATGCTCAGGAGTGGAAGGCAGGTCTATCCGCCAACCCCAATTGGTGGACAGCTCTTTCTGGAAAAAGGGGGCTCAAATCACCTAAATTGATTCGGGTCAAATCGGGGGTGATTCTCCTCAACAATGAATCAGGCCCTCTATTTTGAGGGTGATTCGATTTGAGATCAAACTCAAGTCACCCCCGATTCAACCTGAATTGATTTGATAAGAAATCAAATTGCACATCTGTATAATCAATGTCATTGAATTATAAGATCTTAAGAGAGAGAGAATCCTCTTTTTCTTCAATGAGTGGTTGTATTCACTGAGAACACCCATGATCTATCAAATACATGTATCTGTACACAGCTTGCCAAGGTTCTCATCCTGTCCAGGGTTATGGAAATGGGTTATGTGCAAAGGATTTACCACCCACATGGAAGAATCTTTGAGTATTGAGCAATAATAGCAATAGCACTTAGCAATAGCACTTACATTTATATACCGCTCTATAGCCGAAGCTCTCTAAGCAGTTTACAATGATTTAGCATATTGCCCCCAACATTCTGGGTACTCATTTTACCGACCTCGGAAAGATGGAAGGCTGAGTCAACCTTGAGCCCCTGGTCAGGATCGAACTTGTAACCTTCTGGTTACAGGGCGGCAGTTTTACCACTGCGCCACCAGGGGCTCATTAAGGCAGACTAGTACAGACTAACTTGCCCAAAGATGCAAGTTTGGGGCAGTATAGAAATATATTAATATAAAAAATAAAATAAAATAAAATAAAATAAAATAAAATAAATATATAATATAATATAATATAATATAATATAATATAATATAATATAATATATGATGCAGACTAATATATCTCCTTGGACATGAAAAATCCCAAGGCCTCTTTCTTCACAACACAGTTGTAAATAATGTTCCCTCATGCACACTGAAGCATGACAAGATATTAATAAACATAGGACAGATCTGCACAGGAGGCTGTGTTGTTTCTTTCAGGTGACGCATCAACTTTCGATGCTCACACAGCACAGTGGGCTTTGGCTTTCAACACTTGGAAGTTCCATATTTTATTTAAGCTGTGTTTACAAAGCCTGAGGAGAATGCTGGGACAATGAGGCTGCCCTTGTGGAAGCAAGGGAAGAGTTTACCTGTGTGCCAGCCTTCCAGACTGTCCCTCTGTTTTTTAAAGAACTTGAAACATCCCCCCCAATGTAGAAATAACATGATTACACAAAGCTGACAGACACACAGGTCTGACAGCTCCTTAGAGGTTACTGTGACTCCCTTAGCAGCTGGCAGATGCTTCTGCTGGCACTGCAGTAAGACTGACAACAGAAGGAATCAGATCACACCACACAGCAGTTCTAAGTGAAGTGTGAGGAGGAGAGTATGGACAAATGGGCCATCCTAGGGCAAGAGTAGCTCTGGCATAATAAGAATGTATACTGGCAATTCAGGTAAAACAATATGATGGTATGCAGATGACACACCATGGGCAGTGTGTGTGAGGTGGGGTGGGGTCCATTTGCCAATGGTGGTGAGTTTTTATTTAACCAATGTGTGGGTTTATAATGATCCATTGAACAGGCTAGGGCAACGTTCACGATGGAAGAAGAGACAACAATTTTGAAAAACTGTGCTGCTGATGACAGTATTCAGCTAAGGTATTTGAAATTAAAGTCTGTAGAAAAGGCAACAATCATTACTGAAGAGTGTGGCATTAAAAGGGACCCATTTTCTCAGCTAAAATCTAACTGTATTGTCCCCACTTCACCTTGATATGACCCTCCATTATACCCACCCACAGCTCACTTCCTCCTCCTCCATTATTACTGTGGCATGGTAAGATTTCCCATCAGTCTTTGCAGGTGTACCATTCAAAATGTATGTTTTTGACATTCAGTCTGGAGACATATGCAATTATGCAACCAGCTAATTTTCATTATGCCTTTGATTAGCTTTTTTATATGTACACTCTGCTTCACCATTTCTGCTACTTAGATATCATATAGCCCCTTTCTTTGCCACTTTTCTGGCTGATTAAAGAACTTGAGGAGCTGCTTTTTCTGATTACACTCCTCCTCATACTTCTGTTTGAACTTCTGCATTTGTGACCTGATTTCTTCAAATTTGTTCTGCACCTCAAAACATTTAGCTCATCTGTGGGTATATGAACACCAAGCCCCTCTATAAGATAAAAACTAAAATATTACTGAAGTACATTTCACTCTGTACATGTGTTACACACTCTGGACCAGCCATGTCAGCAGATGCAAACTGATCGAATCTGCAATAGTCTGCTTCACACCAACTATATGAGTTTTCAGGCCCTTTGTTATACAACTGTCAAAAATGGATCATATTCTGCATGAAATATGATCTTGAAAAATGAAATTTCATGCAGAATATGATCCATTTTTGACAGTTGTATAACAAAGGGCCTGAAAACTCATATAGGATGCAGTTCTGTTGCACCCTTATCAATACTTTGATATAGCATTAGGTTCCACTTTGAGTCTTTGCATTATAAGGAACTATAATCCCTTCACATGGTGCTTTATCACAGGAGGGCCCAAGGTCTTGCAGTGCCTGAGGCAGGTGTCATAAGCACAGCCCTGCTGGATCAGGCCCCAGGCCTATCTAGTCCAGTATCATGTTTCACACAGTGGCCCTCCAGATGCCTCTGGGGAACCCTCAGGCAAGAGGTGTATACATGCCCTCTCTCCTGTGGTTACTCCCCTGCAACTGGTACTCAGAGGCATCCTGCCTTTGAGGCTGGAGGTGGCCTATAGCCCTCCAACTAGTAGCCGATAATAGACCTCTCCAACAGCCAAATGCTGCTGTGCCACATGGCCATAATGGGGGTCAGCCCCCCTTAAAAACTGACAATTGCAAGCTTCAAAAGTGGTGTGGGAAGCAGGGAAAGTTGACAGCAGCCTCCTCTAGTCTCCTTATACTTCTCTCAATCATCCTAAAGAGCTGCTTCCATGGTAGTGGCAAGAGACTTCTTGCCATCCTGCTGACACCCAACAACCCACCCCATCCTGCCTCATGAAAGGGCTGCCCCTGCTTTACTAGCTACATTACGTACTTATTTAATAAATATGTTGTTGGGAGTGATATTTGACTTATTCTGCATGGATGGCATTCTCCACTAGGTTTACAATTAGGTAAAGTGTACCGTCAAGTTGATTTTGACTCCTGGTGCCCACAGAGCCCTGGGTTTTCTTTGGTAGAATACAGGAGGGGTTTACCATTGCTTCCTCCCATGCAGTATGAGATTATGGCCTTTCAGCATCTTCCTATATTGCTGCTGTCTGACATAATACCAGCGGGGATTTGAACTGGCAACCTTCTGCTTGTTAGTCAAGCATTCCCCCGCTGCACCACTTAAGGCGACAAGTTGCTTTTAAGTACAGCACTGCTGCTTTAAAAGGGGTCCTTTAAAAGATTTCTCAGCACTGGCGTGGGGAAAGCTGGGTGGCTGTGGTGAATCTCACCCTGCCTGGGGCAGTTGCTCCATGAATAGCTGCCTCTTTGTGGTGGGGGGCAGGAATTCCAAAGTAGAATTCCAAATTTTTCCAATGTGCACAACCCTACAGAGCCCAGAACTATCCATGCTCTAGTAACATCCAGATGAATTACTGTAATGCATTGTACATGGGACTGCTTTTGAAGAGTGTTTGGAACCTCCGATTGGTGCAGAATATTGGGATATTACACCAGTGCAAAAAAAAATGAAGAATATCTTCACAGGTACTTTGTTTCTGGATTCAGCTCAAAACGCTTTGCATTTAGGTTTGACTATTTAACCACCAAGGGCTAGGATAACTAAAGGGCCATACAACACAAGTTTTATACAACGGGCCATAAAGGGTCAGAGACATAAGTTTGGGGTAGTATAAAAATATGTTAGATAAATAAATAATAAAATACAAACCTTCACATGAATGGAGATCATTTTGGAGGCTTTTCCCAATGTATCCCTGTCTTCCGAGGATAGATGGGTGATTACTGGAGAATAATGCTCTTTTTTTGTGGTGGGAAGATCTCTCTAGTCCTGTTATCCTGATGTCATTATCACTATCTTTTAGGTGCTGAGCAAAGTTTGTCTTGTTTTCTTGAGCTTCTGTGATTATATTTACGAACCCTTTCATCTGATTTTTAGCCACTGTTCCTCCTTTCCTTACTGTTTTCCTGTTCTTTTTGTGCTGTGTTTTGCTGCTTTATTCTATTATTTTTACTCTTTCTATTATGTTTTAAATTGATCTGTTTGTAAGACACCTTGAGGACTTTTAAAGTCAAAAGGCATGATATAAATATCTTGGATAAATAAATATGCTTATAAATTTCCAAATCTGAAAGATTTCTATCAGTAAATGCATATGACAGAGATGGAAGAACTGTAAAAAGAGCAGTCGCAGTGGAGTGTGAGTCTGGCTTCCTCCCAACTCCACAATTTATATATAAAAACCAGTGAACTGAATGCGAACCTATCAGTCTTGCCCATCCTCATACATCAAAAGGCTGTCTACTTTCACTGTTTTGTTTAAATGTAAGTGCCACAGGTACATTTATCCATGTATCTATCCATCTACCTCCTTTCAAATAAACAAGCTACCAGCATTTAATGAGTTGCAAAATGACTCAGAGTTTCATGACGTGATAGCATTAGCAAATAGGGGCCTTCACAAGTGAGTCTTTGCCATTCCAGCTAAAATCTGTGGAGTGTGTATTTGCGTGCATACGCCATGTACACACACACACACACACACACACACACACACACACACACACACACGACATCAGAGCTGAACAAAAGTGTTTTTACTGAGCAGCAGTGGCATAACAAGGTCTGAAAGGGTCCATGTTCCATAATTCAACACTGGATCCCCTCCTTTCCTTTTCTTTTTGCAGTGCCATAGGCACTGCCAACATTTTTTATGGGGATTCAAAGACTGCCTTATTTTTGGCTGCTCCCACTGCTGCCTACCTGCATGCCTCCCTCCCTCAATCATTCCTCCCCCAGTAAGTGCCATGTGGTGACATCATTAGCCCTTGTCAGCTTTGCCAGTGATGACAAGGGTCAGCAGACAACTACCCTGGCCGAGGTCCCATATGCACCACTTGGAAAATGGCAGTAGTGGCCAGAGGCATATCTAGGGAAAATAACGCTTAGGGCAAGCACTGAAATTGCACCCCCTGTCCAAACATCTGACATCCATCTTTCAGATAACTTTGCCATAATATCAGCTCAAAAATACAAGTCAAGCTTGTTAATCTTTTAATATTTCAAAAACTATTCAACAGTGGACGTAGCCAGACCAAAAAATGCTGGAAAACTACAAATTTCGGTATGCTGGGGCTCATGAAATACCCAAATACTATGTGGAGGGGTACTTGGAAAACTAAACAGAAGTGCCTGTCTAATTCTCTACTATGCATTGCAGCATCACTATGACATAATTTTTAAAAATAAATGGAGAATTTGACTTTCCCCAGGTACTCTGAAAATAATTAAAGGATATGCAGAGTATACTGGGTCACTGCTTGGAATATATTCTAGTATTTCAGAAAGACAGTTAAAATGAGAGAAAGAGAGCAAGAAACTCTCAGTGGGCCTTAATACTAAGGATTTCACACTGATTCAAAGACAAACTCACCATTAATAGCCATATTATTAAGGTATCACATTTAACTCACTTATCCCAAGAAGCAAAGTAAGAGCAAATGAATACAGCTGGCCTCTAGAGCCTCACATGCACCATGTGAGCATGTGCGGTGGCCATTTTTAAAAAATATATTTTTTAAAATAAAATGGCTGCTGAAAACAAAATGGCCTCTGCATGCTCAAATGGCCTCTGCGAGGCCTGGCATGGCCTAGGGCCTCACAGAGGCCATTTGAGCATGCACAGTGGCAATTTTATTTTTGGTGGCTATAAAAAAAATTAATTTAAAAAATTAATTTTTAAATTAATTTTAAAAAATGGCGCTCCCCCTTCAAGTGGCGCCTGGAGCACATGCCATGCCTGCCTTACCCTAGATACACCCCTGGTAGTGGCAGCAGCAGCAGCAGGAGGGGTGATAGGTAAGGGTAGCAGCAGCAGGATGGGTAGCAGCAGGAGGAGGAGTGGTTATGGTCCCTCGGCAGCTCCTCTGCCTGGGTGGCCCAGGGTGGCCCACGTTCTTAGAACATGGCTGCCCAGTTACACTTATGCCCCTATGAGCAGAAGAAGCACCTCCACCACTCTCAAAATGGTATGTTGGTACACACCTGAAGGTTGCAATTATAGTAGTTACAGTAGGGTATTATAATTACAGTTTGTTAAAGATATGAGAACTCAAGCAGATATGAGAACTCAAACAGTTCTCAGATATGAGAACTCAAGCTTTTTGTAAAAATACTAGTTTACTTACACATCTTCTAGTTTTACTTATACAAATCATCTAGCAAAGACCAAGTATACAACATCAAACAATAATTATTTACAAAGGGCTTTATTTAAAAAGCAATAAGTCTAGTTCTTAATCCAAAGTTACCCCAGCCATATCCACAAAATGCCCACATCCAAGGAAGGTGCTCAAAAGCAATCTGCCATCTATCTGCATTTCCCCCTTTTATTAAAAAGTTTCTCATGAGCAAGCAGAAAATGCTAACTAGTAAACATCTTCCTTCACTAATCCTTATGTTTGAGGAGCCTGGAGCAAACTGGATTAAAAAAACTAGATTAACTATATCTTTAAAACCATTCAGACAAATACAAATATGAAATCTCATGTGAAATATTTATAGGTATGAAGGCGATTAGTTTCTAGACCAAAGCTGAATCAAATGATGGAAGGAAATAAGAGGTAATATCCATGACAGCTTGCTTGTGTGAATAAACCATCATAAATCTAACACTATAAATAGAGTGTTATATTACCCAAAGTCATATTACCCAAAGTCTCTAGTTCACACTAGGAATGTGCACAAACCTGTTTGGAGGCCCTTTTACAGACCTCTGAACAGGTTCAAACACTGGGTGGGTTTGAGGTTTGAAGGCAGGGGGGTGTCTCACTTTAAGGGCGGGAGAGGGTGCACTTACCGCTCCCCCGCTTTCCCCCCACCGGCACTGGAGTTAGGCAAAATCCCTTGGGGCGGCAGTATACCTCCCTGCTGCCCCTTCAGCTGGAAGTACCAGGCGCATGTACGCATGCTGGCTGTGTGTGCACATGTCACGATTGTGCACCCGTCTGATGTGCGTGGCTGGCATGCCCACACGTACCTGGTACTTCTGGCCTCTTCCGGCCGAAGAGGCAGCAGGGAGGTACGCTGCCACCCCAAGGGATTTTACCTAACTCCAGCGCTGGCAGGGGGAAGTGGAGGGAGGAGTAAGTGCCCTCCCCCACCCTTAAGGTCCTACCCCCACCCCTTCGAGCCACCCCTGCCCGGTTCCATACACATCCCAAATTTCAAGTGATGTACAACATGTGAAAGCCAACTGTGTTACTTGGAGTTGCCATATTTTTCTAGTTTTATTAACTATATATAGCAGTTGGCAAAATCTACATTTGCTTCCACCCTGTTACTATCAGGTTAAAAACAAACTTATTCTAGGGGTGCTTTGCTGAAGCTGTGGAACTTTTTTGAATATGGGAATTAGTTCATAGTAGAGAACATGGCCCTTTTACTATTTTGCCCTTTACAATAAACAAAGTTATTGTTTGTGGGAAGACAGGGCCATCGGTCGTCTTGCAAAGTTAATTAAATGAAGCAATAGGGTGACCATTCTTGCAGCTGTCACAAATATGAAAAGATTCAAGGCTGTGTAAGGCTAAGGAATCAATAATATATTTTCAGACTTTTATAGGCCTTTGCATGAGAAAGCAGCCTGGTCCTTCAAAATAGTTGAATCATGATGTACTTCCCTGGCTGATCCCTCCACCTTTTCTTCAGGGAATATATTAGAAGATCCAGAGAAGACACTTCAAACACAGTTAAAGTTGCAAGCAAATTGAATAGCATCTCCTGCTCTGTTGAATAAACCCAGAAATGCAAAGCTAGGCTATTGGAAGTCTTGGCTGGACTAGCTACACATTTGCAGAATCAGGTCCCAAACAGCCGCCAAGGGGCCAAGCAAACTCTTAATTGGAAGTACAGGAAGGAGCATGGAAGGAAGGAAAATGGCAGATAATTTGAAACAATATTAATTCTTTGAATAAGTCTTCACTACAGAAGCAATGCTTGTTTCTATATATGAGCTATATATGATGACATTTTAGATCACCAATGAATATAGAAATGAGAAAGTGCAGAAATTGTCATCTAAGGACCAGGGGTCGAGTATAATAGGGTGGATGGTTTCAATGAACCCAAGCTGCCCTGTGCTGAGGAGCTGCCAAGCATCCAGGAACCACCAAGTTCTCCCTCCCACTCCGGCTGGCCCATGTTCCTACCACAGCCACCTGCTGCTGTTATGGCCACTGCCAGCCACCTCCTTTGGCTGCTCCCCTGGCTTCCATGTCTATCCTCCTTCTATCAACCAGCCTTCTGACTGATGGAAGGGAAGGAGGGTCTGTACATGCTCTAGATGAGCTGATGGAGGGTGTGCATGCACTTCCAATGGGAGGAGGATGGACCTCAGAGCCTGGCAACCAATGGAAGTAGCACATGCATGCACTCCTGATAGGCTGATGGAAGGAAGTCAGGTCTTAGAGATGGGCAGCAGAAGGTGGAGGCAGCTGGTGGCAGCAGTAATAGCAGGGGTGCCAGCCAGGCAGGCAGGTGGCCAGCTGGAGGGGGGAGGTGAGTGTTTGGGAAATGAGTGGGGGTGCGTGTGTGCCTCCACAAAGAGTGCTGCTGCAAGTGGGGGGGGCCACACCCATGTTCACTATGTGAACACAAGCCCACTCTTCCCTTGCTACACCCTGATGACCTAAAATACCACTTTCTTCTACATGAATTTGCCTAAATGCTACAATCCTCTTCAGGGGCTCTTGTCTAATTCCATCTGCCTTCTGAAATTAGGTGGATACTAACCAGGCAGAGGGTTTTCTCGGCCATGGCTCCGTCATATAGAAAGTCCTCCCCTATGTTTCTCACATGGTATTTAGTCAACTCCAGTGCCAAGTAGAGATGCTTCTGTTTGTCCAGGCCTTCCAGCAATTCTATAAAACTGGAGGACAACTAACCAGTATCTTAAATAAATGTATGAACCCCTATTCTAAATTCCCATCAGATAGCAACAAAGTGTTGGCCTTTCTCTGTAGTGGTACCCAGAGGCGTAACTAGGGAAAATAGCGCCTAGGGCAAGCACTGAAATTGCGCCCCTGTCCAAACAGGAATGATAGGACTTGTAGTCAACAATATCTGGAAATCCTTGTTGAAAGGAACACTGTACCATCTAGACATGGTTGTTGATCAAAACCTGAAAACATGAGCCATGTCTATAAAAGACTTAGTACAACAGTCAGGAGTTATGCGAGGATTCCAAGTGTCATTTTCTCTGTCTCATCTCATTCTTTTTTAAAAACATGACTTTGCCCTAGAGGATCACCTGCCCAAATAGCCACTAGCAAAATAGGGGAAGAAGAAGGTGGTGGTGGTGGTGGTGGGGAGTCTATAAACCAGTGAATGATTCCTGCCAGCCTTTGTCTTATGATGACTGTTGGCTCATGATGGGGTATATGTGCATTCACCACACCAGTGCTTACTTTGACACCAAGAGGGAGGAGGATACATTAGTTTGCCACACTAGACAGAGGCAGTTGAAACAGGAGCAGACAGCCAAGTTCTGCCAGGGCCAAAACCAGCCCCTGCCAGACTAAGAAATCATTGTAATTTGCCCCTTCCTGTCACAAGCAGTGTGCTGTTCTTTTATTATTGACTCTAACTCTCAGATATCCCAGTCATGGGTGGAAAATTCAGGGTCAATTTACAAGAGACACATTTCCTACATGGAAGTTTCTTCTGTGCAGGTGTTGTGCAGAAACCCATGTGTAGTGACCGCCAGGGGCATAGCAAGGTTGGAATGGGCCAAGATGAGATTTTAAAATGGGCCCCCAGCCCCTCAAAGTCCAGGGCCTCCACACACCCCAGGCCCCCAAGGATTTACGTCTGATATTTCAGAATAAGTATGCTGCCTGGAAATACATTTCACTGAATACACACATGCACACTTCACAGTATATAGTGATATACATTGAGTACTATATATTTGTGCTACTTTTAATGCCTAGAACACACTAGCAATGCTAATTATTAAAATGGCCCCCTCGCTGCAGATTAGCAAAGGAGACTTTCAACCATGCAGGGCGAGCCTATGTTTGTTTTCTCAGAATTCTGAACAAATTCAGTCAAGTTTGATTGCAGGAGGTTTTTCACAGGAGGCTTTTAAAGCCCTTTAAGACACATCTCCTCTGGAATGGAGGTGCTGCATTCACATGTTGGCCAGATTTACCCTGAAGTCCCTGCAAGTTATTGGAGAGCAATTCACACACAAGAAAAATAAAATAAAATAAAATAAAAGCACAACACATGCTTCACAGTTCTCACTCAGACCTTCTGGGTTGCAAAACAACTTGAACATAAGTGCATTTATAAATAAATGAAAGAATGAATGAAGAAATAAATATTTGTTCCAGAAGTTTTTGTAATTTTCTGACATGAAACAAGCCACTTATAGGCCTTAGATAGTTTTTGTTTTTAAAGCCAGCACATTTTTCAGTCTGTTTTAAATTAAATATTCAGAGACATCTCAGTCTTGCCCCACCACCCATATCAAAGCCCTATGGCAAGCAGATCCCTATATACAGGGGTAACCACAAAAAGGAATTCACAGCCTACCTTGCAAAAGCTGTGCTGGATGGTCTGGTCTACTGCAGGGAGGGTCTGCTGCAGGCATCTGTGCCAGCCTCCT
The DNA here is from genome assembly GCF_027244095.1 of Hemicordylus capensis. Classification (NCBI taxonomy): domain Eukaryota; kingdom Metazoa; phylum Chordata; class Lepidosauria; order Squamata; family Cordylidae; genus Hemicordylus; species Hemicordylus capensis. Next base: position 265,459,357 of record NC_069659.1, on the reverse strand, counting down.
TCCTAGCTTGCTGGGGCTTCAGGGAGGCCTACTCAAAGGCCTCTCTGGAAGCCCCGCCGATCAGCTGAGAGGCGGGGAAAGAAGAGCTCTGCAGTTTGCAGGCTGCTCCAATCCTAGGCCTCCCCGATCCTAGGCCGGAGTTGGAGGCAAGTGGCTGAGGGGCCCTGGGGCTGGGCAGGTGAGCAATGGGGTGGGGGTGGCAGGAACTGGTGTGGCACCCCCACCTTGGTGGCGCCTAGGGCACATGCCCTGCCTGCCCCCCTCCAGTTCCGCCTATGGTGGTACCCTGCCTATGGCTCACTCTCTCTCCAGGAAAGCCTTCTAAGCCAGCTCCTTTTTATCCATTTTTTTTAAAGGTGCGTTTTATTTTATTTAAGTCTTACTGTTTTATCTCTATACTGCAGTTTAATATTGGTTTGTTTCATTTATTTATCAGTTACTTTGGTGATTTATTTTTGATGTTAAGTTGGGTTGAAGCTAGACATTTTTAAAAAATAATAATGAATTGGGCCATTCTTAGAGAACCTTGGACTAGGTGGACTATTAGTATGATAGGTGGTTCTTAAGTGCTTTTTCCCTAGTTCTTTTTCTATTCTCAAATCAGTTCTTGACCTAGAGTGCTTTATAGGTTCTGTCTGTTAGCAAACAAATTAAGCGAAATCCCAGCTTGGCTGTCTGCATTTTTAAGACTTTCTCAATTTATTTTTATTGTTACAAAATAAAAAATATGACTTTTCAACTGTTATCATCATCAAAACCAACCTGTTCGAATTAGATGTTTCCATTCCAAGTATGGTTAACATCAGTTTGTTCTTGCCTCCATCTGCTTTTGCAGACATATTAGAGACATTTCAAGGCAATTTGGTATGTTAGTACTTAATTTCCTCCATACTTTTGGGGGGTAAGCAGAAATTTACTTTAACTTGCAGGACTAATTCAACAGAAAGGTTATTTCATTGTAGCATAGTTGAGGTGATGCAACACAAAAACAAAAAGCAAAACACTTCTTTGTGTATGAATTACACTAACATTAAAATATTATTAATGCAGCAAACATCTATTTGGTTTAAAGTAATAAATATGATACTAGATATGTATATGCTGCACTGCCCACACAACAACCTCATTTTGTTCCTGACTTTCAGCAACCAAGTAGCAATTGAAACATCAAAGTATTTTTTAAAAATTACTTTCAGAGTAGCAGCCTTAAACCTATTTGAACAACTGCTCTTCTGATAGGTATGAAGTGCCATTTTTCCATAAGAAAACAGTTTAACACCAGCATCCTCCTGATTCATTAGAAGATTTTTTTAAAATGCCTGTTTAAAATACTTTACATTGATATGTAAGTGATGCAATGCACATATAAATTCCTCAACTCTCAACAAAATACCCTTTATTGCGCAAAAAAGAAAAACTAAAACTTTTAACAACTTTTAGTTTTTCTTTTTTGCACAATAAAGGGCCTTTTTGCTGAGAGTTGTTTTAAATACTAAGACTAAAAGTATCTTCTTACATTTCAAGGCTACCACATGGACTGATTTTATCGAGTCAGTTTGGGAGGTTCTACCTGTATACATTACTACACATTACTTCTGCTCTGATTTTTGACAGGAGGTTGCTACTTGAATCTAGTGAGGAATGACCAAATATTTTGTGTTTAAATTATTCAAGTCTCATTTTCTCTGACAAGAACATTTCACCAGCAGGTTACACTGCCAAGGTGGGCAAATATGTAGGTAACCCTGCAACTTTTGCATGGTAATTTTGGAGCCTGGAATAAAGGCCTTTGGAGCCCCCTCCGCCCCCACCAGCCAGTTAAGCATCTCCCCCCCCCCCGCACACACACACACACACACACAGACAGTATTTTTAACACATGGATTCTTGAGGGCACAAACAGTGATGACACTCAAAAGAATGTAAGAATATAATACAGGTATAATTATGCATTATCAGAAATAATTATCATTTGAACACACAATTTAACATATTCCCATTCCACATATTTCTTTCCCCCACCCTTTGTCTCTAAAGCAGAGGCCACACTTGGTCACCCAGCACAGGCCACAGTTGTGCTCATCTGGGCAAACACACTATCCAGGGCAGACTAAAGAGGATTTGGGGACCCCAGGGGGTGTGGACTGTGGAGGCCCTGAACTTCCACCCAGAAGTCCAGGGTAAGAGTGCCTCTGTCCTTCTGCCATCATTGTCATCATTACTGTGACCAGCACCACCACAGCAGCACACATTTTGGCAATGTCTTTGCCTCATAACAATATGGTCTTGATGAATTCAACTCATCATCAGCCCCACAGAAGCTCTTTAAGCTTTATTGCATGGCAATTGCAACTCTTTGGGGGGACAGTTGTTTATCGCATCTGAGCACAACTAGGTTCAGTTGTTCTAAAGAAGGTGAAGGAATTCCTCTTCCTGTGTTCTAGAATGTCAGAAAATTGGCCTGTTCTCAGATGTAGAGGCATAACATGAATCTCCCTGTCAGTGGTTTCCTTAGAGAGCCCTGGTGGAGTGCGGGGCCTAGGGCAAATAAGCCCGTACAGGTCCCCCTTCTAATTAGTTTTAATGGCAGCAACAAGAATGGGGCCCAGGTGGCCACCCTGCTTGCCATGCCTTAAGAACAGCCCTTCTCCCTATTGTGGGAGATCTGAAACTCAGCTTCAGATATTCTAAACAAGTGTGAGAAGTCCAAATCACTTAGCTTTCCACCTGCTAATTTAGTATGTAAAATACTTCAGTAAATCTATGGATGTGGAGTCAGATGAAGGTCTGGAGACTACAGGCTACCATTTCCCAACAAAGTACAACAATATGAAGTACGCTTTTCAATGGCTACCATACAGCTCTATTGAGATGTTCTCAAGCTGTACCACCAATGATGGAAACTGAGTGTGAAGGGTTCAGCGAAGAGAAAAATGGGCAGAGCAAAACAACTGTGACCAAGTCAGGCCCAGAAACATTAGTTCCCCATTCCTGTTGCATAAGAATGAAAGTAGAGCAAGGCATAACTCCACGAAAAGAAAAAAGAACCTAGCAACTCTGACACACTATAGGTATGAAGGCCAATAGTACCAAAGGAGAGCTGGTCTTGTGGTAGCAAGCATGACTTGTCCCCTTAGCTAAAAAGGGTCCGCCCTGCTTGCATATGAATGGGAGACTTGATGTGTGAGCACTGCAAGATGTTCCGCTTAGGGGATAGAGCTGGTCTGGGATGAACAGAGCATTCCAAGTTCCCTCCCTGGCAGCATCTCCAAGATAGGGCTGAGGGAGATTCCTTCCTGCAACTTTGGAGAAGCCGCTGCCAGTCTGTGAAGACCATACTGAGCTAGATGGACCTAGGGTCTGACTCAGTATATGGTGGCTTCCTATGTTCCTACCTACAACAAAAGAGGTATTAAATCCCTTCAGTGGCTGACATCCTAACTAACAAAGTGCACACATGTAAAGAGGGACTGTGGGGATGTGAGTGGGGCCTGTGCACAACTCCCCCAGTCTCTCTACATGCACACTGTCACATAGGAACATAGGAAGCTGCCACATACTGAGTCAGACCATTGGTCTATCTAGCTCAGTCTTGTCTTCACAGACTGGCAGTGGCTTCTCCAAGGTTGCAGGCAGGAATCTATCTCAGCCCTAGCTTGGAGAAGCCAGGTCTAATGTTGCTGCTCTGCTTGCACTCTGGAAGTGACCTGTTTACTCTCTTCCAAAGTGCTTCCAGAGCATTTTAAAAAAGAAATATTTCTATCTCCTGTTTGAGATTTAAGAGAATGCCATCAACCCTGCCCCCTATTAAGTTAAGCTGGGCATTTTCCAGATTACACGCTGCCACATGTCCCCTAAGTGCCCCCTCTGTATTGCCAGTGTTTTGACATCGCACTCGCTACACTGTCAGCAGGGTGCCGTCCATATTTCTGATGCCTTGTTTCAAATTTTTAATGATGTACTTTGGCCCTATAATGTGGTATTACCATTGCAAGAAAGTAGTTGCATTTTCCCATGGCAGGGAGGCTTGCAACTGAGTTTATGCATTGCAGCGTGTTGCAGTATTGACATTTCTTTGTCACACACACACACACACACACACACACACACACACACACACCGCGTTTGCTTGCTCTACCCCCTCACTGCAGGGAGAGAAACAGACAGGGAGAAATCTCGGCTTTCTCCTCCTTTCCTCCCCACAGATCCCAAACCCCACACCTCCCTACTCCTCCATTTGCTTCCAATATAACTTGAGCTTGGCAACACAGAAGGGGAAGGAAGATGGGGGGAAGGAAGAGATCAGAGGGGATCCCCCCCCCACTGGGGTTCTTTTGTGCATTCCCCTTTTAATTTGCTACTTTGGTCAGAGACTCAAATTAGTGCAGCTGGACAGATTTCTGAATCCAATCCTTTCTTGTGCACTTTTACTGAAGAGGAAGCCCATTGAATGAAATCATTTACTTCTGTGCAATCCCACTTGCTTACAACAAGGCCAAGGGCAGGGAGAGAGAACAGTCACTTACTTAAAAGGAAGCCTATTGAACTGAATCATGATTCATTTACTTCTGTGCAATCCCACAGCCCTCACTGGAGGAGTGCTTGCCTCCCATCCACCTCTTCCCTCCTATTTATTTATTTATTTCTCTTGAGGCATGCCAGTTCCTGTCTTTCCCCCTTCCTGGCTCATCACAGGATTCCCTTTTGCTCCCCACCTCCAATAAGCAGTTCCCTTGTTTTGTCACTCTAAAGGATCTCCTCACGCACCCCACTCCCCCACTTTTAAAATCCCCCCCCACCAGTTATTGCTTGCACAAAACTGGAATGATGCAAGACAAATTTAGATTTTTGTTTTAGAACAGCACTTCTCCCTGCTGGGGGATTTGCGCAAGGCAGCCAAGAAGTTACAATTTTTTTTTCCACATCACCCCCCCCCACCCCACTCCATTGGCCCAAATGGAGCAGCAGGAAGGGCAGATAAATATGTTTCAAGGAGAATATGGACAGTCTTGCCTTGAAAACACATTGCAATGGATCAAAAATATGAATGGCCACCAGCCTGCAACGAAGCATTGAATAATACTTTACTCTCGGTTTTAAATTGGTGCACCATTCCGTCACACTTTGCAATGCTTTACCTGTTGCAAATCTCATAGTCCAGAAAATGCCCTGGGGAGGTTCAGTTGCAGTTGCCACTGGCTTGGTTGGTGGCAACTTGAAACCATATCTTTTCTAGAGTTGTGCCGGGATTCTGGAACATGCTTCCTAATTAAGCTAGAGTATCTCCATCTCTGAATGTTGTAAAGAAGGACCAGAAGACAAGCCTGTCTAGCCAGGTACTTAGAGTTTTAAAGTTTCGGGTTTTAGAGGCTTTTATTCGCATTTTAGATTGTTTTAATTGTGTTAATGTTTTAATGGTTGTTCAAAGATTGTGAAATGCCCAGGAACCTCTGTATGGGGCGGTATTAAAATGTGCTAAATAAATAAATAAAATACTTATTTTAGGTCTAAATAAAAGTGGAGAAATACTGATAATAGCACTCTTTTCTAAAAGAGTATTATAAGTGAAGTTGTAATGAATGGCATGTTTGCACCAGAGTAAGACCCCTTTCCAGCCCCACCTTTCCTGAGTTGAAAATCCACTCAAAGAGGCTGGTTAGAATTGTAAAGGACCAAAAAGAAAAATAACCTTTATTCAGGATACTACAGAGTGTTTCAGTCCAAGGCTCTCTCGCTCTCTCTGACAGCTTCAGTTACAGATTAAAAAAGAAAGAAACACTCAGTGCTTTAAAGAATAATTCAAAAAGAGCACTCCAGTTGATAGTTGGAGTGGTGCACTTTAAAATCTCGGTTACCCAGTTGCAAAGATAATTCAAAAAGCATCCCCCAGTTGTAAGGAACCTTTAAAAGCACCTTTAAATGTTACAGAGACCTTTGCAGTGCCCTGGATGGATAAAAAGGGCACAGGTACAACATTCTTACGTTACAGATAAAACACAATAGACCAGTTGTAAGGATCTGCAAAACACTAAAGAAATCTGACACCAGCTACCTAAAACATGGTTCCCTGGCTAAACCCTTCTCCGAAGCCAAGCCCTGGCTTCTTGCCTGAACTCACCAAAACCGTGGTAGAGACTTCAGTCCCCTGCAGAATTACTGGTTGCTGCCATGGCTTGGCCAGACAACCTGTTGCTTCCCCTACCTTGCTTCAATTGAGAGAACAAAGGACCGCTTCACTTCCTGCCACCAGGCTCTCTAAGTCCCAGTCACTGTGTGCCGAGTGGCTGATCCCTAGAGGTCACTGCCTGACAGACAGGACAAGGTTCCCTTCCAGTTCACTCTTTAGGGCAAGGGAGGGGCCGATTGTTACAAAAGTACTAATACTACTACTATGAATACTTATATACTGCTTTTCGACACAAGTTCCCAAAGTGATTTACAGAGAGAGAGAGAGAGAGAGAGAGAGAAAGAGAGAGAGAGAGAATTAAATAAAAATTGATCCCTTTCCCCAAGGGCTCAAAATCTAAAAAGAAAGATAAGATAGGCACCAGCAACAGCCACTGCAGGGATGCTGTACTGGGGTTGGATCGAGTTGGATGTAAATACTATGGTAGGGCCTGTGTAGGCAGGGTCTTGAGGTTTGGTGCCATTCTTCATAACATACAACTCCTTACAAACCTCCATATAAACTAAAATCTATGCATTCGTATTTCTGCACAGAACGTCTGAAAACACACCAGCATGAAATATAAAGCAAACATTGCTGACTACAAGCTGTCAGAAAACAAAGATCATCTGTGGTTGTTGCGCCTGGAGAAAATCCGTCACTGAAGCATGAGAATGAAACACTGTAGTAATGATGGGGGAACTCCCCTAGGCTTGACTCAGATCTGTCAACATAAGTGACATGAATACTCCCGAGGGAAAGTTTTCTCCTCTCACTCTCTCAAGAAGTCTAGATAAAATCTGCTCCTAATTGCTGCCCCAGAGCTCCCAAGCCTCTTTCCCCATGGGGCCACAAGGTCTTTTACTTGGCAGCGACTGCAGTTGTTCCAGTAATGGCAGCTTCAGCTTCAGTGCATGCTACTCCTGCTCTGGCAGCAAGGACAAAGCTGTCTCCCTCTTCATCTTGCAGGCCCTAGAGATCAGGGACCCAAAAGAATGGAGGTTTCCTGTAGCCCCCAGCCTCATATGGCAAGGAGAGAAGGAGGGGAAAGAAAGAGGGGGCTAGAGTGGGTGCCCTTCACTTCCTGTTATCACCACAGTATCTGTCAGAGCAGCAGCTGGGTAAGTGTGGGTAAGCTGGGTGAGTGGAAGCAGAGGATTCTTCCCTGGTTCAGTTTAAACTGTTTTTAAGTATTTTATAAATAAATGAATAAATAAATAATAAAATTCAGGTTGGAGAGAACTTGGTGGGTATGATATTTGCCTTAACTGAATGCGAGCAGTATGAGTTGCCAGGATTTTTAGGTTTACGCAGAAGGAAGGCCAACTAATTTCAGTGACACTTATATCCGACTATGCGTGCTTTAGGGTGTAGCTTACGACACTTGCATCTTAAACCTAAACCCATATCCTATAGATAAATTCCATTGATTTCTGTGGAGCCTGTTTCCAAGTAAATGTGCTCAGGATCACAGCCCTGAGATGCAGATAAAACCAATGAGGATGCTACCACTGACTTCTGTGAGTTACACACCGTATGCCTTTGGTATGTTATCTATATCTATCTTTCTGTCTAAAAGCCTTTCTAAACCACCTTCCACCTTGTCAAAACTGGCCATCCCAGCAAAGAGTTTCTTCCCTGCTTCACATTTTAATGTCTTCAGTGTATGACTGTTAAGGAATGTCTCTTTACTAAACAATAACTTTTGTACCTACCGTTAAAGTATTACTATATTTTCGTATCACATGTGAAAATGCCTCACATAAGTCTTTTCTCCAACTTTAGAGCAGGTCCTGCTCACAGAGAATGGATAATAAAGTCATAGAACTCTGGCTTACATTTCTCCTTGCATGGTCATGGAGAGCTGCATGTGTTTAGAGATTCGTATACCATAAAGGAGAAGCAGAATGCTTGGCTGGGTGGATGTGGGAGGCATGGGGGAACAGAGGGAAACAGTGAACCTGAAAATTATCAAGATGTAGCAGGATTGTCTTATGCATATGTGAGTGCAGAGAATGAGTTTGGCCCTTAGTTTGGGCCCGTAGCCCAAAATGTGCTTCCGTTATGTCTGCCTCTCTGGCTGAGTTGATAGATTGTTGCCCTGTGGAGTGGGATCTAATGCGTCATTTCCCATCTAAAATTATTGTTGCCAACCATACCTCCAAAAAGGACACTTTCCCTTGTGGAAGCAATATTTCCATCTCCCGGTGACAGGCTTCAAGCCCCCCTCTTCTGTTTTCCCTTGCCAGTTCTTTCCCATTGAGCCTATCAGGGAGCTTACAGGCTTGCTTCCTGTGAGCTTGTCATTGTAGCTTCCATTCTTATATTCCTCTGGCAATCTCCTTTCTCAGAAAAGTTGTTTCCCTCTTGAGAATACCTATACAGACATTTTGTGTACAGTATTATTAGCTCTGTGTAATCCTTCCTTCCAGATGGAAGTTGAATCATTCCTTATCTGCCACCTGAGAGTTCTACCTGCAGGCTTCCTCCCAACCACTGGACCTTGGAGCTGGCTAATTGTTGTAAAAGGAATCACAGTCCCTCCTGGCCAGGAGTGCTTTCTATCAGGTTTGACTGATTCACCAGCCGTGCCTGTTTCTTGAGATAAATGACCTCAAAACAATAGTGCACATATGCTGGTAACCTACAGACTTGACTAATGCAATGTGCTCTATGTAGTGTTGTATTTGGTTCATATAAGGAAAGGGATGTGTGAATTGTTTTGAGATTGAATTGATTCAACTCGAAATCTGGTTGATTTGAGTGATTTGACCTTGAAATGAATCTGCCCAGTCACTCTTGGCAAAATTCACGCTCGAATTGAATCTCCCCGGATTTGAATTTGATACAAATTGATTTGAGATTCAAGTGTCAAGTTTCCCTTATTCATTCCCACTGCTTTCCAGTTTTCTTTTCTTTTCTTTTTTAAAAGAAAGCTAAGCTCTAGCCCTTGAAGAAGTGGCGTTATGGAACATCTGCAATCACTATTTTTGAAGTATTTAGACTCTTTGGTGTGTAATGACTTTTCCTCATAATGAATTCCTATGAGGATTCATTACACACCAAAGAGTCTAAACACTTCAAAAATCCTAAACTGAGTACCCCACTGCTGTGTGTGTGTGTGTGTGTGTGTGTGTGTGTGTGTGTGTGTGAATTAGTGGCACTCCAAGTGCCAACTACCCCCCATACAGGAAGTACCTCACTAGTTAACTTAGACTCTTTTAGACCAAAGAGTCTGAACACATCAAAAAATCCTAAAAAATAAACTGAGAACCCCAATGGCTTGCTGGTGGTGGTGGGGTGTAATGGGCACATGGGGTGCCACTAATTCCCCACCACCACCTGCAAGGCAGTGAGGTACTCAGTTCATTTTTAAGGAATGTTTGAAGTGTTTAGACTCTGGTGTGTAATGAATCGTCATAGGGATTCATTATGAGGAAGAGTCATTACACACCAAAGAGTATAAACATTTCAAAAATACTGACCGCACATTTTGCTCCACGACTCCAGTTGTACAAGGGCCAGGAGCTTAGCTTTTTTTTAAAAAAATTGAAAGCTTAGGATTCGAGTTAGAGTTATATTTAGGGGTGCTTCGAATCCCCAGTATTCCCTATGGTGGAAATATACAAAATCACTAAAAACTTAAACATTCATTAAAAAAATCAACCAAGTGCCCCACTACCTTGAAATTTGGGTGGTAGGTGACACCCTTGGGGCCCAGCCACAGCACCCCAATCTGGTGTCCACTGGGCCTTTAAAAGTGGGTCAAATTGATTCACATCTGAATAAAATCTTATCCAACTCAAATTGAATCTGATCAGATTTGAGTTTGCAGATTCAAGTTTGAATCGAACCTGGCTGGTTCAGTTCGACCTTTAATTGAATTGCAAAAATCAGTTCAAACACATCCCTAGTATACAGTCCAGAAACTGCAGTTAGTGCAAAATTCAGCAGCCAGGTTGGTCTTTCGGTCATCTTTAAGATACCACATCACTCCTATATTAAAAGAACTACACTGGCTACTAGTATGTTTCTGCATGGGGATAACTGGGACAGGAGTCATCCCAGCAGGAAGCTGCATGGGGCAGCGGAGAGCAGGTAAGGACCTGCTCTCCTCTTTCTTAAAGCTCCCACTCCCCATTCCCCTTGTTGTGACCAGGCTGTAGCGCCCCTCCCTGCGAGAGAGAGGGAGCACACAGCCCCTCCCAACTTAAGCCAACAGAGGCTTATCCCTGGTTTGGTTCTGAGGTCATGGGGCAATCAGGAGGGAGGGGGAGAAGAGACATCCCACACAAGACTGTAGTTTTAAAAGCTTTATTATGGCAAAATGGTTACATCTGAGCAATTAAGCATACAAGCAAAATCAATCAATTAATTTCTTCCTCAGTGTAGTGTAGTGTTGTGTTTTAAGTGACAGCTAAAATCATTTTTCCTTCCTAGTAATTCATAGCAATAGAAAGCATTTTTCTCTCCCACTAAAAGTGGACTCTGTGTGTCGTGTTATCAACAACTGCTCTGTCTCTAAGTCACAACATCTTGCAGTTTCAGTTTTAGGCAGATAGATAGTCAAGAATCCAAGCATGAGAAATAGTAAGGGGATGGAGTGAGTGAGTGCTCATTCTGACATATTAATGAATGCGCCAAAAGCAGAGGGAGGGAAAGGCAGAGGGACGGAGGAAGCAGGAAGGGAGCAAGAGGGAGAGCTAGCCAGAACAAGTATGCTGCTAAACCTACTAAAAGATGTAGAGAGAGAGCCTTCTGGGAAGCAGGGAAGTGAAAGATCCCACAGTTGGAAAGGAGAGAAGACAAAGTGGGGGAGGTAAGTTAGTTATGTGGGGCTGATCTGAAGGCATTTCTTGTAGATAAATAATTACCGGTCACGTCAGCCTGTGGGCTGTCCAGGCAGCATAGGTGAGATATGCAGGAGAGCAAGTCCCCCTGATGTAGAGAGCTGAGTGCTTTGGCAATCTAGGAGGCACAGGTTGCCTTTTACAGACTAAGGTCTACATACTAAACCAAGAGCATGTGACTCCCTTGATAGAGCCCACATACTACTTCTCCACTGGGGTCTGAGTATGTTTTCCCTCTCTGTGTGGGAGGGGTATGACCCTTTTATACTCTCTCTCCAAGCCCGTTGTCATACCTCAAATCAAAGTCAGTCAGATCAGTTCTTCTCTGTCTCCATCCTAGTGTAAACATCCCGGTCTCCCTCCTTGATTCTCTTTTACCATATGTGGTCAAGAGCCTTTCATGGTGAGGTCTGGCCTGACATGGTTTACTAATCCAGATAGAAACATCCCTGTTTATGACCCGGCTTGTGGTCACTCTAAAAGCTTAGCTGACACCTTCCAGTCCCAAGAAAATGTTATTAAGAGATAGCATGCAAGGAGGTTTGCAGCAAACTGTGTGAATAATATGTGCCCTTAAAATATGCAGGTACTGATATCCATATGTGTGGTTTCCTAAGACCTTTTAAATATGATTACTCTTAGCAAGTTTCAAGCCAGTTCCCATGATTAACATTAGCATCGCACAATGCACAAACAACTTCAAGATAGGAGTTTTCCCTCTGGTAGGCCTTGACTACAGAATAAACAATTCCATTCAGTTACTTTGGCTCAGCAAAGCCAAAGTTCACACTTCAGTTTCCTGCAGGGGCGTATCTATAGGGGGGGCAGGGGGGGCGCAATTTCTTAAAATTAAATAATTTTAAAAATGGCCACCAAAAACAAAATGGCCACTGGGCATGCTCAAATGGCCTCTGTGAGGCCCTAGGGCATGCCACGCCTCGCAGAGGCCATTTGAGCATGCACAGTGGCCATTTTGTTTTCAGCGGCCATTTAAAAAAAATATATTTTAAAAAATGACCACCGCACATGCTCAAATGGTGCCTGTGAGGCCCTAGAGGCCAGTGGGAGGAGGGGGAAACTTTGCAGACCCCCCACAGCCTTTAAGATGTCCCCCGAAGGGGCTACAGGTAATTTTTTTTAAAAATTAATATAATATGTCACTGTACACATATTCAGATTGGCACTATGTACAGAGAATAAGGGCTTGTGAATACTGAGCTGAAGTTTATGAGCTAAGATTGTATCCATTTGCTCTTACTTTGCTTCTTGTGATAAGTGAGTTAAATGTGATGTCTTAATAATATGGCTATTAATGGTCAGTTTGTCTTTGAATCAATGTGAAATCCTTAGTATTAAGGCCCACTGGGAGTTTCTTGCTCTTTCTCTCATTTTTACTGTCTTTCTGAAATACTAGAATATATTCCAAGCAGTGACACAGTTTACTCTGCATATAATTTAATTATTTTCAGAGTATCTGGGAAAAGTCAAATTCTCCATTGATTTCTAAAACTTATGTAATCATGATGCTACAATGCATAGCAGAGAATTAGACAGGCACTTCTTTTAGTTTTTCCAAGTACAACTCCGCATAATATTGGGGGATTTCATGAGCCCCAGCATACTGAAATTTGTCGTTTTCCAGCATTTAACCTGAGCTATCCAAACAAATTAATGATAGCCCCACAATTTGGATAGTTTTAAAAAATAAATCTGAAGTGGTAGATAGGAGCTTGACCACATGTATGATATTGGTAGTTTTTGTAATTTTTTAAATTTTTAAAATAAAAGTTTTCTGAAACATGTGTGTCAGTCAGATGTATGTTTGGGGGGTGGCGGGGGGGGGGTGCGATGGGGGGCGCAATTTCAGTGCTTGCCCTGGGCGCCGTTTTCCCTAGTTACGCCACTGGTTTCCTGCAAGCCAGCAGTTCCAGACACAGGCCTAAGCTTAGCCTTTTGGGCCTGCAAAGCTTATCCCAATCCAGCCAGTCTGCTCACAACACCCTACCCATGGAACTGAACTGGTCCTTCATCCAAACAGGTTCAGTGCCAAACCTGTAATCAAACTGCAGTTTGTTTATACCCCTAGCTTGGAGCAGTATGGCCTACCACCTGTTCTTTGGATCCTTGTGCAATATGGCTGACTTCATCTTGCAGGGAGGTTGTTGGAGCTGGCCTTGTTGAAATCATTAATACCTCACTGAGGGAGGGCAGGATTGTTTGAAGGAGGTGGTGGTTAGACCCCTTCTTAAGATGCCCAGTCTAGATCCCCTGGTGATGGATAATTATAGGCCAGTCTCCAACCTCCCATGGTTGGATAAGATGATGGTGGCGGCTGACCAGTTCCAAGTGATCTTGTAGGAAACTGATTATCTAGACCTATTTCAAACTACTTTAGGGCAGGCTATGGGGTTGAGATGGAATTAGCCAGACTGATATATGACCTTTGCCAGGGAATTGACTGAGGGGGTGTGACTCTGTTGGTTCTTTTGGATCTCTCAGTGGCTTTTGATACCATCAGCCATGGTATCCTTCTGGATCGCCTGAGGGATTTGGGGATAGGAGGCACTGTTCTAGTGGTACCACTCCTATGTCTTGGGTAGATTTCAGATGGTGGTGCTAGGTGTTTGTTGCTCTTCTAAACAGAAACTACTATATGGAGTCCCTCAGGGCTCCATTCTGACACCAACACTTTTTAACATCTACATGAAGCTGCTGGGTCAGGTCATCAGGGGATTTGGTGCTGGGTGTTATCAGTATGCTGATGACACCCAAATCTATTTCTCCTTGTCATCAATATCAGAAAATGATGTTAGCACCTCAAATGCCTGCCTACAGGTAGCAATTGCCTGGATTATAGATAATAAACTCAAGTTGAATCCAAGCAAGATGGAGGTGCTCATTGTTGAGGGTTGTAATCTGCAAGACAGGATAGAACTTCCTGTTCTAATGAGGTTACACTCCCCCAGCAAGAACAAGTTTGTAGTTTGGGAATGCTCTTGGACCTGGGTATCACCCTGATGCCTCAGGTTGAGGCTGTGGCCAAAAGCTATGGCCAGGAGTATTTTCTATGTGGTCAGGAATGCTTTTTATCAGCCACAATTGATTTGACAACTCCACCTGTTCCTTGAGGAGAATGATCTGAAAACAGTGGTACACCAACCAACTATTAACTTCAGGTTGGACTATTACAATGTACTCTATGGAAGCACATAGCACATTGTTATTATTTATTTATTTATTTAGATTTATATGTAGCCCTACTCCCATAGGACTCAGGGCGGCTTACAAGCAATAACATACACAGCAACACAATTATGTGCTAAGCACATTGGAAACTTCACTTAGTCCACAATGGCGGCAGCCAATTGGTCTCTGGGGTATCCTGGAGAGACCACTTTATGCCTGTTCTCAAACAGCTGCACTGGCTGACGATATGTTTCCGGGCAAAGTACAAAGTGCTGGTTATTACCTTTAAACCCCTGAATGGCTTAGGTCTGGGTTACCTGAGAAAGCACCTTTCTCTACAAAGTTCTCCACTGCTCATCAGGAGGGGTCCATCTTTGGGTGACACTGGATCATCTCGTGGTGACCTGGAATGAGGCCTTCTCAGTTATCACCCCTAGGTTGTGGAACGTGCTCCCCATGGATATAAGAGGATTATCTTCCTTGGAGGCCTTCAGGAGAGCCTTAATGACCTACTTTTTAGCCTGACTAAAAATATGATATCTTTTTAGCCTGGCTAAAAATATATCTTTTTTAAAAAGTGATATCTAATTTTAATTTTAATCTGGTTTAAATAGGTTTTTTTTAAATTAATTTTTATATTATGTAGTTTTGATTTTTTTATTTTAGCCTGGCTAAAAAGATATCTTTTTTAAAAGGTGATATCTAGTTTTAATTTTAATCTGATTTAAATGTGTTTTTTAAAGAAAAAATATTGTTATATGTGTTTGATTTTAATGTAAACCGCCCTGAACCACTTTAGGAAGGGTGGCATTATATATCAATCAATCAAAAATGCTTGCCATAGTGATTCCAAGTGACTTTTCTTTCTACTCTCCACTAAATGTTTAAAGCATACTTGAGACAAGTAGCACTAAAAGTTATGTGATTTGGCCATTGTATGGAATTAATTTTCAGATCCAAGGTGGTATTGTCAATCCTCCCTGCTCCTTCCCGCCCCCTTTCAGTAAACACATGACATAGTGAATTCCCCCCCCTCCTATTTTGTGTGTGTGTGTGTGTGTGCGCCCGCGCGCCCGTGTGTGTGTGTGTGTTCCTTTCTCCTTATAAAATGAATCTCAATTATAAACAGAGTGACAGGTCAGCTTTGTTCCGCTAGCTGATAGTATGAAGTTTAACAAGTTCACTCTGCAAATGAATGCCTATTGCTGCCAGCTACTGCCAAAGCTTTTTAAGCTTTCAAGCACTTTATAGACGCTTGGGATGTGTACCGTTAATCATGCCTTTTCTTCTAACTAGTTCTGTACTTCACTTCTCCCTTTCTTAGATGCACACGCAAAAGATTAGGGAGTGGGAGGGCAATATCCTCTGGGGCATTGGCTGAAAGGGAAAGAAAGGCTTATTTCCAGAGAAGTGTATGTTTTTAATTTATTGTTTTCAAGGGCAACTGATCCCAGCAATGTAGTACTGGAATTTTCATTCTTGCTGGTCCCCTTGCAGATTGCATTGCTTGTGGAGCAATTGTGGAGCTAGCACAAATAACACTGTTTACACCATACTATCATTGTGAGAAGGATAATTAATCAACCCAATTAATGTCTAGGCTGAGCTGGAGAGAGTTCTCACATCTCTAAACATTTCATATTTTGAAGGGGAATTCCAAAGTTAGCTGTATAAAAAATAATATTGTCTGACCTGTAATATTGGCTTTGAGGTTGCTTAACCCATCATAATATCATAACATTTGCTCAAGCAAATTCTCTGAACACAAAGTTGCTTGCCAAAATTTGAACACTTGTAAAAGTCCCAGTGATGAGTACTGTTGCTTCAGTATGTTTCCAGATTGAAAGATATTGCTTATTGTTTCAATATTTTCCAGGATGTAAGACTCCTAAAGTTTTGCACAAGATTACATTTTGAAATTCAAGGAAACAATTCTGACAAAGTAAAGCATATTTTTAGCTCTCTGTAAGTTAAATGGAAGAGTTAGTGCCAGCTCATTCCAATTAAAATTAATGGCATCTAAAAGTCCATGCATTGGCTGGATTATACCCTATGTTCCATCATTTCCAGGGTTGGGACGAGAGTTTAAAAGGGGGAAAACGACCAATGAGAACTCACTCCATTCAAATTGGTGGGCCCACTTCAAGTCAGGTCCAGCTCTGTTGGAGCTGGGCCCAACTCAAAATGAGATTTTGCACCCCATCTCAACTCCTTCCCTGCCCTACGTGCCAGTGCCTCCCCCCACCCTCCGCACACATCTTCCCAGGGCTGTCCTTAGAAAGCCCTGGCAGGGAGTAGGCTCTGGGGCAAATCAGCCAATACGGGGCCTCCTTCCAATTAATTTTCATGGGAGTTAAAGAGCGGGGCCTGGGGCGGTCACCCTGCTTACCTTTCCCTAAGGACGCCCCTTCTTTCTACTCCCAAAAAGCCTTACCATGGGAAAGTGAAGGAATAACAGGTGGATGATTTTCTTTTACACAGCAGAGGCCTTACAGGAATTATCTTGTGTGAGAGGGAACCCTCTTCTCCCTGTTACCCCTTATCCAAGCACTTCTTCCAACATTTCATCAATTAAAATAGAGACATAAATGTGAATGTTTAGGGTCCACAGCCAAGCAACCTAGGAGACATGGTACAGAATCTGCATACAAGCATTGAAAATGGAGAGAGCAGGTATTAAAGTGTATGCAGAATACCTTATACCAAATGACCCAAGCAGATGAGCCAACCCCATACCCTACAAATTTCATAGATGAAAAAAGGATATACTTGTAACAACCAATTCTCATACCAAGGATAACCAATTCTCATACCAAGGATTATTGCCGATGCTCCCCACCCACACACAATTACACATTGCTGAAGACTGGATTCCATCCGCAGTCATATATGCAGTGTGCTGCATTTTGCCTGCCCTGGGAGCATCCACCCATCCACTTGGAGATCACTGTTTTAGTGACACTGGGGAGGGAGCTGAATCCTGAATGGTGACATTTCTAGCAATTCATGTGAAAAGAAAAATGAAAAAGGCATCCCCAAGAGGAAAAACTAGGGGCAGTGATTTACCATGACTGATTCCAGAAAACAAGAACTGCCCCTGATAAATGGAGACAGTTGGAGCCTATGATCAAGATAAGGCTCCTTTGGGGTAGTCAACCACCCCCAGGGGTGGGGGTGTGTGGAGAATGGGCAGGGGCAGCAAACTGGGCTTATGCCCACTTGAGTTTTCTCATGAGTTCAACTTGAATTCTCAAAAAAGCCAATTAATTGAGCTGGAGAAAGTTTTCACATCTCTAAACAATTCATTTTTTAAAAGTGAATTCCAAAGTTAGTTGTCTAAAAAATATTGTCTCATCTGTAATATTGGCTTAGCATTGCTTATCCCATCAAAATGGCATTTTGGGAGGATTTCTCATGCATCTTGGCTGAACCCTAAAGCACCAAAAGCAAGCAATGTCACCTTAAATTTAGGCTCTCCCATGACACATCCCATATTTTGTCAAAATAAGAAGAAAGAGAAATATATATAGCACAAGTGATTTTGAGGATGATGATCACTTCTAATGCTGTTTCTTGATGCATCTGTAAATTATGCAGTAAAGGAGCTCTTCTTACAGAAATCTGTCACCAAACAAACAATATACTTCCTTTATCTTTGCAACAGATATGTTTGTACTGACATTTCAAAATGTTACTGTCTTCTTGATATGTCTTTATAAAAACTGTTTTTTTCTTGACAGAACTTTTTAATTAGTGCCATTAACTTTGCCTTCCCCAACTTCATTTCCCCAAGCCTTTATTTAGGGAAGACCAACTATCTCCACCAATGTTTTGCTATTGTTCACAAAACTTTGTAAAAAATAATAATAAATAGCTGGCATCCTGACTGAATTACTCCATAGAGACTGTACTACTCAGGAGGTACTCTAAGGGACTACTAAGTTTCAATAGGACTTCCTCTAGGCACGATTTAGTCAGGATGTCAGCCAGTATCTTGTTTTATGACAGCTTGCAGAAACCTTTTGCCATGACTGGCAAGAAAGCTTCATGAAAGAAAGAAATATGAGCTTATAAAATCTAGTCTCTGAAAAGTTTGTTAATTACTTAATCCTTGTCTGGCTTGTTTTCAGTCATTTTTTGGACATAATAATTCGTGACATTTTAATTAGGCAAAGAGCTACAGTCACCCATGAAGTATTAAAAATCTTGGCAGACAAGATCTCAGAGGCTGCTGGAATTAAAATGACCTGTTATATGTCATGCCTAATGGGCAGAAAACCTGTTTTATAATTGGATATGTTTTGTAGCATGTGTTTTAGTGCATAGTAAAATATCATCCAATGTTGATCTGTTAAAGCTTCTTTGAAGTATCATTGTTTTGATCTAAGTAGTTTACACCCTGTGTTTCAATTTGTATGGGGAAGCAGTATGCCTAGAGAGCAAGAGGCTGTTAGTTTGAATTCCCACTGGTGTGCTTCCCAGACTGTGCCTAGTAAATATATAATTGTAGTCACCTATATCAGGCAGCTGCAATATAGGAAAGTGCTGAAGGTGGATGCTCACTTCAATGACAAAGGCATCCTCTCATAGTGTGCGGGAGGAAAGCAATGGTAAACCACTCCTGTATTCTATCAAGAAAACCTCATGGCTCTGTGGTCTCCAGGAGTTGACACCAAATCGATGGCACAATCTTTCCTTCCCTTTTCAATATGTAGCACAGTTTTGCTTGCTGTATTCCCTTTTTTATTTCCCTTGTAGCAGAAAGTTGGAATATTGGCTTTGTAAGTAGCATCTATTTTACTTTACTATCAGGGATTATGTAGTAAACTCTAGGTCTGTATACGGTACGGATGTGAAAGTCAGGACTGGGTCAGACTTGATCCAATCCACAGTCTGTTTATTCCCCCCAGCCGAAATTGCTAAAAAGAGAGAGAGAGAGCAGATGCTTGCCCCCATGTGGAGGTCTGGAAACCTCCAGATTTTTCTGAATGGGATCAGAGAAGTCGGAGTTAAACTGGGGTGTGCAAGTTGAGGTTTGAACTCTTTCTTAACACCTTCAATTAGGATAAAACTGGACAATGTCCGATTTTAAGTAAGTAAAGTTGTGCCATCGAGCTGGTGTCGACTCCTGGCGACCACGGAGGCATGTGGTTTTCTTTGGTAGAATACAGGAGGGGTTTACCATTGTCATCTCCTGTGTAGTATGAGATGATGCCTTTCAGCATCTTCCTATATCACTGCTGCCCGAAATAGGTGTTTCACCAGCGGGGATTCAAACCAGCAACCTCTTGCTCCCTAGGCAAGTTACTTCCCCACTGTGCCATTAGGTGGCACGTCTGATTTTACTGAGCCGATTTTGCAAAGGCCTAGTAAACTCCATCACATAATGCTACGCTGTGGTCAATCAGATTTGTCTATGTGACAGTGGCTGACAGACTGCACAGCACCCATTTATCCAAGAGTAGGGTGCATGCATTGGTTCCTAGTAATTCCACACTCCAACCATGCTGTTAGCAAGATGCAGAGGCTTTGTGGAAACTAAGAATTGTTTCAGTGCTGTAGCAGTGCTTCTCCCATTAGGAATGATGGGGAAATTATCACTACAGTGCTGATTAGGGGTGTGCACGGAACCGGACCGAGACAGTTTGGTCAGGCACCCCCTCAACCCCCCCACATGTGGTTCAACCCCTCCCCATCGGGGGGGGGGGTTCACAACACTTTTCAACGTAAAAATGTATATTTTTTAAATTACCCCCTGGGGGGGGCGTTCAAGGCAGGGGGCGGGGGATCCATGGAGGTTCCCCCTTGCCAACCTTTTCCCTTCAAAAATGGCCCCGTTTGGCTGTTCTTCAGCCCATTCAGGCCTTTCCCCTGTCACAGTGGCCATTTTGGAGGCCCCCATGCCTGCGCAATGGCCCTCTGCGTGGCCTGGGTCATGCCCCAATGTACTGTGCTTGTGGGAGCACAGACTGCACTTCTAGCAACATTCTCTCAATCATCTGGCGGGAAGGTGAGTGAAGTGAAGCCTTCCTCTCACTCGCCTGTCCACCTGGTCATGTGAATGATCTCATGGTCTTGCCTCGTCCACATATTCAGCATACACATAGAAGAAAACAACTGAACAAGGCTATGGAAACAATATGCAGAAACTCTAACTAATGAATTCCTTTACAGAATCCCTTGGCCTCTAAAGCGTCAGTATACACTGCATATGTATTTTCTTCCATTTTCTGCTGAGATGTACACTTAATGGATGTTACTGTAGACTTCACACATTCACCTCAGAAACCTTTCTGAAAATGCCATAGGAATGGTTGATAATACTATTAAAAGGCACATTAAGATTTAATCAGTAGCTCTCCTGTGCTCCTGCCAGGGAGCCAGATACCCGCTCTCATGTTTTCTTAACATTTCTCTAGTTGTACTAGCACTGAAGTATATTAGGTAGCAAATGCAGCTTGTTCAATTGCTTTCCGCTTAATGTACTTGTTATCTGGAGAAATGAATAACATCATATAAAATGCTTGCCATATCAGAAGGAGAATATGCTGGCACAGTCTGGCATCTGTATTAACTCACCGATAAATGTAACATACATTTCATAAGCATAGATCCATATTTCTGGCAGCCTTCTGAATTCCACCACTGAGTCACCCTCTCCCACCCCACCACCCCAAGCGGATTCCAATGTGTGAAAGACCATGGAATGCCCTAACTCTATGGTCGTGTGTGTGTGTCCTGCACCCACACCGTGGTGGATAGCTGCCCACTATCATTAGGCAAATATAATGTCCTGAATTCTTCTTTGTAGAGGTTAAATAAGTCTAATTTTCATACTTTCCTAACAATCTCAGTTTCCAGAACTGTGTATACTGAATTTAGCATTGAAACTAGTGTGGGAATAGTTTATCCATTTTTAGTACACTCTGCATCTGCATTGAGGGCAGTTGAACAAATGTTCAATTTTCAGATTTTTCTAGTAGATCAACAGGCGTATGGTTGTTGTTGTTTTATTATTTGGAACCGTTACATAGCATTTTTCAACCAAAACAAAAGTTCTCAAGTTGGTTTTCTTAATAAAAAGAGTGTGGAGATGGTTTCCTGTCTCAAGTTCACAATCAGCATGGGACTGGGGTAAGGACATACTTCCTTTCTCTCCGCGCTCCACAGTTTTTGTGTATTACTCTCAAGTAGATAGCTTTGCTCCTGAGAAGATCCACCTGGAACATATGGCGAGTGACTGGAGCTGTTACACTCTCTCTGACCAGGACATTTAGCCTTGGTACATAGGAAGTTGGTCTATGAAGCCACTATCAGAAATGGTTGTTGCTGTCAGGTCACTGCCAAACAGATTATCCCTTTGAGTATCCTAAGCCTGCTTATTGGTGTGGTCAGGTTTTGGTTTTGGTTTAATCAGGTTTTGAATTTAATATCTCTTGTCCAAGTAGTCTGGTGGTGTAGCTTTTTCAGCTCATTAGAATTAACACACACACACATACACAGACACTTGCACTTTTATTTTATTTTTGCATTTATGTACCTCATTATGTGAAGATACCCATTTATGCAATGCCATCACAAGAGGAACTGCCAGACTGGCCGGTCATAGGAACATAGGAACATAGGAAGCTGCCATATACTGAGTCAGACCATTGGTCTATCTAGCTCAGTATTGTCTTCACAGACTGGCAGTGGCTTCTCCAAGGTTGCAGGCAGGAATCTCTCTCAGCCCTATCTTGGAGAAGCCAGGGAGGGAACTTGAAACCTTCTGCTCTTCCCAAAGCAGCTTCATCCCCTGAGGGGAATATCTTGTAGTACTCACACATCAAGTCTCCCATTCAGATGCAACCAGGGCAGACCCTGCTTAGCTATGGGGACAAGTCATGCTTGCTACCACAAGACTAGCTCTCCTTTCCACCCAGCCTATACTCAAACACTATAAGCAGTTTGAAGAGCCTCAATGGCTGACATCCTAACAAAGCATCAGTGCAACAAGAGAAGCATCAGTGTAGCACCAGAGCTTCTGAAGAGTTCCAGACCAGTGCTGCACAAGGGTGTTGTGTGTGTGTGTTCTAGAAGGCCTCTGTATCACCTGAAAACATATTCTTGATGGCTGTGCAACCCTCAGGGACATATTTACAGGTAGGACATTTTGGGGGGAAGAGGAGGCATGTCAAAATATGCCTCTACTGTTGAGCCAGAAGTGGAGCTGAGTTAGTTAAACTTTTCAGATGCACTGGTGCTTTGTTAGTCAGGATGTCAGCCAACAGTTTTTACAAGGCAATGAAGAGCCTGGCAGTATATAAATATTATGAATGAATAAATATTTATACCCATCTGTTGCTGTATCGAGTTTTGGTCCTATGGCTCTTCATAAATATTATATTTATTTAAATATATATATATATGGTCCAAAATACAATATATAGTCCAATATAGTCCAAAATACAATATAAAAACAGAATAAAAACAATTAATACACTTACACAGAATAAAAACAGTTAAAACACTTTCACAGAGTAATAAAGCAGTGAAAACAATTTCACAGAGTAAATCAGTTAAACAGTTTTAAATTAGTTGTACTTAAAAGCTTGAGAAAACAGGTGTTTCTTAAGGGTCATATAAATAGCAGTCAGAGATGGAGAAGCTCTTATTTTGACAGGAATGCATTCCAAAGCCCTGGGCAGCCACGGAGACATCCAGGCCTACCCTAATATGTCTGGTATTTGGGTAAAAATATAAATATAGTGGGTAAAATTATGTAATGATTTATGGAGATCTAATGCCACACCTCAGGGCTTCTGCAGAATCAGAAGGCAACCCCAATGCAATTAAGAATGGGTGGTTGTGTTAGCAGTGCTTCTTCAGTTTTCACCACTGTCACAAATGGAGAAAACTGCAGGAATGCTGCTACACATAGTACAATGGCCCATTCTTAACAGCACTGGGGCTTTTTTCTGCAGAGCCCTAGGGCACAGCTTTCTGTCTCCTTAACATTGTACATCACGTTAGCCTATATAGAGAGTTAAAATATAAATATATCATAAACATATCTGGTAAAAGAGAAAATAGAGGTTTCTGAATGGTAGTGATGCTCTTCTAAGCTACTAGAAGACATATGCCCAAACACAGGCAGGCTCCTTGTACATGATCCATACCCTGAAAAAAGGATATGTCTCCCTTCGTGACTCCTGTGTAAATGTTACAGTTAACAATCGAGGTTTGGATAGGGCCAGTAGGTTCAACCCTGACTTTCATCTGCACATGTTGTTGTGTTGTTTTTTTAAACATTTCGGGGCCATAAAAATAGCTTTTTAAAAGGAGCAGACAACTTTGTGGAGGGCACATGTATCAAGGACACATAGAAGACATGTCTATTCAGCTTTCTATGTAAATGGACCATTCAAAAATACATTCTGGGGTTATGTGTCCCTCGTGTTATTGCTCGACTGGGAAAAATTGCTTGTCCCACTTTTTAATTCCCGGATACAAATAGCTGATGTCTTTTCAAAGAAATTTATGCCAATATTTTCTCAATTGAAATGCTAAAAATAGTTCTTACCACTGATTAGCACTGAGAGATTTCTATCTTTAGTAGTTTGGCCCAGATCTCAGCCCTGTAAATGAAAGACCAAAATATAAAATTTTGGTGATGGGACTTTCCCACACAAAGAGGTAGGAATACACCTTTAATGTCCAGTTCTTTTTTGGAGTCTTTTCTTCTTTCCAAGCAGCAGAAATCAGTAGGAATGTGCACGGAACTGGCTGGCCCGGTTTGGTTCAAGTCCAGAACGGAATAGAATCAGACCGGGCCAGTTTGGACCAGCAACCCCTCAACCCACCCACCCCTCCAGGTTTGGTTCAGTCTGGAGGGGTTCACAGACCATTTTCCTTTTAAAAAATTTTTAAAACTTGATTTCCCCTTGGGAGAATTCCTGGAGGGAGCGAGGGGGGCGGGGGTCTGCGGAGGTTCCCCCTCCCCTCGCTGGCCTTCCTCATGTCCCACTCGGCTGGTTTGGCCAGTTTTCGGCCTACACCCAGCAGCGTGGTGGCCATTTTGCAGGCCATGCACCTGTGCACTTGGCTTCTGCATGGCCTGGGTGCACAGCCTCTAAAATGGCTTCCAAAATGTCTGCCGTGCCACTGGGTGAAGGCCAAAAACCAGCCAGAGAGCAGCCGAACCGGCCGAGGGGGGCATGAGGAAAGCCAGCGGGGGGGGGAGGGGGAACCTCCGCGGAGCCCCCTGCTGCCTGCAGGAACTCAACTGAGGGGGAATAAGGTTTTTTAAAAAATTTTTTAAGGAAAATGGTCCACAAACCCTTCAAACATTCATGGGTGTTCAGTCTGGGGTCGGACCAAACAGTGGGTGGTTTGGTTCGACCCCGAACGGTTGAACCGAACAGGTTCGTCATTAATCTTGTTCGACATTGAACCTGTTTGCACATCCCTAGGAACCAGTGGGGATGTAAACCATGTAAAAGGCAAGTAGTGGGTTTGCACCCAGACCCAAATGAAGACATGAGACAGATAATTGAAATTAAAGGGCCACAACTTTATTCAAATTATTCAGACAAAGGAAGGAGGATTGGCTGTCTCCCCTCCACCACACACACACAGTGTAGCAATTAAAGATTCGCTGACCACAGCAAATCAACCTAAGCATAAACGGGCAATACACCTTGGCTCTGGCCAACATCAACCCTGAGGTTAATGTTGCCATCTAAGACGACTTATTGTCAAAGCTACCTGCCTCAAGATCACCGCCCTCATGCTGTAAAGTCCTTTAAGATGAGTGATCCATCAGCAGGCTGGAGTAAGTCCAAAGCCAGCAATTCTTGGCCATAAAGTCCCTAAGGACTGCCAAGGACTCCTCCTGATGCCAAATACATGCTTTAAGGTGCTCACCACCCGACACTACCCATTTACATGCACTGTGCCTGCTGTTGTGACCAGAAAGCTTAGCTAACTAAGGGGAGCAGAGCAAGGTAGGCGAAAAAGAACTCCAGCCTAAGCCAATCAGCAGAAGGACAAAAAATGCTTACCCGGCCCCCCAAAAGAATAACCAGCCAAAACCCGCACAATGCCTAGGGATGGGAGGGAGGGGTTGCTTTCAAAGCTGGACTGAGGGGGAATGGAGGACAGGCCACCAGTAGGAGCATGCTGGCCCCCTCCACCCTCCTTCTCCAATCACATAGCCCCAAAGCCTCATGCTTCATTTGAACAGAGTCTGAGGCAAAGACACTGTGCCCTGTACAAGCTGGGGTGGGTGGCTATATTTCCACATTGCAAACTGATTCACAGATTATGATATGGGTTCATGTTTTGCTCTAGCTCTGTGTCTGACTTAGACTTTCAGCTGAATATGTGAATTGCCTGCATTGAAAAATATTTGAGGTGATGTGTAGCAATATATCCTTTCCAGTGGCATTTCATCTCTATGCTCATTTCTCACAAAAATCATCATGCAATGTTATAGTGATGTTTATCACTGAATGGAAAACATGCTTGTGGCTATTAATAATAAAACTTGAGTTCAAATTCAAGTTCAGCCAAGATTGCTTTTGGCAAATTGTAACTGAGAAGCTTTATTGACAATTACAGCGTTGTTATGAAAATGAGAGATAAGACCTATCACATCCTCAGTAACAAGAGGTGCTGAACGAAAGATAACTTCTCAGCTACTGCTTATTGTAAGGAACACCCACACTGGAAAAAATAAACATGATGATCTATAATGATAATACAAGAATGGCTGTATTAGTCTGTTACAGCAAAAATAACAAAGAGCCTGTTTGACTGATACTGCCTGACTGGCTCTTCCAATTTGTTAAGAGGGGTGTATACTAGGCATGTGCCCGAAATGTTTCGGAGGCCATTGTAAAAGCCTCCAAAACATTTCGGGCTAGGGGCCGCTTCGGCGTTTCAGCGCCGGCAGGAATAGAGCTTTAAGGGCGGGGGAGGGTTTACTCACCCCTCCTGCCGCATTTCCCCTGCCGGCGCGCTGTCAGTTTTAAGCCCCTCGGGGCGGCAGCGTTCCTCCCTGCCGCCCCATTTCTGCCCTCAGCCGGAAGTGGCCGGAAGTCGCGAGTGTGCGCACATGCTGCGCGCGCGCGCCCCTCTGCCGTGTGCACGTGCACGCATGGCGTGCGCATGCACACTCGCAACTTCCGGCCACTTCCAGCCGAGGGCAGAAACGGGGCGGCAGGGAGGAACGCTGCCGCCCTGAGGGGCTTAAAACCGACAGCACACTGGCGGGGGAAATGCGGCGGGAGGGGTGAGTACACCCTCCCCCGCCCTTAAAGCTCTACCCCCGCCGGTGCCGAAGATCGTCATGCACATCCCTAGTGTGTACATCCAGCTTCCCTTCCAAGTGTGACAGCATGCCTCTACATAATCATGGTATGGTGAAACACTTCTGTATAATTGTGAAAATACTGGCTGACATCCAGCTCAGCACTATGAATGCATAACACTGAGCTGTGGGGGCTGCTACACTCTTCAGGCAGCATCAGGGCTACATAAAAGGGGCAGTTGTGCATGCAATGCTTCCACAAGTTTCCTGTTGTTCTGAGTCAGGAAATATGCAGAAATGCTGGTTGCACAATCATGCCTTTTGTGCAGTCCCATTGCTGCCTTTGAAGGGCACACCAGCCCCATAGTGCAAAGTTGTGTTTCTGTAATGCTGTGCTGGATGTCAGCCACTACTTTAAAGTAGTCATTCTGGGAAGGGGAGCAGAACATGTGCAATACACATATACCTACCCCTCATCCTGAGACTAGAAGGGCCAGTTGGGGATATATCACCAACTGGCTCAAGGAATCTTGTGGCACCTTAAGGACTAACACATCTCTTATAGCATACACTTCTGTGGATTAAAGCCATTTAATGCATGCAAATGCATACTATATTAAAACTGAAGTGCCACAAGACTCTTTTATCGTCTATGATGATCATGTTCATTTTAAAAAACAAATAATACTTTCCATCTAATTTGCATCCCTGATCCATTGCCACTTGTTTTTGTTTTTTGTTTTACAACCACATCCCCTCTCTAGTTTTTTCTTGGACATTACAAATGGTCTCCTAATGGAGACATGAATCCATGCAGATGATATTAACAAAGCTTAAGAAAAATGTATGTGCTGAATTCCTCAATTCGGGTTCTTTAGTCTGATACAGTATAACTTACTTGGGAATTAATGTAATGAATTTGTATGGCAATAAGAAGGGAAATACATCCACACTAATGGTTAACAAAACAAATGCTATTAGGTGGGAGAAGCATTTGAAGATTCAAAGATGTGAAGTACAACTGAAGTTTTCCAATATCTCAGCGGGGGGGGGGGGGCAACAACTGGAGGAGTAATAAGTAACAGAGGAAAGATTTCCTAGACTCCTGCCGAAAGTATTGAAATAGGTATGGCAGAACTTTGGCTAACTGTATAATGCAAAAGCTCAAAGTTATGTGCAAGTGGTAGAAGCAGGGGCGTAGCTATAATTGAGCAAAAGGGTTCAATAAACACAGGCCCCCAGCTCCTGAGGGCCCTCCAGCAACATCCCTCCCTATTTGCTTCATTATGTCCCTCACTCTGGGGGGCCGCCAGAGAGTGGGATGAACACGGGCCCCCTCTTCCCTAGCTACGCCCCTGGGTAGAAGTGACATTTTCTGTTCTTACAACAGTATGGATGAATATTCTGGGTCTGTCAATGAGCATCACATCTCTCTTTGGTCTGGCCCTTTTCAGAAGATATCTGCATGAGTGGAGAAGGAACAGAGAAGTATTGTGCATACCCAATCTCAGTCTGTTCACTGTAATGTCTGAAAAAGCTTCTGTACCTGCTGAGGACTTTTTCTACGTGATTGGGATCCCTACCTTTAAGAGTATTTTGGGCCTGGGAAGGATTGGGTCCAGTTGCCATTTTGCTGGCAAGAGGAGTATATAGGGGAAATAGCGCCTAGGGCAAGCACTGAAATTGCGCCCCCTGTCCAAACATCTGACACCAAACTTTCAGATAACTTTGCCATAATATCAGCTCAAAAATACAAGTCAAGCTCATTAATCTTTTAATATTTCAATAACTATTTAGCAGTGGACATAGCCAGGCCAAAAAATGCTGGAAAACTACAAATTTCAGTATGTGGGGGCTCATGAAATACCCAAATACTATGTGGAGATGTACTTGGAAAACTAAACAGAAGTGCCTGTCTAATTCTCTACTATGCATTGTAGCATCTCCATTACATAAGTTTTAAAAATCAATGGAGAATTTGACTTTCCCCAGGTACTCTGAAAATAATTAAAGGATATGCAGAGTAAACTGGGTCACTGCCTGGAATATATTCTAGTATTTCAGAAAGACAGTTAAAATGAGAGAAAGAGAGCAAGAAACTCCCAGTGGCCTTAATCCTAAAGATTTCACACTTATTCAAAGACAAACTCACCATTAATAGCCATATTATTAAGACATCATATTTAACTCACTTATCACAAGAAGCAAAGTAAGAGCAAATGAATACAATCCTAGCTCATAAGCTTCAGCTCAGTATTTACAAGCCCTGATTCTCTGTACATAGTGCGAAATTAAATATGTGTACAATGACTTATATTCTATTAAATTAAAAAAATATTTTTACCTGTAGCCCCTTTGGGGGGCTTCCTAAAGGCTGTGGGGGGTGGGAGTCTGCAAAGGTCCCCCCGCCAGCCTCTTAATTCACCACCGCAGCCCGTCCCAGGCTGATATTTGGGCCTGTTTGGGCCTACAAAGCTCGGCATGGTGGCCATTTTGGAGGCTGCCATGCATGCTCAAATGACCTCTGCAATGTATCCATGACGTGGAGTTGCAGATGGAACATGAAAAGTTACCGAGTAGCATTTACATAGGTAGTCAGTGTACCGAGCTCAAGGCTGCTACATATTTAAGTAGCATCTTAATTCCAAAATTTAGACGAGCTCTAACACTTGCTCGTGTAAATGCTCTCCCAACAGCTGTGCTCCATGGGAGATTCCAGGGTATACCATACGCATCAAGATTATGCCCTTGTGGATCTGGTAACGTTGAAACAACTGCTCATGTTTTACTGCATTGTGAATATTACAGAGACATAAGACGCCAACAAATTGCCCCACTTTTGATTAATTTTCCGGGTCGTGGAGAGGATTTTTATTTAAACTATTTGCTCACTAATCCTAATCCGGATGTTATTCATATCGTGGCCAAATATTGTTATATAATATGCCAAATGCATATAAATGTAGTCTGATTTTATATTATCATCTTATTATTATTATCATCATTATTATTTTAATATTGTTGTATTGCTGGTCTACGACCGAAATAAAGTTTTACATTACATGACATTACCTCTGCAAGGCCTGGCAAGGCCTAGGGTCTCGCAGGGACCATTTGAGCATGTGCGGTGGTCATTTTTAAATAATATTTAAATGGCTGCCAAAAACAAAATGACCACCACACATGCTCAAATGGCCTCTGTGAGGCTTGGTATGGCCTAGGGCCTCACAGAGGCCATTTAAGCATGCATGGTGGCCATTTTGTTTTCAGTGGCCATTTTAAAAAAGTTTTTCATTTTTAAAAAATGGTGCCCCCCTTCAAGTGGCACCTGGGGTACGTGCCCTGCCTGCCCTATCCTAGATACACCCCCGGCCACTATTTTTATCCTACAATGCCCCTAGTGTACAATCATTCTGGAACATTGCTGGGGGGTGGGATTGCTGGAGCATTGCTTGGGAGTGGGCCCTTAGAAGGGAGTACTCATGGCGGATGAGTCCGCAGCTTACCAATATCCTCCTCAAACCGAAGCTGGCATTGCCACCAAATGTTCCATAAGTATAAAACCACTTCAGAAGCTTTACACCCATTGACTTCTCCAATCACCCTAATCCTTTAACAACAACAACAACAACAACAGATATTTATATATCGCTTTTCAACAAAGGTCCCAAAGCAGTTTACACAGAGAAATAATAACTAAATAAGATGGATCCCTCCCCAAAGGGCTCACAATCTACAATTTACATGTTAAGTGAGCATTGTGAACAGGGGATGAACGGAGAGTTTAATGGTGGACAGATTTACGAGTTTTCTTTCTCTTGTATAAAAGCAATAACCTACGCTTGAAAAATTATTGAATGTCACCCAAGACAAGTCAGCATGAATCATAGGAAACAAACTGGAGGTAAGAGGAGGAAAATGAGATCAACATTGTAATCAGCCATGGGAGATAATGCCAGCATTACATGGACAGAGTGTCCTCCATTTAACATAATTATAACTACCCTGGAGCTATGTGGCATACAATGGGCAACAGCACTTGATAAAGAACTATGTGGCAAACTGTCAACACATTGTAGCTAGCAAGTGATTTAGATTCAAGGAAAATTTTGAACCAATTTGGGCCAATCTGCATATTATATGGCATAGCAATGTTTTCTTTTTATATATATAAAAATTTCAGTCCATACAGGCTTGCCAACTTCATGAGAGCAGCAGAGCTAAGGGAGGAGGCAATTTACCCTTTCCTCCTCATCATTTTCCTTCAGAGAAAAAAGGGAGAAACAGTGAACTGGGGGCCATTTTCACTGGGAAAAAGAGCAGGGTGAAAGGGCTCGGCCTTGTGGCTTTGTGGTTGATAATTGCTTCCTCTAATGCCTGGGGACATGACATTACTCAATTGCCCCTTCATGGTCAATTTATTCTTCCTGCGGATGGGACTTTAACTATGGATTTCCAAAATAGTTTAATATATGTATATGTATAGGAATCCACAAATCTAGGCTTATCTCACTAACTAGCCATTATTTGTGGTCACCATCAATATCCTCTCGTCTCCTTTTTGGGCACACAGGCAGAGATCTTAGGGGAGAAACAGGTTTTCTATCATTTGCACTGGGATACAAAGATGGTGGGAAAACAGTGGGAGCCCTCTCTCACAACTACTCAGAAAGGATTCCTCCTCCTCCTCCTCCTCCTCCTTCTTCTCCTCCTCCTCCTCCTCCTTCTTCTTTAAAATGGCAGTGAAAATTAGATCTCTGGTGAGGAGAGCTGTGTGGTGCTGGGTGCCACCACTGGTGAGGTGGTAAGTGAATTCATAAATGCCTGTGTATGCATACATCCCCACAATTCTAGTACTGGAAAATAGTGATAATTTTTAAGAATTAAATGAGTAATGAGGAATTGCTCTGGAAACCAGTATATAAGGTTCCCAACTCTGAAGAGAAAAGGCAGTAAGGCTATTCACACAACTGGGAGACGGGCAGGGCAGGCAGTGGGAAGGCTGTGCAAAACTTACCTTCCACCCAGATGATCCTGCAGCATTGGTAGGAGCACAGACCACATGGTCTGCACTGCTACATGCAGTGAGGATCTCCAGAGGCCGGGACAATGCATCCTGGCCTCCACGTATCCCACAATGCACTGCATAATAAGCATGATGCATTGGGGGATACCCCTTTGTGATGGACACTCTAGGCACCTGTCTCTGTGCAAGCAGCCTGAGCACATACACAATCCTGGTGCTGGGGTTAAGGGTGTGCTTGCGCCCTTAAGCTCAGAAAACGGTTGGGCTCCAAAGTGGAGTTAGATGGGCAGGTAGCACCTCATGAGAACAGCCTTATGAGAACATGCTCATGGGAACAGCCTTAGTCAGTTTTACAACATTTCTTATTAAACAGGAAGCAATTACAAGAGCAGAAGCAAAAGAACAGGGAAGCCTCTAGTTGTAGGGATAATAGCTTGAGTGGTAGTAGTCACAGTAGTGCTTTACCAGTCCATACTTGCACATTAAATGTTAAAAATGGCCACACATCTGTTGTGAATAAAGATAGGAGGACACCACAGAAAATACATGAATGAAGCTGGTTGCAAAGGGCATCATCTGGATCCTGTGTAAAATCCGTAAAAACTGAGTAAATGAGTGCTGGCAATTCCAGCCTAAATGGCTAGGGTGGTAGTAACTCATAAAGATCAATCAGGACATTAATAGAACCTATTGAACCCAACATGTTGAGCCTTCTTTAGCAATTCCTCAGCAGATGGCTTCTTATTATTTTTCAAGCTTCTGGCTACAATCATTCTGGCAGCTGGCAGCAAGTTTCCAACTCGTGGCACTGAGTTTTTCCTTGTCATTTCTTAGATGACGCTAACCACCTCTCTCCAGTTGTCTTGCATCATTTTCTGTGCCAGCAGATATGAAAACTGCATCCTTTGCTTAAAAAGTCAAGTCCCTATGAGGGGCACTACTGAACATTTTTTTCTCATGTCTTGCAGCTGTGTAATGTCTCTGATTGAACCAAACAATTATCTCTTATTTTGTCATTAAATGACATTGCTGGACTGGTTTACAGACATTAATTTGCAAATCTTTTCCTCTTTTCCTCCTTTCCTCCTTTACATATAATCTTGAAGTAAAGTTTTCCTCAAGATCTCAGAACTTGATATTAAATCTGTTTCCAAGACATGCCATAAAATCATGTCACATCCACATTTACCCACAAATATTCATTTTCCTTTTAGTACACCAACTATTTCACAAAGCTTTTATTTTTGTCAATCTCTCATTGCTGTTCAGTTTTACAAAATCAGGCTACAATTCTATGTATACTTACTGGAAGCATGCCCCACTGAACAGAGCATGACTTAAAGTACAGACACACAGGATAGAATGGCATGCATTTCCTGCTCTAGTGGTGCCTCCCCTTTCACAGAACTAGTTTGAATTCTAAATGTCTGGGTTTTTTAGTTCATGGGATTTTCCTTGTTATACTATCTGATATCTCTCTTCAAATAAGTAAACAAACAAATAAATAGATAGATAAATAAATAAATAAATAAGAAAGACGTCTACACCATTTGTAGATAGTACATTGTTTTCTGAGCAGAAAAGTGGTATAGAAATATAAATAATAATATATGAATAAATATGAACATGTTACTTCTGAAGCTTGCAAAATGAAGGGGTGTGTGACCTGATTTGAGAACTTTGAATCAGCGAAACTCAAGCCATATATTTTGCCCAATGTTGAAATTTTTCTTGACTATTCTTGGCAGCGCTCTGTATTTATAAGACAAGTTTACAGCTTTCCACTTCTCTGTGTGAGAACTGCTGTCCAGGGGCTTATAAATGTGCTGGTGTTCTGCAAGGCAGCAAATAATATAGATTTCATTTTAATTGCATATATGCATATCACAGATGCATTAGTAGATGTTATTTGTTTGTCTTCTAGTTGTTCTTATGAAAAGCTTTCCCCAAATGACTATAAATTTTATCTTCTCAAATAAAATACACGGTAAATAATTCAACAACAACATCAAGTGAAGGTCCTTCTGTTTTTGTTGCCATCTGCTGGGTGTGGCATTGCAGAGCTAGTCCTAATAATTATCTGGAAGATGAAGAACCTGTTAAGGGTCTGGACAGATATTGAATCACTGTTTCATGTTATTGATGAAGTGAGCTTCTCCCTATTTTTTCTGTGGAAGAACAAACTCGGAAGAAAAAAGGCAGAAGAAGACTATGATTGGCTTCACCTGTAACAACAGCACCTGAAGTCCACATGAGCACCTGCAGCCCTGGGAGCATGCACTCCTCGCCATTCATGTGTGAGCCTCTACTTCCTATCCAGGTTCCAATAAGCCAAGGTTGGTTGTGACATCTGAACCCACCACCAATCTTGGCATATCCTGGCCTACATCTGCCAGGGAACCCAAAGTCTGCAACTGAGAATTGAAGTAAGTTACAGATGTTGAGTTCCCAATCTCAGTATATCAGAACCTGTTTCTGGACAGGAAGTAGAGATTCATGGGGGGGCGGTGTGTGTGTGTGAAGTACACACTTCCAGGGCTGCAGATGCTTGCACAAACAAAGTCAAGTCAGGAATAGAGGCTAGTAGGTGCTCCCTGGCCAGCAATGTAGGTTTGTGTTTGGCTGCTCTTGGTGTGTGCATAACAATTTGTTACTAGCCATGCTTGCTGCACCATTTTGGGTGTGCTCTAGTGTGCCTCTGAAATTTAGCCTTTCAGCCAATTCCTGTCCCTAGCCTGTTTGGAAGAGAAATGCGGCCTGCATTCCAGACAAAAGGTCATTCTGGCAAGGCATTTCCCTGAAAGTGCCTCCTAGGTCCATTCACAAAGGACTGCAATAGGCCAGAGAAAGTGCCCCTCTCTGATTGCAACTGAGCATAGAGAGAGAGTCCTAATTAGAGTTGAAGAGACAAAAGGAAAAGGAATGTGAGCTCTCTTCCTCCCATGTACTTTGATACGTTTCAAGGCTGAACAAATCATCTCACAATGACCTTCCCATCATTATCAGAAAAAAGCAGGCATATGCCAGAATGTGTGATGTCTCCCCCGCCCCATCTTTATTCAGGTGATTGCCCAGGGCGATCACTCTTTTGTGAAACTTTGAGGTTGTACATAAAACTTCTTTTCTCGGCGTTCGGGAGGGATGGCGTGGGGGGGGGGTTGTTCCTGCCTTCCCCCACATGCTTGCAGCTGAAGCCCTGCTTGGCATGCCACACTTGGCACTTGGGCTTCCCTGAGAGAAGGAATTCCCCAGCTAGATTTAGGTAGCTATGACAAACACTTTTCTCTTACTCTTTTCTCTCACCCTCAAGCATCTATCCCCCCTCCCAGTAGTGTAACTTGGTAGATTTGCTGCAAGATTAACCACCTCTTTTTCATTTCCTCTACCCCCATTATCCCTCAGTAAAACAACTCTTTGTTTTCAAGATCATGCTTCTATTCTCTTTCCCCCACTTTCAGTGCATCCCTACCACAGCTACCGTCCTGCAGTATTTTCTTGGTGTTCATTGGCCTGCACCCATTTGTTGCTAATTTCCCCCACATTGAGCAAACGATAGCTATGGATCCATACTGGCTGACTTGTGTTCAGACAGACCTCTTAACAAGCTGGGTATGAAGTAGGTACATAATTTATTTAAAGAAGAAAGCAAAATAAAGCAGATTAGTTGACTTTATAGATGTTGAGTGACAACTGAAGGCCTTCTACCATAATGGAATGAACCTTTGACTTTCTGCAACATACTCTACAGCTTTTTTCAAAGTTTCTGTAAAGCTCATCTGAGCACTTTCAAAGGTCACTGCATTGCATAATGTAATAAATAATTTTAATGCTTAGATCATGGCACAGGCATAGCTATTAGTTTGTACGGAATGTTCCTTTCTTCTCAGAATTTTCCAAACTCTGGAATAAAATAAGTACAAATGCCACCACCACCACCCCAACACACACACCAATACAGTACTTCAGACACTTCCCAGATGTTATAGTTGTTTAACTACCTTGGGATTGTTTTAATGAAAGGCAGTATATAAATGTAACAATAAAAATAAGACTTTGAATAACCATGTTTCTTATTATTTACACAACTAGCATGCAGTGGAACAACATAATTTTTTGGTTAGAACCCCTAGACCAGCTCGAACCCCCAGACTGGCTCAAACTGAACCAGACATACTGGTTTCATGCACACCCCTACCCTCAGTCATCTTTTTTCTAAACAAAAAATCCCCAGTTGTTGTAGCCTTGCCTCATAAGGAAGGCACTCATAGTGAAATCTGCTTCACTATGTGGCTTACCCTTGCTGGATTGGTGCAATAACATTCCCGGGAAATACAAAGCTACAGGAATCCAAGGGAAAAATTGGCTGCACCATGTATAAGTTGCTATGTGTGCTCCTTTTAAATACCTTGAAGTGGCCATTTGCTATTTCCAAATATTGTCACACATCCCAGCTGACACGCACTTCAGACTAATGAAGCTCTCTTATGGTGAGTCAGACCATTGGTATATCAGGGTCAGTATTCTTTATACTGACAGAAAGCAACTCCCCAGGGTTTCAGGCACAAATTTCTCCCAGGCCTACCTGGAGATGCCAGAGATTGAATATGGAACTTTCTGCTTATAAAGCAGATGCTCTAATACTGCAGACCTTTTCATGGCTTCATGGGAGGCATATTTATTTTATACTTCATTTTTCATATTCAGCTATAACATGTGAGAATGAGCTCCCTAATACTCCTCAAGTCCAAATGTCAATTTAAGATAACACTGCAATTTCCTCACAACTATAGTTTAGGGATGTACATGAAATGGATTTTGCATTTTGCTTCACGCTTGAAACAAAATGCAGATGGTTGAAATGTTTCTTTTTTTTCCAGCCATAGGTAACAATGGGGAGACCATTGTTCCCCATGGATAACTGCTCATAGGAGCCTATGGGGGTTTGGGGAATAGGTTAAACATTTGTTCAAAATCACCCACTTCCCCATTTCTTTTGTTAGTTGGGTGTTAGGTAGTACCTATCACGCCCTAGCACACAACCCACTTTGGTGCCCCTAGGGGCTACCCACAGGGAACTATGTGGTGTTTTGAGTTCCCCCATTGTTCCCTATGGCCAGAACAAGCTGAACTCACAGAGTGTATGCACACAAGTTTTGCATTGCGATTTGCAATGCATTTTGCAATCCTGCCTTGAAAAACACTGCAGAAACACACAGTAATAGAAAATCTGTCCCTCCCAATATGGAACACACATTTCAAACACAGTCCAAAAACGGCCAAAAAAGAATCACTGACCCAGAATCCACTGCCAGACACAGAGCCTGCACTGCAGTAACATCATTGGCACAACTGGCTCTCTCACACACAGTTATGGCTCCTTTTTCCCTAGCATTGCAACACCTGCCACAGCAGCACCCTTAGCATCAAGCTTAGCTACAAGCTCAACTTGAGCAACTTCAGCCACATTTTGACTGAGTACACCTTGCAATGCAGAATGCAGAGCAGACCAGAGCAATGAGTGCACAAGTTAGTCTCAAAGCCAAACATGGAGTTCACCACAGCAATCATCAAGATATCACACACACACACACACACACACACACACACACACACACACACACGGACAACTGCAACTGCCCATTTATCTCAAACAAAACAAACCACAACTCAAGGAAGGCAGACACCCAAGGTCTGCCTTTGTTCTGCCTTTGTCAATCTGAGATCCAGCAAAACCAGATAGTTATAGCAACAATAGCACAACATATTATACTCAGTGCTGAGAAACGAGAACCACAAAATCAAACCCCTCCCTCCTCTCCTATGAATCCTCTTCAAAGAGGCACAGTATAAGGGCTTTCTCTGCCTCCCAGTCCTTTTGAATACATCTTGAAATTCTCTACTTTTGGTTCCTCCCCCTCATAATGGGGCTCCCCCTCTCTCCCCCCACCATTGACCATGACAACACTTGATTTAGATGATAACAAGCCAACCAAGAAGCAAAGAAGATTGCAAGCCAATTGAAAGCCAGTGCCAGAAAACCAATCAGCAAGGGAAACAGGCCTCCAAAATGGCGCTCAGAAGGTCAAAACGTTTCAGTCAAAATGGAGTTGTTTTGTTCCAAGCTTGAAACAGGCCCTTTATTTAAAAATAACTTGAAACACTCAAAATTAATTGCCTTTTTTTGAGTCATAATGTTTTGGCATCGAAATGTTTCTCACATCCCTACTATAGTTTGCAAAGGCTCACTAAGTCAGTCCCTTGGCCCATGGAAGAGCATTCAAACATTTTGACCACATTCCGCCTTGTCTGTCCAGTTATCACAAATGGAAGGTAACCAAAGTGGTGAATCATTCATAATTTCCCCCCACATAAACATGTTTGCCTTGATTGTGCAGACCTCTGATAAATTCAATATCTCAGACTTCAAATGCCTCTGTGCCTAATGGTTTTATTATATGGTAACTTGCTCCATCAATGGATACTCTTCATTCCTTCTAAAACATCCTAAGTACAAGTAATTGCAGCTTCTGGTGTGCTGGCTTTATGTGGTCCAGCAGGCACACTTATAACAGTGTGTGAAATTCAGCTGGTATGGGAAATTCAATGCTGGTACTCTGAAGAGTCCAACTGAGGGGGGAAAATATTTATTTTCAATTTCCATTTGCAGGCACATTACGTTTTATATGCAGGCAAAGAAATGTAATATTTATTTAAGAATTTCCCCATAATCTACTGAAAACAGAAAATGTAACCAGAGTACATCTTATAAATCCCCTTACATAATTTAACTTTTATTGATTAGCTTATGTCCTTTTCATTTCATGCTATAAAATACTGACATTTCAGAGTAATGATTGCTGAAGATGATACAAAATGTCTAACTTTTACAATCCTATAAACAGACACAAAAGGAAAGCGAAGAAGCCATTGTTAAGCCATTAAAATTAGTTTTGCTTTTAAAAAAATGAAATAGCTATTACCATTTGTTATAAAACATTACCCAGGTTTCCATATACTCCTTTTAAACAATCTTTTGAGTGGGCCACATTTGTCCAGAAAAATCAGACTGTTGCACAATAATATCACTCTAGAACTCATAACAGTAGTCAACATTCATACTAATCTTATGATGATGTGCCAGATTTTCCCACTGTGTGTTAGAGGAGGGGTGATTTCAGCAATCTCCTCTTCCCTCTGCAGGTGTCTGTGCCTCTGCCTCCCTAAACTATGTCCCTGACGGTTGGGGCACCCTCAGAGAAATAGTTTTGGGAGCTGCAAGTGGCAACAGAAAAAAGAAATATTGAGGCTATTCCCATGATCAGGCGAAATCGGGCTAGGGGAGCCTAGCCCGATTTTGCCTGACCATGAGAACCACTGGACTCGCAGGTGAGCTCAGTGGCCTCCAGGCAGTTAACCTGCCAAACTACCCCTCCCCTTAAACTGGGTTTGCAGAGCGAGCGTTCTGCAAACCTGGTTTTTTTAATTGTGAGTTGCCACGGTGCAGTTCTGCACTGCAGCAATTCACGAGGAGACCCCTGACCAGGAGGCTGAAAAGCAGCCTCCCAGCTCAGGGGTCTCTCCAGCATGCCCTGTGCGCTTGCGCAGGGCATGCTGGAGCTTCTGGGGGCCGCGCTAAGCCCGCTCTCCCTGCAAACCCTCCCCAGGCTCTCCTCACTAATCGTGAGAAGAGCCTCAATGGAAATTTCCCTCTCCTTTCTTTTGCAATCTTGTATATCTTTTGATATCTTTTGCCCTCTCAGGGATATCCTTTTGGGAGTAACAGTTGGTTGGCTACAGAAGGAAGGGAAGATTGACAAAAGAAACTCCCCCTTCCCAGCAGTGCATGTTTGCTGCATGTGTGCTTCATTCATCTGGATGTCAGCCACAATCTTCAGACTTGTGGCTATGTATTGTGGTTGCATTCTACATTGAAATAATTGTCAGAAGCAGGTATTGTCTGGTGCTTTGTAGCCTGGTACTTTGCAGCATGGATGGTTCACTTTCATGTGATGTGATGGTTCACTTTCATTTCATAGATTCCCTGGAAAGGAAATCTAAGACAAGAGGTTAGCTTGTTTCATTTTCCCACTCAGAGAGAGAGATTACATACTATTGGTAAGACCTCCACTAATACTCAACAATAGTTTATGAAGGCTTGGACTGCTTGGTGATTTAGGCATGTTCATCTGATGACTATTGTGGCAATGAGACTCTGGAAGGCTCTTAATATTCAAACACATTTTCTTTGGAGAATTACCTTGTGACAATAGCCAGATGCATGTTGACATACCTTTTGATCTTCCTTTTTTATATGTGCCATTTCAGTTCTTTAATTCTTCAACTTTCAGTTTTTTACACTTCGATTAATTTATTACTAATGAATATAAGAAGGATTTGGGGGGAAGGTAACAAAATCCAGGACCTTTAAATTATTTGTCCACTTCATGTGAATTTCACCAAATAAGCAAATGCAAAATGTCCATTATATTTTTCCTTTCCTTTCCTTAAGGAAAGTAAGCTTATGAGATCACCCAGCATTGTGTGTGCGCATCCGTGTGTGTGCGTGTGTGTGCATGTGCACACATGTGTCCCTGTGTGTGTGTCCATTCCACAACTTTGCAATGCCTGGACCAATATAAATCAAATTGGGTACAGTTGTAGGGACACCTCAATGGCATAGTTTGTGATGATATCATCCACCCCAATTCAAGATGGCGGATGCATGAATGTTTGAGGCTCAAGTGGGCTAATTTGTGAACTGCCTAACTGATTTGGACCAAATTTAGCCCAGTTGTAGGGATAGTGAAAGGAAAGTAGGCAGATTAGTTCTTGCCAGAACAACTTGTTTTCTGAGTCATTGCATTTTAGTAACAATCCCTTATATAGCATTCAGGTTGATAGTGTGATTTCATGTTGATCAAAATGCACCAATTGCTCAAGTGAACTTTGGAAGCAAAAGACTGGTTCATGCATGCATTCTCATATTATTATCATGTGTACAGGGCAGGTTCACACAACCTGCTGTAAGTTGGTAAGAAGTCCAGGAGAGGAAACCAGAGGTTTCCATGGAGTGCATATTCCCTTTTGGCATGTTGTCCGAACCTACCCAAGTCCAATTGGCAAGTGGTCAACCCAATTTGTTAACGACTTTGTCAAGTGAACTTCAGCCCTTGGTTATGAGCCTTGGGTTGGATTTGGTAACTAGTTGGGTTGGCTCGCTGCCAACCAGACTTGGGCGGGTTCAGATGACATGCCGCATGGGAGTGCATGCACTGTGGAAACTTGTGGTTCCCTCTCTCAGAATTCTTATCAACTTGCAGCGGATCTGTGAATCTGCCCATTGTGACCATTATTATCTTATTTGCTCCTCTAATGACTATGCAGCAGAGTATTTTGCTTCTTAGCAATTCCTATAATGTATCCGGGATATTAGATTTCCTTGCTTCTTAAAACAGTTTAGATTTTAAAAGTATGCATTTGTGCAGTCTACAAGCTGGAGTCTTACTATCCAAAATAAAGAGAGCTGAAAAAGATTGTGCAATAGGTACCAGTTAAGGAAAATAAAATATACTTACGAGAACCAGCAGAGGTAGCAGAGGCAAATGGCCTGTCATTTCCTATAAGAAATTAAAGGTTTTGCTGCCTTGAGTTTCAGTCAATCTGAAGTCAAGTATGACAGTGTTGCCTATGAGATATCCAATGGATAAGACTCACACTGAAGCAAATAAATAAATAAGTTATTTCCCCTTTACCTAAAATATCACTTTGTCAGTCCATTAGAAATCTCAACTGCCGTAATGGCCAGTTCTGATGCCTCTGAGAAAGGACTGCAAACCTAAAATATTGGGGCTGCATGCCAAGGAATTATTATGCAAAATGTATATAATAGGAAATGCATAAACCAGCTTAAATAAGTAAAACCAATTAACAATAAATGAAAAATAACCTTCAATAATAAAATTAGTCTTGATGTATTAGGTCCAAACTCTACCATGCCACCTTAGGATAGCTTCCAGTCACGTGTATTTTGGGTGTCATAAACATTAGCCCTATTGTTCATAATTCTATAATGGAAAACCTTTTACATTTTTGTACTCATAAAAGAGCTGGTGTTAACTTGTATTATGTGATCCAGCCCTATTGGGATTGGGATTCCATTGTGCTTCAAACTATTTACAGATAACAAATGTTCTACGTTTGGGAGGATGCTATTTTAAACATTTGCAAACTAAAAGGGCAACATGCATTTTCTTTCATACTGAAATAATAATAGCCTGATACAAATCAGTTGTCTCCCTGAGTGGGCAAAGGAGAAGATATGACATCTGACATCTTTAAAATCGCCCTAAATTAGTTGACTTTCACTGCAAAGGGGACATACAAATACTCCTACTCCTTTTTACTCCTTCTGTCTGTTCTAGACATGTAATGCCACTTTCTAAAAGTATCTTTATTAGTGCCTTCCTCACCACAGCCCAAAATAATGTAGCCTGTCAACAGTTCTAACTACTTTGAAAACAAGTATCAACCTCCTACTCGTTGTAAGGCTAAAATGGGCCAGGCTTCCATTTTCTATAATACTAAGTGGCCAGTATTTCAAATCATGGGAAGAAATTTTCTCTGGCTTCAACGCTTGCCTCTGCTGACAAGCAGGAAGATGTAGGAACATGCTCACAGAGCACACTGAAGCAGGCTTAGCCAATGCATTCAATTTGTCCCTGTTCCTAGGTACCCTGACTGACTTCCAGAAAAACCCTGTGCTGACACCGGGCTCCAACCCTCTGCACTGCCAGAGGAGGCAGCTGCACATCTGGTCACATGATCTCTGTGCCAAGCATAGATGGAGGGATTGTCTGTGGGGGAGGTAAACTTTTCAAGGCTTCCTCCCTGCGCGCTCCCAAGCCCTTGCTTACTAGGGCTGTGCAAACTGGTTCAAATTCAAACTGGTTCAGTTTGAAAGTTCGAACTCGGACCAAACACTGCATTCATATGGCAATGCTGGTTTGGGTTCTAACCAAACCGAGCCTGGTACTATTCGATCCGGTTCGAATAGGCTCAAAGGCTCAAGCCTCCATTTTAGGTTCCAGTGGCCATTTTGTGACACATGTCACTTGCTGTGATTGCTACTACTATTACTACAATATTTATATACCACTTGTCAACCAAAGTTCTCAAAGCAGTTCACATAGAAAAATAAATAATACATATAGAAGATGGTTCCCTGTCCTCAAAGGGCTCACAAGCTAAAAAGTAACTTAAGGCACATACCAGAAACAGCTACTGGAGGGATGCTGTGCTGGGGCTGGAAAGGGCCAGTTTCTCTCCCCCAATATAAGAGAATCACCACTTTGAAAGATGCCTCTTTGCTTAGTTAGCAGGGCAGGATTAGTCAAGCTTCTGCTTCCCTGATTGGCCAGATGTGTCTGGCCCTCTGGTAGGTTTTGCAGTGCTGCCAGTGCAGGAGTACTGGCACCCTATTGGCCCTGGGAGAGGGACAAAGGTGGGGGCTCAAAAGGAGGGAGATTTAACTTATATTGAAAGGACAGCACCAGCCTTGCAAAATCACTCTGCTTCACTGAGGTGAGAGAGAAAGAGCTGCCTGGTTGCTGATTTTTGGCTGTCCCTGGAGTGCTGCCTCTGTCTGTCTCTAGTGCAGGCCTGCACAACATAAAGCATGGGGGCCGGATTTGGCCTGCAGGGACTTTTTTTTACTGGCCCCCCATATCTCCTGCAGCAACACAGAAGTTGGAAACTGCCTTATAGCACCATCCTAGGCAAGTTTTCTCAGAAAGATGTTCTATGGTGTACCCACTGAGGCTTACTCCCATGTAAACATGCTGAGGATTGCAGCCTGAAAGCAACGACCACTGATTTAGGGAGAGGAGAGAACTTGGCATTTGTTTGGGGCTGGCAGGCCTTCCAGGGGCCCCACTGATTGAGCAGGGACAGGTCCTGTTTTCTGACCACTATCCTTGGTTAAAACTATGAGTCCATTGATAGGGGGAATAGATCCCCAAGTAACTAATAAGATTTTTAATTTTAATGTAATAATGTACTAAAAATTGACCTCGGCTCCTGCACACCAAGTTGTGGATGGTTCCGGCCCGCTAGGGTATTTGAGTTGTGCAGCCCTGCTCTAGTGTCTGCTGCTGCTGAGGTCTGTGACTTGGTGTCCTGCTTGTGCTCTGCTGGGCCTTTTTCCTCTCCCCCCCAACTCCCCTTCTTTTTTAAAGTATATTTTTCCTGGCTGTGTGTGGCTGCTGTGATGTCCCTTTTGGATTCCCCACACCCTGCAGTGACTAAGTGTCTCCTCCTGCTCTGCCCAGCTAGCCACTGCCAGGGAGGCACCTTTGGCCTGAGGCCTCTGGCCAATTTTTTAATCACCCCACTCCCTTCCTTTTTGCTGACTGACTGGCTGTTCCCCCACCTCAGGCTGGGTTGGCTGTGTCCCCAGCAGCCTCAGTCCCTAGTTAATTCCATTTTGGATTTTTTTGGGGTGTGTGTGTGTGCTGTTTTTCTCTCAAGCAGGTGCTTTTTAAAAAGCACACTGCTTGCTCCAGCAGTGGCTGGGTAGAGATGCGCATGGTCCGGAGCAGTCCGGACCGGCACTGAAGGGGGGCCTTTCTTTTAGGGCGGGGAGGGCTTGCTTACCCCTCCTGCCTCTTTGCCCCCTCCAGCACCCGTATTCTACTGTGTAATTGGGGTGCTGGAAACCAGCCGCCCCTGCCGCCCCCCCGTGAGCGGATTAGGGCCAAAAGTAAACTACTGCCCGATCGGAGGCCCGGTCTACCCGGCCTCGTCCCGGTGGGTAGACCGGGCCTCCGGCGGAAGTTCCATCAGGTGTCCTATCGCACGCGCGCGCGCCCAAGGCCCGAGTTGGGCCCGAGACTTTGCCGAGAGAGGAGCTCTGTTCGCGAGCTCCTCTCTTTTTTGGAAAACAATGTGGTGAGCACTCGGGGGGGCGGCGGGTGGGAGGGAGGGAGGGCGGACAGC
This sequence comes from Hemicordylus capensis, assembly GCF_027244095.1. Taxonomy (NCBI): domain Eukaryota; kingdom Metazoa; phylum Chordata; class Lepidosauria; order Squamata; family Cordylidae; genus Hemicordylus; species Hemicordylus capensis. The sequence continues at coordinate 265,414,844 of NC_069659.1, read as the reverse complement.
AAAGAGGTGGGAGGGGTAAGCAAGCCCTCCCGCCCTTAAAGGAAGACCCCCCACCCGGACCCAGACCGGCCAGGTCCGAAGCGGTCCGGACAGTTCGGAGGCCTTTAGAATGGCCTCCAGACCGGTTCGGACACACCCCTATGGCTGGGTGGCCTATCCTCTCCACAGGCCTAGGCTTCCCCACTGTTCCCCCTTACCTTTTCCCAGCAGTTTCTCAAAATCCCCCCCCCAGCATTTTATTTTATTTTACTCAGTGTTTATTTTAATTTGTTTGTTTGGGTGGGTAGCCCACAGCTACACTAACTCCTCATCCCAAGTGATTGTGCTGCTGCCACTAGTCAGGTCGCCCCGCCCTGGCCTGTGTGTGTGCTGCATCTGGGGCAGAAGAGCTCAGGACTACGAGGGGGGTAAGTGATTGTTTTATGTTGCCCTCTTTGCCCTTAGTTTTTATTAAATAGGGCCTCCTTGGTTAGGTTTGGGGGAGGTATTTTTTTCTGGGTTTTTTTTTTTTTAAACAGGTTTCTTGTTTTCTCAGGTTCACTAATTGCCCCCCCCCCCCATTGTATTGTGTTGTTGTTGTAGGTGCAGTCGGTAGGTAGGTGTGTTTAATTAAGGGGTTTTTTGGTTTGAGTTTTTTAGGTTCCCCCAAACAATTTTTTTTAAAAAATCTGTGTTTTTTTAAAAAGCCCCTGAGGATTGAGAAGATGTCTGAGCACCATGTTCAGAACAAGGCTCAGAGCAGCATGACAAGCAGAGGAGGGAGGGGTGTCCCAGCTGGTAGAGGAGGGCAGAGGGCAGAGAGGAGGGCACAGGTACAGCTCACTAAATTCTTTACCCCCGGAGAGGTAGTGGTGCAAAGGCTCTCCTCTCCGGAAGAGAGGCAGGTCCAGGTCCAGGTGCACTGCAAGTGCTGCCACCCCGTACAGTGTGGGGGGCTCTCCTGCCAGGGAAACCACTTCCATGGTGGAGGTGAAAGGCAAGGGTTTGACGGCTGGGAGTGCAGCCAGACTGTTCCCACCACCCCTCCTCTCACCACTCAGTGGCCCCCGTTATGATGCCCAAATCATGGCGGAGTCCAGCTGTGGGTGCTCCAGGGCCAAGAGGCCAAGTCTGACTCTGAGGAGGAAGGTTCTGCTGCTGAGGCAGAGGTGCCCCCTCAGTCTAAGCCGGGCACCTCTTCTGGCACAGAGGGTGGAGGAGGTGTGATGGAGGCAGGCGACCACCAACGGCCCCAGTAGATCCACCATCATGAAAGCAGACCAAGATGGCCAAGCATCTGGGGACTACCTCCATGTGGTGACACATGCAATGGCATCACCCGGATCTCCTTACCTTCACTGACAGTGCTAGTTCACCTAGTGTGCCTGCAACTAGTGCTGACAAGGGCTGCACACCAGCTTCCTTGAAGCAGGGCATGATGCCAGTCAAGCGGTGGACACAGGCACCAGGCAAGAAGCATCCTGGTCAGGTGGACCCACATTTCCTCACCTGCCTCATAGGGGACATGATAGCCACTGATGACCAACCTTTTCAGGTGGTCGAGAACTCCAGCTTCCGCCGGATTATCCAGACACTCATGCCCGGCTATACAAGCGCCTCAAGAACCACCTTCAGCCAGATGGTGGTTCCCTCCCTGTATGTGAGATGCAGGGAGCTCATGTCAGAGACACTGTGTACAGCATTGCCTGTTTGAGTTGGGTTTGAATTTGAAACAAACTGGGGTGCGGGGAGTTCAAGCAAAACCAAAACCAAACCTACCCACCCTGGTTGGTTTGAATTCAAACCAACCACCCAAACTAACTGGTTTTGTGCACACCTATGCTTCTCACTAATCATGATAAAGGGCTCTTAGATTTTGGCATTGGCAAGTTTACAAGAGCAGGAAATTCATGCATATATTGCCAGTACAAATATATCAAGGATTAGTTGAACTAATGCAGCAAAGTCATTTTTTTCTCTGGCCATTAGGGGAAAATAGGATTTTTATTTTCTTCCACAATTCACATTGTACTCTTTTAATGCTGGTTCTTCAGCTACATGGTGAAGGTCAGCTCTGTCCAAGAAGCAAATTAACAGAAAGATGCATAAGAACAAAATGGAAATATAGTTAATAGATCTACCATATTATCTATGTCATGTGTTCAGTCAAAAGATAGGATGACTATGTAGGAAGTTCAGTAGGATGTGAGGACAGAAGTGATGAGCAACATACAAGTTTTAGGAATGGGGGCAGTGAGCCATGAAGTGTGAAGCAAGAAGTGGTACAGAGAAGACACAGGATGGTTGTCTCAAGATCACAACAGACATGATCAGTACCAAGTACAGCATTAGCTGTTAGAAAGGCAGGTGACATTCAGACTCACCAACTACCACAAAGCTTCCTGTGCAGCCACTGAGCATGATCTACCATTTCTAAGTCTCTTAAACCTCGATGAAAATAATTTAAGAATATGCTTAACTCTTATTGAAAGCAATGAGGTGCAAAAGTGCTTGATTTTGATTGGCCGGTGCCCACTGTTCCAAAAGACTGAATGCATGGAGGAGATTAGCTGTGCAAGGTTTCTGGAGTCCAGTTTATTTGCTTAAGACTGCAGTCGTATGCATATTTAAGTCCTCTTCAATATGCATACATTTAAACATAAATATTACTGCAGCAGGCTGCATGTTGGAAAAGGATGCCCTTCATTTGCAAAGCTGTATTTTAATCCAATGCATAATCACAGAACAACAAGAGACATCAAGAATAATCTAGTCCAATTCCCATACAGAGAATGAGCCTAACTGATCCACAGCAGAGGGTCTTTCAGTCTGCTACTGCATTTGCAACAATCAGTGAAGTGAAATGCCTGCATTATAGGAAGGAAAATTGCAAGCTTGAAAACTTTGTTTTATTCAATGTATTATCCTACAAGGAAAAACATAATTTTGTCCTACAAGGAAAAACATAATTTTGTCCCCGTAGCTTTGTAACCCTAGAGCTGTTGTTGTTGTATTTGCAAAGCACCCCTAAAGTTATAAAACAAGACCAAAGTACTGATTAGATCCTTCAGTACAACAGAGAATGGATGTTGCAGAAGAAATGCTCATCGTGTAGGTTTCTCATTGCTGGGAAAATTCTTCCCATCACATTCAATGAATCCTGTCATGCTTTAAGTTGGTGATGAAGCACATCTGTCTGTTGCATACCAGCTCTTTTCAACAACAATCAATACATAAGTCATATTGAAAAAATGCAAGCAGTAGCTGGAGTGATTGTCTAGGTATCATCATGTTATCTTTGCAATGCTGACATAGATTAAAGACAGAAGCCCCTTTTCAACCACATATTGTGCAAAACTACACATTTTTGCATGCAGTTTATCCCCAATCTGCAGCTATGACAGGAACCAAAAGCAACAAGAGCCCCCACTTAATTGAAAATAAACAAACAGAACTTTGTGGATGTACATATGTGTGACAGAATCTGATATTAATAACTGTGAGTGCAACATAGCCAATCTGAAAATCCGAATCCTATACATTATTATCAAAATCTGCAGTGCAAATTAATAAAATATAGCAGCCAATTATGCAGTCTGTAGCAATACAGTTCACAAATAGCAAAGTGATTATCCTTCCATTCAGCTACCTAATAAACAGATCATCATACTGCTGTTTGTGAACTCTTTTGTTACAATGTACATGTTTTCTTGAACAGAGAATTCTCTGTTGACTCCAGCATCTGATAAAATAGAGAATGCCCTTGAACACAGAAGTTCCATATAGCTATCCACACAAATAGCCCAATATATCCACCACTTTCAGTCATAATAATAGATCCTTTCTGATTTCTTTTGATGGCTAAATGAAATGTGTTGGCATTAGAAGAATGAAGTCTTTACAAATAAATATGAATTTCATAAGAATTTGGGTTCCCAGATGTTATTGGACTACAACTCCCATCATACCCAGCCGCAATGCTCCGCCATAGGAGCAATGTGTGGAAGATTTTAGCCTCTATATTCAAATTCTTAATGACTGGCTGACTTGATGAAGAAAATTACTCAAAGTATAAACAAAATACCCATTCAATTTAATCTAGTTGTAATAATGATTTTAAAAGTTAATTGTAACAATGATAAATACAAGCCACTGGAGATGATGGTCAGGTGACTGCTGAATATTTCTCCTGAAAAGATGCTTTCTTGCAACCATTAGCCATAATAACTGATATAATTAAGGCCTCCTGGTTGCCACAAAATGAGCATTTTGAACACAATGTAAATATTTGTAATTAGCAACTGCCATCTGAAATCTGCAGCTGCTCCAATGTATTTGTGTATTGTAATACAGTGGTCCCTCTACTTATGAAATTAATCAGTTCCGAATGCACATTTGTAAGTCGAAAAGTTCGTAAGTCGAAAAGCAGTTTCCCATAGGAATGCATTGGGAACGGATTAATGCGTTCCGGAGCCTAGAAAAAAGACCCAGACCCCCAGTAAGGCTTGCAAACTGCACAGGAACATTTCTTTTCAAGAATAAACAGGCAGTAAACAGGCAGGCAAGTCAAGGAAACCGCATGTAAAATTCGTAAGTCGAGGAAACCCCATCTAAAAATTTGTAAGTCAAAAAAACCGCATCTAAAACCGGATCTAAAACTGCCGTTTGTAACTCGAAAAATACTTATGTCGAGTAGTTCGTAAGCCGAGGGACCACTGTATAGCTGATTAGAATGTATTGAACGTTTATTTGTCCTGATACAGAGTCACACTGTGAGCCCACCCAGGGAAGATGAAAGTAGGGGAGGGATTAAATCACCTTTCCCCTCTCCCCACACTATAAACCGGATCCAGATTACATCCCCACATGGCTGCTATATATATATTTTAAAACCTACCAAATGTACAAGACCAAATGATGAATCTGAAACCACATTTAGTTTGGCCTTGAGTCCTTCCTCCTCTAGCATCTGTGAACTGTGAGAGGGAACAAAGTGATGTCCTTTGATGGTTATTCCCACCACCACAGTTTCCTCAGGGCTAATGGCAGGCTGAGCCCTTCTTTCTTTTCCAGATCTTCTTGCAGTAAGTGGCTGAACCGGCATGACATCACAAAACATTCCAGTTTCTCAGATAGCATTTTTTTTAGCTTCTGTGAGGAAAGGGATAGTGTCCAGTTTGGCTGGGATTAAAGATTCACACAGGAATTTCTGGGAGAGGATAAAGACTTAGAAATCATCCCAGGAGGTAAGGCACCAAAATGATAGAGAGAGTATCTGGAGAAAAGGTTGTCACTGCAGCATTGCAACTTGCCATCCCTAAGTGGGCAGCAAGGGCCAAGAAGCAATCAAAGGTGGTGGTGGGGAACAGGAACTGGATTTCAATATGGATTTGAATTAACTAGCCAGCTATTTGGTTGAAGGCTTCTGGTACACAATAAACCTTTCTCACGATCTGTAAGAAGGCCTTGGAGGTCAGGTGGGGAGGAAGGTTTTGTCACCTTACCTTCCCCACAGACGATCCATGGAAGGTGCTGGGTGAGCGGATGGCACATCCAGACAATCCTCCACTAACTCCAGCAGTGAGGAGGGTTGGGGGTTGGAATGCGTTCTGTCCACATTGTTGGTATCCCCCAGCACTGGTTGGGAGCCCTGCAAGCTTCCTGCAAGCAGCCAGGTCTGGCAGGTGGTCTACAAAATGGGGCCTTAACCATGTTTAAACTGCAGGCTCCACAGATGGGTTTGCCACAGCAGCAGCACCCACAGCCACTTGACTGCCATTGCTTCTCGCAGGCTTGGCTGCCTAAGTCCGCTCTTGGCTGCTTGAGAGAACAGCCTCAGTGATTAACAAACCAGACCTTTAACCAGTATAGTGCAATCCTATGCATATTTACTTGAAAGTAAATTTTACTAAAGTCAGTGGGACTTACTTGTGAGTAAACATTCATAACCTCAATCAGCAAACATTTATTATGGTGTATTGCATTTCAACTCACTTTGTCCAGTTCCATAGATAAGAACATAAGAACAGCCCTGCTGGGTTAGGCCCAAGGCCCATCTAGTCCAGCATTCTGTTTCACACAGTGGCCCACCAGATGCCACTGGAAGCCTACAGGCAGGAGTTGGGGGCATGCCCTCTCTCTCCTGCTGTTACTCCCCTGCAACTGGTATTCAGAGGCATCCTGCCTATGAGGCTGGAGGTGGCCTGTAACCCTCAGACTGGTAGCCGTTGATAGACCTTTCCTCCATGAAGTTATCCAACCACCTTTTAAAGCCATCCAAACTAGTAGCCAACACCACATCTTGTGGCAGAGAATTCCACAAGTTGATTATGTGTTGTGTGAAAAAGTACTTCCGTTTGTTCCGTTTGTGGAAAAGTACTTCCTTTCTTAGCAATCAATTTCATGGGATGACCCCTGGTTCTAGTGTTATGTGTGTGAAATGATCTCTATCCACTTTTATGGATATAATGATTGTATATACCTCTATCATGTCTCCCTGCAGTCATCTTTTTTCTAAACTAAAAAGCCCCAGGTGTTGTAGCCTTGCCTCATAAAGAAGGTCCTCCAGGCCCCTGATCATCTTGGTTGCCCTCTTCTGCACCTTTTCCATTTCTACAATGTCCTTTTTAGATGTGGTGACCAGAATTGTATGCAGCACTCCAGGTGTGGCCACACCATAGTTTTGTATAAGTGCATTATAATATTAGTAGTTTTATTTTCCATCCCCTTCCTAATGATCCTAGCATGGAATTGGCCTTTTTCACAGCTGCGGTACATTGAGTAAACACTTTCAACGAGCTGTCCACCACGACTCCAAGATCCCTCTCCTAGTCAATCACTGACAGCTCTATAGGACTAACATCCTCTTCCACTGAAATTAACTTGGAAGAAAGTTCTTTTGAAATTAATGTAGCCTGAAGACTGCAACCAAGCACAGCAGCAACCGTGCATTTCAGAAAAAGACAGGGATGCAATTTGAAGTAGGGAAATGGCATGTAGCAAAAGGATTAAGTGTTGCCACCCTCTCCAGTTGTCCCTCCAGAAGTGATTTTTACTGCTCAGAAAAATAACTGTTGGGGATAATCTTACACATTTGCTTGTAACAGCTAGTTTGGTCCTGTGAAGGATGTAGTGGTTTATTATTACTAGTATTTTAAAGAAGTACTATTAGGTTTGTCTCTGGAAGGTTCTCCTGCAGTTATTCACACACCTGTATAGACCCCCGATCTTTTGATTAGATGCTTTTAAAAGCAGCACTGTAATTACTCAAAGTGGAGTTTGCAAAGCTGCATGTACGTGCTTTACTATTGCTTATGCTTGGGAGACTGGAAGCTTCACAGCTGTACAAATTTAAAACACACACACACACACACACACACACACACACACACACACACACACAATGTCCTTTGGCTTCTTACTTCTTCAAGAACAGAATGTAGAACTCAGGCCGGCACATCTCTCTTGGTAGAGCCCATGTTAATTTACAGACAGAAATTAACCAGGTGTGGCTTTTCTAAGCATGGAGATCCAGTGACACAGAGCTTATTTCATGAGAAATGTGATGGTCCAAGGAGGAAGAACTCACAGGACATAAAACTTTACATGTGCACTGCCATGGCTGATGGGCCATAATCTCTGCTCTGTTCCTGGATATCTGCACTTCAGCCTCATGAAGATATTTTCCCCATGGAACTTCTAGCTACATCCCTGAAACTCATTCAAGTATTGGGAAATGTTTCCTATATCCATGATTGGACTGCAACTGAATAACTAGTTACTGAATAACTACAGGGTACAGGCTGATTTCAAGTCTTGTTCTTACTGATTACCTATCCTTGTTTCTTTCTTGGAACAATGACTGATTTCTTCTGGTGGCCTTGCTGGCCTGCTCAAGCATTGTATTTCTCTTCCCCATTTGTGGGTTCCTTGTTTCAGTTGCAGTTGCCAGCACATAGTTGTGGGGCCATTTCCTTCTTTCTCCATCAAACTTGTGGTACAATATAAAACCATTAAAAGCAATACTTTTTCCTAGTTTCAATGGAACATGATCTGCAGCGGTGCAGTCTGATTTTATGATGCTTACTCAGAACTAAGTTGTACTGATTTCAGTGGGTCTTACTCCCAGGTAAGAAGGCACATAATTGCAGCAGCAATTAAAAATTTAAAACATTCAGAGATTATTAAAAGCCTGGCTAAAAAAAGTGTGACTTAAGGACTCTTCTAAAGGCTGATAAAGATGTTAAACCACGAATGTCTATAGGAAGTGCATTCCACAGCCCAGGAGCGACTACAGAGAAGGCCTGCTCTTTAATCACTGCGTGGCCCCATTCAAAAGTTAGCTGGCCAGTGCTGCATTCAAAGCATGGCCAGAAGTGGCTCTCCCTGCCTTTAAGGTGATGTGCACATACTCACATGACATGCACACATGCACAGGTGCATCCACTACTTCCGGGTACTTCCGGAAAACATAGTGAAGGGGGCGGCAGGGAGGTATGCTACTGCCTCAATCAATGTTTAAGAAACTGAGCACCAGCAGGGGAAACGCAGCAGGGGGGCGGAATAAGTGTATCTTCCCCTGCCCTTAAAACTGCGCACACACACACACACACACACACACACACACACACACACACACACGCTGTTGAACCTGTGGAACTACCTGCCGTTCAGACCATTTTGGATGCCCATAAAAGACCTCAAAACTGGTTCTATGCACATCCCTAATAAACACATGCAAATTTACATGAAGTGGAGACTTTTTGGAGACTCTTTTTGGTGAAAAGCATCCTCTATTTCCACTTCTTTGGTGATGGATATTTACTTTTTTCACCATCTGGACTGACAACCATACTCTTCAACTGCCTATTTCCTAGTCTCTCCACAATTTTTGAATTGGCAGATTCATGTAAAACCCATCTCTGTAGTCCCTCATCTTCAAACAGTACACCTCAAACCCTCTTGTGCACTGTGCACTGTTCTATTAAATTGGCATAGGAAATATGGTACACATTGTCATAAATACCTTCCCCAAAATTTTTGCCCCATGCCTTTTAGGGCCTGGCACAGGTGTGATTTAAATATAACATCAAAAGCTAAATATTAATATTAAGGCAGTCTGCAAATTATAAATACACAAACAATATCTTGACTGCTTTCTGTGCTTCATTAGAAAATATATTCAGATCCTTCAAAGCAAAACAATCTGTTTTTGCTTTATTCTGCAAATGCTGTCTGAGTAGGAATTACTGTAATTAACTCTGAGTTTTAAAAATATCAACATGTGGTTGTAGATACAACACAGCCTCTGTCACAATATAGAAAATTACAGGCTGGTTTGGTAATCTTAGTTCGTTAGGCAAACAAATACTAAAAGAGCTGGAAATAAAATAGTAATTCAAGCTTTGTGGTGAGGTTAGCTAAGCACTTTATGCCTGCCTAATTTTAATAGCTGTGTAAGCACATATTTACTTGCAAGGAAGTCTTATACGTTCAATTGACTTACTCCCAGGTATGTATGCAACTAAGCACAATGTTGTACATCCAGATTATAATACTTCTGAGGAGCCTTTCTGAAATTAAGTAATCCTTTGGAGTAACTCCTGAGTAGTTCCATGGCCACATACTTTGGAAATGAATGAGGAAATCATTGATTTAAGTAGAAATTATTTCTTATTTTTTAAAAATTATGCTACAGGGTCCCTGTTGGGACCTTAAAAAATTATAAACTAGAGAAATGAAATATACATGACAAGCTAGAACATTTTGGTGTGCTCCAAATTGAACAAATAAATAAATAAATGCAGTGATTGCTTCCTTCTACAGGTGCTTCCCTCCTTGCCAGTCATATGAGTTGCTTGGCAAAGCAACCAGGTAAAGCAAGCTATCAGTTCTGCTGCTGCTGCTGCTGCTCTGGCAAGCTCAGCTTCCAATGCTGTAAACATAAAATACAATCAAACAAGAAATAACACTGTAATCCTATTAAAAGAAAGCAACAATTATTCCCAGTAGGGTTGCACGTTTTGTGTTTTTTCTGTTTTGATTTTACCAAATCTGAATCAACCCCATTTTGTATTTTGTCTAAAATTAAGCCTTCTGAATCACCCCAGTTTTGTTTTGTATTCAAATTAATCCGAATCTGAATCCAAATTAATTCAGATTAAAAAATGAGTCACATGGTCAAAAGAGTGGGTGGGGGTATAGTGCCCAATGAGTGGAAGCTACCACAAAAATTTCAAAGGAATTGGGCAAAGGGCTGATTTTTGGTGAATTTTTTAAGTTTGAGCATCTTTCAAATTTCCCCCATAAGGTATGATGGAGGTTTCAGGAAAAGTATAGCTTCATGCAGGGGGTGGGGGAGAGAGGGGTGGCCCAGAGTGGAGTGTGGTTGGTGGTAGTGCCCAGTTGGTACAAGGAAGCTACCACAATTTTTTCAGAGGAATTGGGCAAAGGGCTGATTTTTGGTGAATTTTTTAAGTTTGTGCATCTTTCAAATTTCCCCCATAAGGTATGATGGAGGTTTCAGGAAAAGTATAGCTTCATGCGGGGGGTGGGGGAGAGAGGGGTGGCCCAGAGTGGAGTGTGGTTGGTGGTAGTGCCCAGTTGGTACAAGGAAGCTACCACAATTTTTTCAGAGGAATTTGGCAAAGGGCTGATTTTTAAAGAATTAATGAAGTTATGTGTCTTTCAGATTTTCCTCGTAGGGTATAATGGAGGTTTCTGCAGTCCCATAACTCCACATGAGGGACACTGGGGTGGTCCAGAGCAAGTGGCAGTGTAGTGCACATAGGGTGCCAACCACCCAAATGGGTTGCCAACCCATGAAGTACAGGGTTTTGTTCTTCTAGAGGTGTTCTGAGAGCAGATTCTCTAGTAGCATATGAGAGTGGATTCATGCTTTTTCATTAAAAATCTCATTTTCTACCAGAGAATCTAAACTCAACACCTCAGAAACAACAAAGCCCAGTACCCCAATGGGTTAACAATCCGGGGGGGTAGTTGGCACCCTCTGTGAACTACACCACCACTCACTTCGGGCCACCCCAGTCCCCCCAGGTGGAGTTATGGGGCTGCTGAAACCTCCATTATTCCCTTTGGGGGAAAATCTTAAAGACGCGTAAACCTCAAAAATTCCTAAGAAATGAGCCTTTTGCCCTATTTGGAATCTGGGTGCACCACCCTTGGGGCACTGCCACCCAACCCACTGTTTTGCCCCTGAAGCCCCACATAAACAAGTTGAAAGAGTGAAGAGAATGATGAACAACAACGACACTTAATTTTTTGGCACAGTTACTTGAGAATTTTGCAGTGGGTGTGAACCTGTCCCTGTGGCACTAGCACAGCAGCACAACCCATTTGTGGATTCAAGCAATCTTTCAATAAAAACATTCCCTCCCCATGGAACAGTGACCACAGGTCATTTGAGATAGCAAGATAGACCAATGAACTGCCTTGGTACTATGGAACAGCTTCAAATCTTCATTTAACTGAAGTGGAGTGAGCTGTAGCCCAAACAAATCAGCCTACTGTTCAGAATTGTTGAGATTTATCATCATTGCATTTAAGAAAGTGCAAAATCATGGATCATGGTTACAAGAAAGAGAGAAGCAACTAAGATTCCTGCAGATGTCAATAGATTGACAGATGTGTTCCCCACCTCGCTCCTTTTGTCTCCTGTAGTCCCATGTGGACGACCTGTCCCTGCAATGGCAAAAGTTGTGAATCACTTGCTTAGACATCATGTCGCACCAAATTACATTGTGGCCTAAATTACATTAGACTGCTCAACTTGGGCAACAAAACTTAGACACCACTATAACTCATAAAAATCAGAAGAAAAACAAAATAGCTCTTCAAAAGACCCCAGAACAAGTCAAGAAATTCTTTCTAAACCTTTGGGAAGAAAAACCTGTGTAATTTCAGAACTTTCCTAACCAGCTTCTCAAAAAGCTTCTCCACAAAATTTATACCATGGCTTTTAGCAAGAGCTTTGGAGTTGTATTGAGCTCCCAAAGATATTTGGGTATTTCTGTCTCAAAATGCTGTCTTCCAAATCCCTTTGCAAGGTCAGTTTGCATTTCAATCACACTGAATACAACACATACTTAACTAAACTATTCATGCTCAACAGCTTTTTGCATATCTTATCTTCTGCTAATCATTCAGTGCCTCAGCTGGAGTGGAGAGAGTCAGAGAAGTCAATTTCAATTGCAATGCTTTCCTGAAGAACAAAGTGTTCTCTCCGAAACACAGTCATTTTGATTTGGAAACAAAAATCTCTGTTTCTTAATTCTTGATTTTGATTTGGTTATAAAACCTCCAAAATTGCCATTTTTGGGCACAAAACGTTTTGTCCCCAAATCAAAATGCACAAGCCTAATTCCCAGTGAACAAGGGTGGGATGGAAAACACAAAAGAGTATATTACAAACTGGATGCACAGTGTGCTGCTAAATTATTAGCTTGATAACAGAACTGGTACAATAATATTCAAAGTATTGCATTTATTCAATCACATCTAAATGGGAAACATAGAGGTACAGATTTATTTAAAAAAACCAAGACCCTTCTCAATTCTCTCGTATTCAAAGAGCCTACAGTGGAACAAGGCCTGGGCTGCATGTAACATTTGCTACTACAGTCATAAGCATCCCTGTTTTCCACATTCATCCACTATATAGCAGCCCAAGGCCATCAAATACTGAGCTTCCTGACCCACAACATGGTTGCAACATGGTTCCTGGTCCGCCCTTCCACCATATGCAGATCTGCAGCTTATCTTCCATTTTTTATCTCTCCTAATGTCTTGGCAAGAATGACTTTCTCGGAGAAACAAGGTCACATACTGGACAACTGTTGCAATTCAAATGAGTCAGTATTCTTTTGGTTACTGCAAACTTCCAATTCCTTTGCTGCAAAATCTGTAGTCAAGAAGCAACAGATTACTTCCACTCTCTCTTTTCTCTGAAATTTTCTGTAGTGCATTTCTACATCTTGCATTTCTGAACACAGGCATGGACCTTTCCACCTTTCCACCAGTCCCCATTCTCAGGACACCAATGGAGACCAGGATGGCTTTTCCAAGGCACTGGAAATGGTACACCTGTGCACATGGACATGCGGGCAGGCAGGAGACATGTTATTAAGGACATGTGAAAAGGTTCGACATCGAATGTGTTACACATCGAACTGATTTGGTTCGACTGTTCAGGATTGAATCGAACCATCCCCTGTTCGGTCCAACCTCGGACCTAACACCCCCGACTGTTTTATTTTTTTTGGGGGGGGGGGGTTGCAGATATTTTAAAATATATATATTTTTAAAAATCATTATTTTTACTTACCCCCTCCAGGGGAGTTGTTGGAGGTGGCAGGGGGAGGGGTTCCGGGGGTGGTGGTCCGCGGAGGTTCCCCCTCCCACCACCAGCCTCCCTTGATGCCCATACCAGCTGTCTGGCTGGCTCTTCAGCCTGTTCAGGCCTTCCCTTCCATTTTGGAGGCTGCAGCGCCTGCACAATTGGCCTCTGCGTGACCCAGCTGTTGGAGGGGCAGGTTTGGTTTTCTGAGTGGCTGCCAGTGAGAAGTGATGGAAGCATGAAGCAGCTGCATCATCGGGCAGGTCTGTGTCGCCACCTCTATTACTGCAGTTAGGAAATGGACGCTTTACAGTGGTGAGGGTAGAGTCTGCCTTCAGGCATAACAGTTTGGTGGCAAAACTGCTGTTGTCAGCAGTGAACCTTAGAGAAAACCTCAGGTCACAATTAGAATTTGTTGGGGAGAATTGGAGTTAACGTTAGACCCTTAACAGTGGTTTTGTACATTCAGGTGTACTACAGTTACAAACTCTGGCAGCTTTTACTTCAGTTACAGTGTACAAGTGAAAAGGTCTGCAAGGAGCATATTGCTAAAAGAATCAAAATAATTAACATTTCTTTGAATATCTCAGAAGCAGGAAGTCAGCCAGGAAACTATGTGGACCACTAGATGACAAGGAGTGAAGGGAATGCTAAACAAACATGGGGAGACTGCAAAGAAGCTGGATGAATTACTTGCTTTAATCTGCATTGCCAAAGATGTCAAAAAATTGATACCACACTAGGGATGTTCTTGAATGGTTTTGGTGCCTCACTACAGAAGTGCCAACATGATTCGAGCTGCTGTAGCCAAATCATTTTGGTGGGGGGTAAGCGGTAGATTTAAAAGGAGTCATGTAGGTCTTACCTGCTCCTCCACCATCCCACCACGGCACTGTTGGTTCTAAAAAGTCATGCAGCTGTGGTGCTGCTGCCAGAAGCCTGTGTGCAGTGTGGGCACTTACATGGCCACTGCACATGTGTGGCAGTCATTTGCATGGTCAGCAACTGACCACACAAATGGTCACCATGCATGCATGCCATGCATGCTGTGTGTGTGTGCTGATGGGAGTAGCACTGCAGCTGCACAGCATGGCCTTTTAGAACCAACAGTGCCATGGGGGGGGCAGCGCAGCGGAGGAGCAGAGGAGCAGGTAAGACCTGCATGCCTCCTTTTAAAGCTACTGCTCTCCCTCCCCCACCACCGATGCATGAAATGCTTTGTGCACAGCCCTATTCCACACCCGAACTGTTCCCTCTCCAAGAAGGCATTTGAAGAAATGAATGATAATAAAAAGGAATTACATTCTAGGGCTAATTAAAAAATTAAACATTAGCAAATTGCTGGACTTGGATGGCATACGCCTGAGAGATCTTTGGACCAGAGATCTTTTGAACTGAATTGTGATATTGTTGATCTCCTGACAAAAAATATGCAATGCCATTAAGAGTGGCCTCTGTACCAGAGCATATAGCGAGAACAGCAGTATAATAATATTTTTTAAAATGTGAGCCAGCTTAGTGGTGGTGGGAGCTAAGAAATTACAGGCCAATTATCATAACATCTGTTCCAGAGAAACTGGTGGAAAGCTTTATTGAAGATAACATTATTAAGCACACAGAAAAATAAGTCTTACTGAGGAAGAGTAAACATGGCTTCTGTAAAGGGAGAGCTGACACACCAGCCTTTTCTGTGAACTGGGGTAATCTGCTACATATGTTATACTTGTGTTTCAAAAAGGTTTTCATAGAGTTCCCAACAAAGGCTGTTTATTAAACTTAGCAGTCATAGGATAAGATAATGGCTTAAGAGGATAGGAGGAGGATTACTAGTGACTAAACAACAGGCCACAGGGAATAGGAGTAAACAGACAGATCTCACAAAGAAGGGAAGGAAGGAAGGAAGGAAGGTGAGGTCCTCAGTGGTTTGTATAGTGACTGTTTCTATTGGTTACTAGTTTACAGATAATCTGGAGTTAATAATAATCTGAAGTGGCCAAATAATCTGAAGTGGCCAAGACATCGTTCAGCATGCTGAAAATTCTGGGGGTTTTGTGAGGGGAGAAGATTGGAGCAGTAGATCTCTGTACTGTATCCCCTTTCCAACCAGGCTCCTGGTTTGGGGTGGCATGCAGTGGAAGAACCTTGGCTTACTCTGGGCTTTGTGTGGTGGCCATTGTGCAGCTGCACCAGAGGGCCCTTCTCCTGGTTGACCGGGGACCTGGGGTATCTGCTTTTACGAGGCTGGCGCAGGGGCCATGGGCTCTGCACACACAGAGGTTCTGGCTTGCTGCCCAGCCATGCCCATAGGGCTGACTCCTGATGGCCCTACATGTGGACCCACAGGAGGAGGTCTTAAGGGTGTCTCTGGCAAGGAGGGCAAACACCCACCCTGCGGAAGCCTGAAGGTCCCTTGCAGTGGTGTAGGGGGTGTCTGGGCCTGCAGGTGCTCCTGCAGGGGAGCAAATAACATGCCCTGAGCACCTTGAGAGGCCAGAGTGGCTTGGGAATAGCCTGGTGATGCAGGCAGGTAGGGCCCTGGCATCAGCAGCTGAGATTGGTAGAGTGGCTGTTGTTAAGGGGGAAAGGGTGGCAGCTGGTTCATGATTCCTGATTTAAAGTCAGACATGCTTTCTAGGTAGGTGGTGTACTACTTGAACCTCCTCTCAGCTGCTGCATCAAGACCACTCAATAGCACCACCACTTCCCTCACAGTGAGATCTGAGACTGTTGTGAACTATATCTGGTTTTGCACTCTGTACATGCTCAGAGGGAAAGAGGCAAAGTCACATCATACACAAATTAAGTTGGTTCTTGGAGATGGTGACCATGTAGGATCTTGGCATGCAAACAGATAGAGAGAGACACACTCAGAAAGTTCAATGGGCTTTATTATAAAAAGTTGCTCATCAGGATAAAATAATCCACATTAAAAACATGTTTCCAATTCAAGGTGTAGTGTAATGTGCCTAACTAACATATGTGTGTGCAATCAGTAATTACAGCTATCTAACAATCTAACAAATCCTAAATAAAACGTTTAGATAGAAGCAGAGAAAGAAGGAGGAGGGGGAGACATAGGAAGGGGGGTAGCAGTGATTAGCAAGGAGGAGGAAAGTAGGGATCCAAGGCTTGTGAAGGCAGCATATTACCCAGATCAGAGGCTGGAGAATGGTGGATCTTTCAGCTGAAGGAGAGAAGCTTTTGGCTGGAGCTCTTGGATCAGGCATGCAGTTTGCTCAGAGCATGGCTGAGAGTCAGAGCACCATGGCTGGGGAAGTCTTGACTTCTCACTTCGCAGCAGAAGTCACAAACAGTCCCTTCTCCCATGGGAAGAGTTCCTGCCTCTAGCCCCGTGGCTTGGGCAGCAAACTCTTGGATTACTCATGAGCAAGTCTTGCTTGTAGGCAGAAGATTGCTAATCTGCCATGTCCAGAGACTCCTTCTTATAGTGGTTCCATCCTTTGATGTTCATTTGAGTCTTCTGGATCACAAAAGGCATCTATTCCTGCTATCCTCTGAATATTGTCTTTTAATTATCAAAATTAGTTCAGGATATTTGGTCAGTCCAGAGAGATCTCAATCTCATCTTCTGTTAGCTGCTATCTTGAGGAGGGGACATTGCCCAAACCAAATCTGCATCCCAGATTTCCTAGCCTGGTCCAAAGGTGTTAAAAGTCAGGAGTTAGTGAGAGAGTTAGTTCTATTTGTGTGAGACAGCAATTACATTATTTCTTGTGTACCTCTATCTAGTGTGTATTTATAACAAAAGAATATTCAAAATAACATCAAAAAGGGGCACATGTGTGAGGCGAGTTAATCAACACATTGACTAAGGCAGAAGCATCCTGTCAGTGAGGTAAGGGGATTACTGGACAGCAGGTTAATTTCAGCAGTGTGAGACTGGTAATTAAGCCTGGCTAATTGTCTCAGTGAGTTTCCACAGACACTGATAACCAATGCTAGAATACCCCTGCCTCTACAAATCATTTACCAGGCAGTCATGAGATCTGGGCATCATGTTCACCTCAAGTTCAGGCATTTAATTGAACTCTTAATATAAAATGAAATCAGACACAGGCCTATATTCCACATACTTCTGAGTTGGTACCTCTGGTTCTGATATGTTGAGGAGGACCGTCCTCAACAAGACCTCTTTTTAGACCCACACTGTGTGCTCAGACACGTGTTCGTAGGCCTGCTGTGTCTGAGCTGTGACCTCTTGCAAGGCTTACCTGTCTTCCCCGTGCCTTTCCCCCTCTCTTTGGTCCATTTCACACAGCAGCAAGCAGGTGGCCTGTGAGCTCTAAGCATGCTGCATGATCAGGTACTTGGCAATCTGGAAATGGTCCATGCACCTCCTGTTGCGTAGCTGGGCTGTGTTGCATAGTGGCCAGCATAGGGCAGGATCTGGCTGGTCCACTGGCACAGCAGAAGGCTATTCGCAAGATGGGAGAAAATCGGGCTAGCGGAGGCAGCTGAGCCTGGTGGTTCTTAAGCAGGTCACCTGCTTAAATAGCCCAGCACTTAAACCGGGTTTGCAGAGTGAATGCTCTGCAAACCCAGTTTTTCTGATTGTGAGTTGCCATGGCTCTGCACCACAGCAGCTCACGAGGAGACCCCCAGAGGAGAGGCGAAAAGCTGCCTCCTGGCTCAGGGGTTTCTCCAGCATGCCCTGCGCGCTCATGCTTAGCCCACTCTCCCCACAAACCCTCTCCTGGCAGCTCCCACTGATTGTGGGAACTGCCTCCAGGTCTTGCAGGTCCTTCCCCTGAAGGTAGTGGCTGGCCAGAATCTTCTCTGACCATCAATGCTGCAGGGAGGCTATGGAGAGGGAATACAGTAGTAAAATTTAGCTTTAATAAATCCTTTAACATAACCTGCCCAAAGGTGTG
Organism: Hemicordylus capensis; assembly: GCF_027244095.1. Lineage (NCBI taxonomy): Eukaryota > Metazoa > Chordata > Lepidosauria > Squamata > Cordylidae > Hemicordylus > Hemicordylus capensis. The sequence goes on along the minus strand of NC_069659.1, from coordinate 265,396,619 downwards.
GGAATGCCACAAAGCATTTATTCCTCTCCCCCAAGGGGTGGGCATCATTGTCACAATACTCTCCCTTCCCCCATTGACTGCACATACACAAGATGTTAGAATGAGAGGGTGTATGTCACTGTCCAGGTCGTCATGGACAAATGGCTATGGGACCATAGGAATACACCTCATGGGGAGGGCAGGCAAGAGTCTAAGAGAGGTAGAATCCTGTGGCACCCCACATTATCAAGCATTGCTTTTCAGCATGCGTCCCCGGCCCCCCACTGCCATCCATTCAGCTTTTGCACATGCCTTCCCCCACTGACATCCATCCTTAATTGAAATGTGCTTTCCTGGAGGGGAGAAAATGTACCCTGCACACGCACCCCACGCCACCCAGAACCGTGCTGGACTCCCATACCAACATCCCTCAAAACCACGGGATAAGTACATCTACCCTGCTACCAGTCACAAACACATCCCCATCCCACCCCTGAAACCTCATACCACACTTAGCAGGAGACATGGTCACTCACCTAGGTGATCCAGCGGCATGCAGTGTTGCTCCCCATGGTTGTGCTGGTGGAAACTCACACCTCCAACTGCCACCTTGTGGGCCAGCAGTACCCAGGCAGCTGTGGTGGCCCCGTGCCTGAGACCATATCAGGTGGTGTATGTGTGGGTGAAGAGCTCCTCAGAAATGTCAGTATGCAGGCCTTGGTCCTGGAGGCTGCCAGTTCAAAGTCCTGTACCTTGCAGGAGCTCATGCTCCAGTAGGAGGGCCTGGCTGTCCTTGTCGAAGAGATGGGATGGGGTCAGTGGGTACAGGTCCCCTATCTGGGTTTCATCATTATTAGGGATGTGTACAAAACCGGCTGGCCCAGTTTGGTTCAAGGCCAAACCAGCCTCGAACCCAAACGGGCCAGTTCAGTCTGGCACCCCCTTGAACCCACTCCCCGGGTTGGGTTGGGTTCGGAGGGGTTCGTGGAGTAAAAATTGTAAAAAAAAATTTTTTTTAAACCTTGTACTCCCCTCGGGGGAGTTTCTGGAGGCTGTGCGGGGGGGAGTCCATGGAGGTTCCCCCTCCTCCTGCTGGCCTTCCAAATCACCCCTATGCCCCATTTGGGTGCTCTTCAGATGGTCTTCGGCCTTCACCCAGTGGCCTGGCAGCTATGTTGCGAGCTGGGTGCCTGCGCGCATGGCCTCTGCATTGCCTAGCCACACAGAGGCCATGTGCTTAGGCGCCCAGCCCCCAACATGGCTGCTGGGCCACCGGGTGAAGGCTAAAAACCATCCGAAAAGTGCCTGAATAGGGCAAGGGGGTGATTTAGAAGGCTTGGCGGTGGGATAAGGGAACCTCCACAGACCCCCCTGCCACCTCCAGGAGCTCCCCCAAGGGGAGTACAATGTTTTTTAAATTTTTTTTTTTTAAATTACAAGTATTTTCGGTCTGTGAACCCCCCGAACTTCGGGGGGGGTTCAGTTTGACCCCCGAACCATCAACCCCCTGAACCAAAACCATGAACCACAAACCCCTGAACCACTTTGCACATCCCTTATCATCATCATAGGCAGAGTTAATGGCATACAGGCCAGACTGTAGGGACCGTCCAGCAGCACCTACGAACTGCACTAACACAGGATCTCCATGGCCCCTGCCTTCTTTCGAGGTTGCACCAGGCCTTGGCACACTTGTGTGCTGAGTGGTGGCAATTGGTGCACACGGCAGCCCTGGAAAAATGGAGCTTGCAGCCACTTTAGTGCCCTGGGTAGTGACTGGCACTGACCTTTTCTGAGGCATCCCCAGCTTGACTGCTCCCCGTGATGCTGGCAGTGCCAGCAGTTGATGGGATGACAGCAGGAGAGGGCTGGGACTGCACAGTTCTTTGGAGCACCTAAGCATCTGGGTGTTGCAAGCGGCCGTAGGCCACCAAATTGCTGTGGTCACTCAACTGGAAATCTAGGTGGATGTATGGGAGGGGCCATCTGTCACATGCATGCTCGTGCAGCACTGGACATGTGTGGCTGTGGCCAGGCAACTACTATGTGCACAGAAGGTTTGGTGGACCAGGTGCAGGGATATGCCCTCAAGGCCTCATCAAAAGTATCTACTGTGGACAAGAACCGATAGCACAGCAGATCACTTCAAACCAAGGGGCAGCTGTGGGGCAATAGATATTGCCAAGGACAACTAGAGTGGGCCTTGATGACAGATTCACTGAGTGCTCACAGGAAGGAACAAGGCAGGGTTGTGGGGGCAGGGGAAAATGCCTTGGTAGCCTTGGAGGATTTCTGGGTCTATATCTTGAAGCAGGACAAGGTTCCTTTCGCGTAACAAGCCTGTCATCCCCATTGTTGCTGAAGTTAAT